>NC_090828.1:57262789-57587789 GCF_028021215.1 Eschrichtius robustus
CCATAATGAGTATGGGAACACAATCAGTGCAGGACGCCTTGGAGGAAGTGATCATGGCCATGACCTTCTCATGCAATACCTTCAGAAAAACTCACAAGAGCCCCAGCCACAGTCTCCTAAATATAGGAAATTTGTGGCCGTTTCGGTATTTTTTTCTCATAGATAGTAAAACGAGATCTCAAATCAGTCTGTAACATCAGCTTTTGAAAATGTTACCCCAGGAAGAAAAAAAGAAAAAGTCAGCTCAATTGGCTAAGTCCATCA
This sequence comes from Eschrichtius robustus, assembly GCF_028021215.1. Taxonomy (NCBI): domain Eukaryota; kingdom Metazoa; phylum Chordata; class Mammalia; order Artiodactyla; family Eschrichtiidae; genus Eschrichtius; species Eschrichtius robustus. The sequence continues at coordinate 57,263,054 of NC_090828.1, forward strand.
GAAATGAAAAATACTTCCTTTCCATCAAATGGATAGAGCATGACGGGGATGAGCCATTCGGTTAGGCTACCTTCAGTGTCAATACCAACTGCTGCAGACAGAATGAACAGATGTCTTTCACGTAGTGAGTGGAGGCATGTACTAGACCAAAATATTCCCCAAAGTCTCAGAGGTTAGACCATATTAATGACCCTCTCTTTTTCTTTCCTCCTCCCCTGAAAACTCTATTAAAAAAACTGAGGTCACCAGCTGTTGTGTGCCATCAAAAACTAAAGAATTTATGGCAAGAGTCCTATTTAATCACAGCTTATGAAACTGATCCTATGGTATTGCAGACCATATATACAAATATCATTTATATTCCCGACTTTCAGGAAAGCAAGGTCTGTTTCGCAACCTTGCCGAAGGTCAGGGAACTGCCCCTGATGTTAAACATAAAAGGTGTTGTATAACATAGCTAAACAGATGACAGGCTGGTTTGCAGACATGGTTTTCTTCTCCACACAACTATAGCTCTCCTTCTCTGACAGTGGAGCTCCATTCATGACACATCTCCTTACAGCCAAGAGTACCTGTCTGAAGAGTGTGTACTTAATTCAGAGGGCCACGGGGAGCTATTGAGGGCTTACCAAGAAGGGAATGACGTGATCTAAACTATACCTTAGGGGGATTAAAGCTGAAATTAGTAAAATAAAAAACAAAACTACATGAATTTGAAAACTGGTTCTTTGGAAAGATGAAAAGAAGAGGTAGACTCCTCCCACGGTTGATTAAGGAAAAAGAGGAAAATAGTAAAATTAGGACTGTGAAAAAGAAAGGGTATAAGCTCAAGTTCCAAAGAGGCTAAAAGGACTATAATAGAATATCACGTAAAACTTATAGTGACACATTTGAAAACCTAAAAACAGGTGATTTTCTGAAAAAAAAACAAAACAAAATAATTTTTCCTAGTCAATTCAAGAAGCAGTAAATGTGAATAGACCACGTACACAGAGAGGTAATGACTGACCCCCTACTGGATGAATCCAAGAGATACTTTTGGATTGCAAATTGTTTGTAAGGAATAAGAAAGAGGTGGCTGAAGGTAATTCATACTAACCTGGCCTAACTGAGTGAAAAGACTGATTTCATGCACAGAGAAACCAGGAGGAGGAGCTGCATTTAGGGGAAAGATCATGAATCACTTTGGAAACATTATAAGGTATGGCCAAATGACAATCCAAGTGACATACTATAATGGCGACAAAGTGTGTACACTCACAGACTAATCAGCATGATGCACTGGTATGCAAGGAAAAAATAGGTTATATTTTAATCTCATTTTTTCTTAACTCTTAGATGTATATGTCATTTTATTGTGTGTAAAATATATTAGTACTGTTGTACAAATATATTGAGTATATGTATAGCGTGGTGGATACTCAAAAATGTTTTAGTAATATGGATGAGTAATCAAAAACATTTAGAGATATATCCAGACAGCAGAATACTACTCAGCAACAAAAAGCCTAGAAAACAAACGGTCCCAGTTAGAGCACAACAGAAGGCTTGCTTTCTTCAAGAAGATGCCATTTATGCTTAATGTGTTTAAACCTACTGAAAAGAGGTTTGTGCAATTTCAGGAAAGTTTGGATTGAAGTGAGTGATAAGTACATAGGTATTAAATAAGAACAATAAACTTTAAGACAATTATAAGCTCTAGGATACACAAAATATTGTATGAGACAGAAAATTTATTAAATTACACTACATGGTTCAATACATGAATAGCATTTCCATAGTCATAATTATTTAAATGCAAAACAAATGTTGACATAAATAAAATTACCATATAACTACACGGAGTGGGTGAGGACACAGGAAGGGTGTGTGTATTACAGGAGGAAGGTAAAAGAGAGTTATAGCTTCATCTTCCAGGTGAGAAGTCAGTGTGATAGATAATGTCTGACACGGAAAAATAAAAGTAAGTAGTATCTATATAAGTGTGAAACAAGAAGGTAAATTCCAAGAAGAAGGAAACATTATGCTTGACCTCAAAGAGAGCAGAGACTCAAGGGAGAAAAAGATGTGCAAAACATATTTACCATAAATACAGGACCCAGAGGACAGAGAAACGAATTCTGCCTAAGGACCTCAGGCAAGACTTCACAGAGAAATAGGGGCAGATAATGGAGAAACCCCATCATCCATTCTCTCCTCCTTTACATAATAGAATATACTCCCTGTACCCTATCTCCGCTTTGGGTTTTAACTGAGCACAAAGTCACTAGAGATTCTATTTCCAGCCTCCCTTCCTGCTAATTAGGACCGTGTCACTAAATTCTGAAGGGGGCAGATGTGATGTGTGCAGCTTCTGGATTAAATCCTCAAAAAGAAGCTCCTTGTTCTCTACTGCCTATTTTAACCCTTCCTAGTAGTAGACTATTTAGACCCTGTGGACAAGGACAAAACCTTAGGGGATGGCAGAGCAACAAAGTAGAAGTTACCTGGGCCCTGGATGACCCAATGGAAGAGCACAGCCTACCCCCAACCTGTCCAGCAGCTCAGACTTTTATGCGAAATAGAAATAAACCTTCCCCCTTTTTACATCACTATTAAATTATATCAGTTAAAGTATCCAAACCAATATCCTAGGTAACATAAGGAACCCTGCCTGGAAGGAGTTCATAGACAGGTGCAAAAGGGAGAGGTCCCGGGGCCAGGAATAATGAATGTGGGGCTGGAGTCGGGATGCTGGAGGAGGCTGAAGGGAAGCTGGGACTCGATGGTGAAGCCACGCAAAAGAGTTTTCACTCTATAATAAATTGGAAGCTGTCAAAGTTTCCTTTGCATCAATAGTGCATACTCTGTCAGTAAAATGACCTTGTAATTATCTGAAAATAATCTGTAGCCTAACTCATGCATTTTAAAACTACACACAAATAGGTTACATGCAGACTACGTACAACAGATTGCATACAATACTTGCCACCTCGAAGAATAACCTGGTTGAAACTAGTAGTTTTTCTACTGTATCCAAACTGGTCTTCCTCCATTCAAATTATCACTTCAGAGTCTTGGAAAATAAATTTCTTATTTCATACACAATGTAGGCATTTCTAGTGGTAAAACTATCTTCCCAGTATTAAAAAAAACCTTCTGAAAATGCTCTTGCTTTATTAAGCAATGTTTCTAAATAGTCTGTGATACTGAGTAGAAAGTTTAACCAAGACTAGTAAATTGATTGGAAAGAAATAAATATTTAATAACATGCTGGTGGAAAGATTAGCTGGATATCTGTTTGGAAAAAGAAATTAAATCCACTTTACATATGATAAAACAATATGAAAGTAAAAATAAAAAGACTACAATTCTCATCCCAATAGTAGTCAAACGAACTGAAAGACATTATTGACAAGGTAAATGAGATCAACTAAAGGAAAAATGAAAAATGTATCCAAAGTAGGAAGAAGCCAAAAGAAGAAATGTAATAAGTAAAATTATTTGCATTACACATGAATAAAGTATTTAATTTTTTAAAAAGTAGATGCCAATTCATAATGCTTTCTACTTTTTACTAGGCACATTTTATAAAAGGGTAGAGAACAGATGAGAAAATACAAATACAAGTCAATGTTTAGAATAATATTCATATTTCCTAATATTAAAAATGAAAATTGAAACAACCGTTACCTAGTTGCTGCTGTTGTATTAGCAAAAAAATTTAATTGCATGTATTCTCATACCAGTAGCATTGTACATTCTTTTTAAAGAGCTATTTAGAAGAATACAAGAGCTCTATGATAGATCTATCTTTTGACATACTAACTCACCTTCAGTAACATATGCTCAAGAAAATATTTAAAAGAAAAGGTTACTTGTACAAAAATGTTTCTAGCAATTCTATTCATATGAGATTTTCAAGGCCCCAAATTAGGAAATGGATAAATAAATTTTGGTGTATTGTTATTGCTATCACAGAGTTTATATAGTTAATAAATAATATTGATATATGTAAATTTGTATGCAAAAATGTTTGTGAGGCCCAAAACTGTTAAATAGAACATAAATTATTCTGTTACTGATTATGTAAAAATTTAGGCCTCTACAGTGAAAAGTATTCGTAAAAGGCATATATGTAATTAGCTGGAGTTTTAACATTAAATGATTCTTTATCCTTTTTTCTGTAAAATGTTGAAATGTGCAATAAAAAATAAAAGATTAATTGGTAAAGTAAAAAGAAAAATAACTTCTGCCAGCTTATAATCACCTTGAACCCCAGAGTAATAATTACTATAAGTACTATTTGTTGTCTACTGTGGGCCAGCAATTCTGCTAGGCTCCTTAAATACATTATCTTGTTTAAACATCACAGCACCCCTGCAAGCTGGAAGTTATCTTCCTCATTTTACAGATGATATATTGAGGCTCAGAGACATTAAATAATTCACCAAATATCACTCAACTAGGACATGGTAGAGCCTCAATTAGAATCTAGTTCTGCCTCCAAAATTTTTATTAAATAATTTTTTTCCATGAGAATCAAAATAACCCACGCTTGTTGAGGAAGATATGGAAAGATACCAATATTATTCAAAGGAAAAAATCTATAATTCCACTATCCAGAGGCAATCACTCAATATTTTCCCAAATTTCCTTCCAATGGTTTTCCAGCATATTTTATTTCTCACAGTTGAATTCATAGTCTATGTACAACTTCATATCTTGCCTTTTTATTTAACATTACATCATACTTATAAGTTTTAGTGGTAGTATAATATATATTATATAGATATTTCATCATTCCATATTCCATAGTTAACTATTCTACTAATGTACATTTGGATGCTGCCGGTTTTTCTCTATTACAAAAAGCACCACAATAAACAAACCTCTTTATATGCAAATCATGCTTAGCAAGAAAATCGATTAAAAGACAAATAATTGGAATAAAGGGAAATGGGGATTTTTAAGACTTTTGTTACGTTTTGCCAAATTTCTTTCCAGGAAAGTTGTGTCAATTCACATCAGCAGTGATTGAGAATGTTTGCCTTACAACACCCTTATCATGATTATTGTTACGTTTAATCTTTGCGAATGGATAGGTGGAAAATTAGGCATACTATTCTTGTTTGAACTTACAGATGGAAGTTGCTTTTTCACATGTTTTTTGAAAATGTAATATTCTTCTTCAGCAGTTATGCTAATTCCCCTGAATTGTTCCAGTTATAGGCATGTCATGAAGCAATCATAAGCCCTTGAGCTTTCTGCTGCCTCCTGAAATAAAGTGCATCTGCCATCTTTACTTCATTTATTCACCCCCATTCATTCAATCCTTAACCTTTATGTAAAACACTTTGACAAAAAGCATCAAGTCTTTAAAATATTATATCCTTTTAACCCCACAGACTTTCTTCTAGTCAAATGCTTTCTGAGGACCAGTCACATTTGATTTGGTTTCTAAAGAAACTTGAGGAAATTAAACCCCAAGGAAATAGCCCCCATCTTTTGCTTTTCTTTCTCTCGCCTCATTTCAGAAGAGAAAAACACATTACCAAGAACAGCTGTCTTGAAAACGGTGGAAACTAAGCAGGTGGTACCACCTGTAGCTGTGTAATTACAAGCTCTGTAAGAGGCTACCCAGTTGTGCTCATATCCAGCTATTCTCAATTTTGTTGGGAACACCGCCAAGCCTGGACAAGAGTCTAGTTCAGAATTCTCCAGATAGATGATGATAGATATGTAGATAGATAGATAGATAGATAGATAGATAGATAGATAGATAGATAAATAGATAGATAGAATAGATAAATGGTAGACGATGGGTAGATGATAGATAAATGATAGATAACCACTGAAATAGCAATTAACAATCATCTCACTCTATTTTCTGTGAAGCACATGCTCTATTTTACAGCTGTCATATCAGTCACAGCAGGTCCCGGGTTTATCTATCTGTAAACCCACTACTCACCTTAGGTCTGACTAACAGGTCTCTCAGTAAGACAGAGCAGATTGGTGCAGATTAATTCTCTCACATCCATGACCATTTCCTCTGCGACATCACAAAAACCTTATTTATGACTTACGTGTGTGATGTGGGGATAGGTGGGTTGGTGAGTATTCTGAAAGCCTTAAGTTGCTACAAACCAATAGGGCTTCAAGCCTTATACACCTAAGCACGTATGCATTTGTTCACGTAACAAATGTATTGGGTGCTTACTATGTGCTAAATTTTAGAGATAAAAGAAGGAATAAGATGAATAAGGTCCTTTTCCGTGTGTAAGGTCATTGCATGGCACTTACACTCTAAAGAGAAAGACAGACAACATAAGGAAACAAATATAGTAAAAAGATGTCAGACTGTGATAAACATCAATAGGGTCATATGGTAGAGTAACTGGGGATTGGTCAATTTAGAATTCCTGAGCACAGGAACCTCTCTGAGGAGATGGGTTTCAGCCGAGACCTGAAGGGTGCGAAGACAGGGAGCCAGCCATGATAAACCTCCAGGGAAGAGGGTCTCCGGTAGCAGAGAGAGAGGGGTCTCTAAGGAGCAGAAGGGCGCCCAACATGGCTGGAGTAACGTAAGCGCCAGAAGAGGAGAGGAATGAGATAAGGTTTGAGAGACGAAATGACCTTCTATGAGAGCCTCTTAAAGGGTTTAGACTTTCCTGTAGGAGCTGTGGAAAGACTTTGAAAGGCTCTAAGTGTGAGGAGGAGGTCGGGGAGAGCCACAATCTGTCTGCATGCTGTCTCCCTCACCTCTAATTGTTTGGCTTAACTAACATCTCACCCAATGAGGTCTCCTCTGACCGCCTTATTTAAAACTGTGGACACTGGCCCTCCCCTCCCCCTGCTCACCTCATACTCCTGATCCCTTGAACCCACCCGACCTTTTCATTTCCCGGTACACTTATCACCTTCTAACACACCACGTAGTTTACTGATTTGCTGTATTTACCTTTTTTTTTTTTAATATTTATTTATTTATTTATTTATTTATTTATTTATTTATGGCTGTGTTGGGTCTTCGTTTCTGTGCGAGGGCTTTCTCTAGTTGCGGCAAGCGGGGGCCACTCTTCATCGCGGTGCACGGGCCTCTCACCATCGCGGCCTCTCTTGTTGCGGAGCACAGGCTCCAGACGTGCAGGCTCAGTAGTTGTGGCTCACGGGCTTAGTTGCTCCGTGGCATGTGGGATCTTCCCAGACCAGGGCTCGAAGCCGTGTCCCCTGCATTAGCAGGCAGATTCTCAACCACTAGGCCACCAGGGAACCCCTGTATTTACCTTTTATTGTCAAGTCTCCCATGTGAATGTAAGTTCCATAAGAGAAGGAATATTTGTTTGGTTCATTGACCTATCCCAAGAGCCAGGAACGGTAGCCCACACATAGTAGGCTCTCAGTGAACACGGTGATTAAATAAATAAGTTTACATGAAGATAATAATTGGAGTAATAAATAGCACATTCATACTTTAAACCAGTTTTTTTTTTTCCATAGAATGATCAGAGAAAACCATGCTCTTATCCACAGCAACGGAAGAACTAAGATGGGACACTTCAATACCTATTTTCACCACTCTCAATTTTCTTACGATATTAGCAGCCAGCTTCCTCAAGGGGTGGAGAGCTGCTTTGTGTTTGTCTGTGGGTATTACCCATGCTGAAGTGTCATTTCACCTGGACTGGTGTAGGGGCACGAAGCAATGTACAGTTTATTGCTTGTGAATTTTGTGCTTTATCATACAGTCCTGCTGCCAGTAATAATGGGACCATAAAGCCCATTCATTTACTGGAATGGACTGTTCTGTATTATGTAGCTGTTGTTGTCAATACTATTACATAAATTCAGAGGTGTGCCAGATAATTAGCTACTACAGTTACTAAAGCTTCAGGCATGGATGACACAGAAAGATTGCAAGGTTTTTATACGTTATATTTATTATATAAAATATGCTGACGAGTTCTGCTTTTGTACCTCAGGATTATACGTATGTTCACATGCTAGGCAGAGTCATAAAACAGAACCAGGATGACAAAGCAGCCACGGTGAGGCTCTGCTACAGGCACAAGACACCTGAGGGATGTGGTCCAGACCCTCATTGTGTGAATACCATTGTTTCACAGTGTCTACTGCTTTCATCTGCGAATGACAGAAAACACTGGCTGTGCCTCAAGATTTAATAAAATTGTAATCCATTTTATATTCCCAAAGAACGTCATGAATAGAAACTATCAGAAGAGTGCCCCGAGGCACTGTGATTTCAAAGTTCCTGATCCTGACAGCGGCAGCTGATTGGTTAATCACAAGCACTGCTCCCACATTTCTGAAGATGCTTCAGATGCTGCTGGTGGCCTGTCCAAGAGCCATTCCCCCTTGCTCCTCCCCTTGAGAAACCCCCCATTACTCTGGCTTTCACTCTCCCTCAGCCGCATGCTTCAGAGGGCGAAATGTGGTGTGTCACCATCCTGGCCAGTGAGACACAATCTTCTTGTAAGGCTTTTGAAAAGATTTTCATCCCTGGTAAAGAGATCCAGGAGAAGAAACAGCCTCTACACACCCCTTGGTTGCTTCAGCTGGAGGTGGTTGCTTCTGCAGTGCCTGAGATTGCAACCATATCACACCCAAAACCAAGAGACAGGCTGGCATGTGGAAGATGGTTCAGCAGAAAGATGTCAGAACCGGGGTGCATGATGATGTTGCACAGCTGTTACCCTCCTGGAGCCACTTTGCTTCTGGACTTCTTGATGTGTATGATCAAAAAGCCCTTTATGGGCAGGATGATGTGGTAGGCTGGGTAATGGCCCCCCGGAGATGTCCACAGCCTAATCCCTGGCTCCTGTGAATATGTTAGGCTACAGGTCAAAGAGGAACTAAGGTTGCTAATCAATTGACCACCTTAAATTAGGGAGATTATCCTGATTATCTGGGCAGGCTCACCGTAATCACAAGGGCCCTTCAAAGTGGGAGAGGCAATCAGAGAGAGGACCAGAGAGATGGCAGTGTGAGGAGGACTCAGCAGGACATTGCTGGATGAAGGGGCCACAAACCAAGAAATGCAGGCAGCTTCTGGAAGTTGAAAAAAGCAAAGAAAGAAACAGATTCTCCCCTAGAACATCCAGAAGGAAGCTGCTAACACCTTGATTTTAGCCCAGTGAGACTGATGTTGAACTTCTAACCTACAAAACTGTAAGATGACAAATTTGTGCTGTTTTAAGACACTAAGTTTGTGGTAATTTGTTACATCAGCTATTAACTATGTTTAATCAGCTATTAAACATACACTTTATCATCCAAATCTGGGCCCTTTTGAGAGTGAAAGGGTTGTTAATAGTTAGGATAGAAAAACACGGGTCAACTGCAAATGTCCTGGGAACACCTCACTTATTGTTTACATCACTGAATTGGGTTTTCTGACATTTGTGGCCAAAAATATCCTAATTATAGGGAACATACCAACACATTCCACATATTGGCATAAATTCATTTTTGAAGTTCTTTAAGATGTTAATTTCAACACACAAACAGAGCCAACACCACAGGAATTAGTAGCTACCTTAACCCGGTGCCAGCTACACATGTGAAGGGTTCCCTCACAATACGGAGAGTCTAATGGCAAAATGAGCTCAGTGTGGAGGAGAAGGAAAAGAAAGGAAGAACCAGCCCCCACTTGCAAAGAGTTTACAATCAAGTTGGAAAGACAAATGCCACAGATATTAAGGGCCTAATGAACTGATTTATAGAAGTAGCTGTTTCTTGGCAGCCCTCAGAATGTTCCTATCCCAATTTTTTTATTCCCCAAAAGACAAGCGAAATGGAAAACTAGTATTTTCACTCCCTGGTCTAAGCATCCTTACTCCTAAACGCTGGGAGAGTTCTTTCTCCGAAGGGAGCTGAAAGAAACAGAAAGCAAAGGTTCATTTCATAAAGTTCAGTTAAAAAGAATTTGGCATTATAAAAAAATGACATTAGGGACTTCCCTGGTGGTCCAATGGGTGGGACTCCGCACTCCCAAAGCAGGGGGGCCCGTGTTCAATCCCTGGTCAGGGAACTGGATCCCGCATGCCGCAACTAAGAGTCCGCATGTGGCAACGAAGATCCCCCACGCCGCAACTAGGACCCCGTGCGGCCAAAATAAATTTAAAAAAAAATAATAATAAATGACATTCAATCTTTGAATATAGGAGAAAATATATGTGCATAGGAACCTCATTGAAAGAAACTATATCTTTAACGCAACTCTATCTTTATGCAAGAAAACCAGAATCAGAGCTGGAACAAGCTTAGGGAATTTGCCTTGGGAATTTAAGTGGAGAGTGGCAGCAGAATTAAGAGGCAAGGGCTAAATGCATAAGAACCCTGAAGGAATTAACTCAGGTTATCTATCTATGAAGTAATGCAAGAAGAAAGAGGTAAATTCAGGGCTCCAGCTTGGGAAAGGAATTCCATTTCCTGGGATCACTGGAGCAGTGCTGAGCCCTGAGCACGGAGCCATCAGCCTGGGGTGGGGGGTGGGGATCAGAGGACCTGTTGCCGCAGCCAGTCTGGGAATTCCTGGGGGAGGGATTCCATCTCCCAGAACATTTCCTGCTCTGGGAGGAACGAGGAAAGCAGAAGGGAGAGTGTTGATTTAAGATGTGTATAGGAAGAGATTCAACCTCCTGTGAAGTCACAAAATCTGTCGGAAACAGCAAGGCAACTTTTTCTTTTAACTGATTTGTTCAGGTGTATTAGGAAATGTTTGGAGAAAAGTGAAATGCCCTTTGAAGAGAGAAGGCAAGTCTACAAAAGACCCTAAACAGGTTAGGGGAAAAAAACTGCTGAGGCTGTAAAGCAGATTTAAAGAATACTTGGGTATTCCATGAAAAAGAACTTTTATACCAAAGCAAATGTGTCTCTGGGGAACAAGGCACCTGGAATTCAGCTCCTGATGTGTTTATTTCCATGAGAGGGGAAGCAGGGAGCATAAAGGATATGAATATTGATTGGTGGGGAAGTTGAAGATCTGGTGTAACCAGGGCATCTAACTGAGTCAGAAAGATCCAGCGCCTCCAGCTTAACTTCCATCTCCAACACGGCAAAAAGAAACCACAATTCCCATCTAGTTAATGACTTCTTCACTCTTGTAAAGAAAAACGGCTCTACTCCATTCTGAATCTACGTGAACTCTCCATAGCCTCCAGCCATTGATCAATAGCTATTATCTTCTCTTGCTTCTGAAGCATCCCCTCCAATTTAATCAGCTTCCTTTCTTCCTTCCTTCCCTCCCACCCTCATTCATTCAATAAATATGTATCCATACCCCCAGAGTGCCAGACCCTAAGGGAAGATGAATAAAACCCAATCTGATTCACATCCCAATGGAACACTCTCCTTGGGCAACAGAGACAGAAAGGTCATCCCCCTTTCTTCGGCTTCACCCTTTCCATATTTTCCCACTTGCCATCCTAAGCAAGGCCCTCCAACTATCCTTCCAGGGCTTTATCAACAACCTCATGATAGGCCTCCTTTCCCAATAAAGGTACAGTGTAAACCTGTCTCTAACCCCAGTTTCCATCACCCAACCCCAGAGACCCAGAATAAAGTGACACCTCAACTTGTCCATTGCAGTGTTCCAGTTACTGAGCAAGGGCTCACTGCCCGATCACACTCACAGAAGCCAAGACTATGGCACCAGCTTTTGAGAAAAGAAAGAGCTTTGTTGCAAGGCCGACCAGCAAAGAGACAGGAGGCAAGGCTCTCAAATCTGTCTCCCTGATCCAGGCTTCCGGGAGAAATTTAAGGGTTAGGGGAATTTCAAAATCAGAAGCTGATTGGTTAGTCTTCGATTAGTCCGTATGAGCTACTCGTGCTGCTGGAAGCCAGATTTTCCTTACTGAAGGACTTTTCACTTTGTAAAGAAAGGGCTCTAGGGACAACATTTCTATTCTTTAAGTTCTGTAGACTAAAGATTCTTGGTTCCGGGGTCATCCTGGAGACATGAGTTCCAATCTTGCACGTGTCAAGTGTGGTCTGTGTAAAATAACTCAAGGTTTGATTAATCAACAACCTATGTAGGGAGGCAAAACCAGTTTAAGCTGGTGCTGTTTCAATTTGATTAATCAGCAACCTATTTAAGGAGGCAAAACCAGTTTAAGCTAGTGCTATTACACTCCTACCAAAAAATAACTTCCCCACCTGCTTCTACTGATCAGGTGAATTCTTAGGAGCTTAGCTCAAAACTGAAGAGAGCCAAAAAGTTGCCTTTGGCCACCCCACTTAACTCATTGTCGCTCCTGTTATCCGCGATGTACTCCGAACATATGGAAACATTTCTGTCTTCTCTTGTTCACGTGTTGCTATTTAATTGCTCCATGGTTCTGTGTATTTTGGCTTCCTCAGAAAAGTTCCCTTTTATTTTATATTCTCAAAAGTGCCTAGTTCAGAACTGTACTCAGTACAACATTTAAAATGTTTAACAAATCTTTCCCTCACCATTAATTAAATGTGGAAAATAAAGAAATGTTCCTCTTCCTTCCCCAATTTACCACAGTGCTCTACTTACTCATTACCATGGCAACAGTGGCATTTCAGACTCCTCCCAGCCCCCGCCCCCAGCCCAAAAAAAAGGCCAAGAGTCATGTTGAGCCCACATCATTCTCCACGCATCCTCTAGGACCACAGCAAAACACTACTGCTCTGAATGCATCACCTTTTTGTTCATCTCCTTCCTCTCAGTCTCCACCACCAAAGTGTTAGCCCAAATCCTGTCTGCTCTAATGACAGGAGCCCATCTCCAAGAATTGGAGATGACATCCACCACCTCATCCACTGGACTCAGTAAATGAGGCGACGTGTTGAGTGCTCTGAAGATGGCCAGGGCGCATCAAATGCGCAGCACCACGGACAATTCCACTCTCCAGGTCCTCCACTTTCCACGGCATTTTCAGGAGCAGCCTCCCGTGGCAGAAAGTCACCTGGAGCCAGACAGGTCCAGGTGTGAAGGCCAGAGAAGCCACTTACAAAGAGTGTGAAGTGCCTGACAACACTTACCCTCCCTGTGCCTCAGTTTCCTCATCTGTGAACTGGAGATAATGCCACCTTCTTTGCAAGATCATTGGGGGCATTAAATGAGATGGTAAATGCCAATGATGTAGCTTTTCACCATTAATTCCCTTTCGTCTTGCCCTGCTCTGCCACGGCACCCACCCCACCTCATCCTTCTTTGAAGGGTCACAGTGGCTTCTCTCTGCCACCGGATAATGTTTTTATTTTCATCAGATGAAAATAAAAGGATTTTGTTTTCTGATGAAAATTAAAATGTTGTTCAGTGGCAGAAAGGACTCCTTTTTGAGGCATGTGTCAGAAAGCCCAATCCAAACTCTTTCAACAGCAAGGGAATTAATTGGGTCACAGCTAAGAAGTCCGGGCTAGAACCCGAGTCAGACCCAGCTGGACTGGGACTTCAGGGTGTCCCCAGGACCCAGCCCTGCCCGGCTGTTAGCTGAGCTCTGCTTTTCTTGCATTGTTGATGCCCTGCTCAGGCTCCGTGTGGTCCACAACGGTGCAGCTGTTCCCTCCTCCCAGGTTCAAGTCCACAGGAAAGCCACCCTCCTTTCTCTTAGCTTCTAAAAAAACAAAAGAAAAGGACTTGGATGAACTCTGATCAGACTAGCTTGGGCCGTGGACCCATTCCTGAACTAATTACTGCGGTCGGGGATCCGAGCTGGATTGAGCAGGCCAGCAAGTGAACACCCCTGAGCGGCATCGCCCCGGGGCATACGCTGAGTTTAGGGGATGGTCAGTTACCACGGTAGATCTCTGCTTTGAGGTGCGGTGGTGGTTCATGGCCAGCGTGTTGGTAACTAAGGGCCAGGAGAGGGCTGCTTCTGAGCAAAGAAGCAAAAGGAGGATTTTGGAGATCCCAGAATGACTTTCGAGGGCTTCACCCTTTTGCTCTGGCCCAATCTGGGTCATGGTTTAGTGCACAGGTTCTAAGCTGCCTGGGTCCAAATTCTGGCTCCCTCGCTTAGACAAGTCTCTTCTCTGTGCTTCAGTTTCCTCCTGTGTGAAAAGGCGATAATATGAGACTTCAGCAAGTAAAGAGCTTAAGGCAGGGCTTGGCCTTGTAAGCACTCAGTGAAACTTCTCTGTTAATGGAGACCTCGGGGAAAGAGCACCCACAACATTGCCACGGGCATCTCTGTGGGATGCAAGTGGATGATTAAAGCTGAGCTTGTGGAAACCTCTTTGGTGAAACAAGGACCCCAAAGTGGCACTCTGAGTTTCCAAATCCCCTGTGATGTGAGCATGAAAAAGCTTGTATTACACTGTTTTTAAAAGGTTAATTAAAATGTGGTTAAAATAAAAAATATTTAAAAAGAAGGATGGCTATTGAACTTTCTAGCTCCCAGGTGCCTTTGCTCACTGAGCTCTTACCCTCACAGACATCTAACACGCCTTTCATTAAACCGGGAAAGCTAGAGGCTGGCTAATTGCATACCTGGTAGCAGTATTCATTACAGAGGCCCCTTAATCAGATGGTTAGCGTGAGTGATTCCCCTTGGAAGGTGACCTGACTAGTATCTAAAAACACTCAGATGTCCAGGCCCGGTTGATGGAGGGCAGGAAATGTAACCTTTGACCAGGCAAGTGGTAACAGTGTTGCCCTTTCCGCAACCAAGAACCAAAGGAATTAAAATTGAGTCAGTCACCAAGTAGATTGCATTTAGGGTCACCTATAAATCTCTCCCAGGCATTTACCAAAATGTTTACTTTTCTTAGTAATTTAAAACGAATGGGAACAAGCTTTGTACCAAACACTGGGAAAAGAAACTTGGTCCCTTCTCCGTGGTTCCATTCCAGCAATCTGGCTTGACTTTCTATCAGAGTACACTTTCCTGAGCACCTCCTTGACAGGATAACCATCATGCAAATGCAGTGAATTCTTCCACAAATTAAATATATTCCTGTCCCTTCAGCTGAATAAGCCGAAATTATTCTTCAGTGATGTGCATATGGGGATGACATTGACTTTCTCCCAAACTAAGGCAGAGAAGTTGAAAATTCGTTTCATGTGATTTAAATCCCCCTTTGTTTTCGACTTCCCCTTTAAACATGCAGATTGTGTTGTGCAATGCCACCAAGAATCTGAGTGGGACACAAGGGACCCAGTTCTGTGGTTGTTCCTGTTTATACTTATGCTGTTTATTCTATGGTTGGGGGTAGGTCACGGATGGAGATGTTCTTTTACAGTTAGGTTAAAACCAAGCAAATGTGAGCATAAAAGCTACTTAAACCCGATTTTCAGCCTTGTCCTATACCATAAGTTTTGGTTAGTAGAGTGTAAAGATTTAGGTCAGATTGTAACTCTGCTTACAGACCTTCCTCTCTCTGATGTTTCAGCACTGACCAGACTACTTAAGGACTGATGCGAAGTAAATGCAGCTTTGATAATGCTTCCTACTTTGACACTACAGCCCAGTATCCTGCTCAAACAATGTATTGATTTTAAAATTGGCTTCCTGACTTCTAAGTAATTGTCAATTCTGTTTTTAATGGAGTTCCTGTCTACTGAATATACATTCCCTTCTTGTTTTTCTCCTTCTATAAGTGAAGTCCATTCTGAATCTCTCAGAATCATTCTTGTATTCTTAAGGTAAAAGAATCAAGGAAGATGAATGGAGTTCTAATTCATCTCCAGGAATTTTCTCTACTGTTTCATGAAGATTCTCTCCCTGTTTTCACACTATCCCTGAACTTTAACTTCAGAACCACATGCAGCAATGGTCTAGTTGTAAGAGAGACGATTTTGTTTTCATATAGCCAAGATTTCTGTTTAGGTTTTATATTTGTTTTATTAGGCTGGACCACTTTGATTGGCCTCTACCCCATAGACCCTGCTGGGTCAGCATGACACAGAAGGCATTTACCTTGCCTTACAATTTCACTCGTAATCCGAATTTTATACGCATTGTCAGGGATGAGTTAGAAATGCCATGTGGATCTAGAAATTCCTCGTGACAGAAAAGGAAAGAACCTGAGGGTCCAGGTCATTTCTCGGAAATCCAGCTTCTATTGGTTTGAGTCATTGCTGAGAAGGCCTGAGATTATCTCTTTATTAGACACCCAGGTAGATGGAACTTTCTCTGCAATGAATGCCCTTAAAGGTTATAGAAAAGTAATGAAAAATAAAAGCAAGAGTACAATAAACTACAGTGAGCTTTCCACTCAGGGGTACCATGGCCCCTGAGACTCTGCCCTCTCTTTCAGGGACTCCTGAACACCTGCACGGCCTCCCGCTATTCAGGCCCCAGAGGTCACCTTAATGCTATCTCTCTGTAGCTCTGCTTCAGGATATTAATTGATAATCACTCATTCAACAGTGTTTCTGGAGTATTGGCAACATCCCCCTTAGACCACGACGACCGCTACCCTGCCCTGGACCCCACAATGTAGAGGGCTTGCTCTGGCCCATTCCCCCCTTTCTAAGCCAGGCTCCAGGTACCCAAGACCCCAGAATTCCCAGTCCAAACAGCCCTAAGGAGGAGGCAAAGGACTAGCTATGGTGGGGAGAGGAGGATGGAGCTTGAGTATAAGGCTGGGATGTTTGGGGGTAGAGGAGAAAGGAGAGTGGACCAAGGCCCAGGGCCTCCATTTGCAGCTTTGCCTCAGGTCTTACATGCAGAGTGTTGGGTGGTGAAGGAGAGAGACAGTCCCATCACTCCTGGGGTCTCCAACCCAGCCGGGAAGACAGGTGGGGAAGAGTAATTAGAAGGGTGATGGGTTCTGCAAATGAGAAGCGCAGGGTGCGCTGGGAGCTTCTGCTGGGGGGCTGGGGGGTGGTAGGCAAACCAGGCTTCAGTGAGGGGGCAGATAGAGGAAAGTAAAGAGGCCTTTTCCAAGGAAGCCCTGCCCACAATTTCCACCCCAAATTTCCCACATTCCCAAGCCAAAATTCATACACTAGGACTCATATACATAACTTTCTTTATTATGCACAAGTCTGATGTGCTGAAGTAACTATGTCTCTGATTTCAGAGCTCTTTTCCAGTCTAACTCATTCTCTTGCAAGTTCTCCTTAACTGACAAATACTTACTTTTCTTCCATCAGCAGCTGAGTGGTGTCTTAAGAGCAATATAAGATCCATTTTTTTTTCAACAAAGAAAGCTACCGATTTTCTCTTAAACTGCAAAGTGTACAGTCCCCACCTCACTACCCATTTCAGGTGTAGCTTGACTCCCAGTTCTGTGACCTTGAGCAAGTCACCTCATCTGTATACTGGGGAGAACAACATCCATCTCAGGGTCATGAGGGGTAATGAGATGAAACACTTAAAGCACATAGCACAGAGCCTGGAATAGGGTAGGTTTCAGTAAATGTTAGTCACACTTCTCTGTCTCCCATTAACCTTAGAAACACAGAATGTTTTTATTTAACTTTTGAATTAAAAAAAAAAGAAAGAAATGCTATATTCTTCACCACAATAATACTCTCGTTCACTTTAATGCTAAGAAGCCATGATTATATTTTCTACAAAGACGGGTACCTAATAATAAATACATGCGCACATATATAAGAGAGAGACAGAAACAGAGAGAGAGAAGGAGAAACGTACTTCTTAAAGGTGAAAAGAAATACAATTAGTGCAAATAACATCATCCAGATTGCTGTGTTATTTGCAGCTAAATTCGTAGTTTAAAAATCAGACAAATGGATTCCTGACCTGGACTGGCATTTGGGAGAATGTACTAGACAGATGTCACATGGTGTTGCCAGGGCTACAGGT
Organism: Eschrichtius robustus; assembly: GCF_028021215.1. Classification (NCBI taxonomy): domain Eukaryota; kingdom Metazoa; phylum Chordata; class Mammalia; order Artiodactyla; family Eschrichtiidae; genus Eschrichtius; species Eschrichtius robustus. The sequence goes on from NC_090828.1 coordinate 57,280,804, forward strand.
TGCAAACAAGTGAATGGATGTGGAGACAATGAGCATTCCCTATGAGTCAACATTTCCCCGCCTTCTGTTGCTATTCGGGGTATAGATATTCCACACCTTCCACTCATCTACCTTTGTTCCCCATCGGGCTCCCACCTTCTAGACCCTACTTCTTAGTTTTACTAAAAAGCCTTCCAAAGATAAAGTTCTAAGACAAAGCATCAAATTCTGGAATTATCTAAACTCCAGTAATGCTGAAGACACGAAAATCCACAGAACCATAGCTCTCCGGGGATTGATAAATAGGACTTTCATCCTCACCTTGGGTTTCTGGTACGTTATGGTAATGTAACATGCCACCTTTCTCGATTTACTGTCTCTGCCTCCTTTACTTATAGGGACTGACAAAAGCAGGCATCTGTATTTTTTGTTTTGTGTGCTTGGGGTCGGGGAAGGTGGCTCCATAGGCATATAAATGCACTGTTTTCAAGATAATGTAGTAAGTGCAGCCTAATAAAGTTTTTCTAAAGGCAGCGTGACTACCTCCATAAAGTAAATTTAAAGAGAAAAGCTGTTTGGAAGTCTGTTTTTAGTTGTTGAGAAAAATAATGAATGCAGTAAATAAAATGTTAGAAAATTTTTCTATAAAAAGCCACACCCATATTTCTCCCATTCACTTATAGCTACTTTCACTATTTTCTAGGCCGTCTTTGTCTTACGCATGCATTTCACAAAGCAATCTTAATTTAAACGTCATCGTGGTTTTTGCTTTCTACACTCATCAACATATCCCCAGTTTTCTACAGAATGAACAAATTTTGCTCATTCACTTTGAGCCTATATAATTTAGTTACTATTAATGACTCTAGTCACAATGATTTATATTTTGATAATGGCTGTCTTCTGAAGAATTCAAACTCTTTTAAAATAGCACCTTGGAAACCACAGCACAGCTCAGAAATCCTCCTAGTGCAACGTCCCAGTTTTATTAAGGGGGGGAAACTGAGGTTCTAAAGAGCTTATGGGACCAGCCAGGATTCTTCTTGGCAGATCCAGGACTGCAGCCCACGTTCCCAGAACCCCAGACCCAAACACAGCTGCCGCCTCTCAGCCCTCAGCAGCTCCATCCCATACTGGGTGGACATTGGAGGGGAGGGGAGGGGAGATCACAGAAAGATAACATCCCACTTCTCAGTTTTTCCAGCTCAAGTGGACCAGGTAGCTGGTACCTGCCTGTACCCAGGGCTTGTTTGAATAGCATAATCCTCACCTGACTGCCCGAAATGTGATTACCTTCCTGTCTTTGAAAAACTTTTTTATTTCATGGGAAACTGAGTCCTGGGTACTAAGTAAGTGTCAACAGAGCTGCAGTCCTGAATACGGTGTCAGAGAACTGGAAGCTCTGTGAGCATGATATGTACCTTTCTGCAACTGTTACTGCAACCAAGTCAAATCAAAGGACCCCGCAGAGACTCTCCTGGACGTACATTTGGGGTGGGACGGGGGCCTGGAGGAAACTCAGAGCTGCGTGACTTGTTCAAAGACCGGAGTCAAACTCCACCAAGTCCTCTGCACACCAGCACGATTCTGGGCAGCTGGATTCATGCATGAAAGGGTTTCCTCGGGGCAGCTGGAATTGGTGCAGCTCACAGAGTCACAGGTCAGGTTCTCTCCCAGCACACTTCCCGGCGGGCAGAGCCCTGGGGAGGCGTTAATACGACGAAGGGCAGCGGGTCTCAGCGGCCCAGGGGCGCTCTGGCAGGTTCAAGTTTCCGTGAGTGCCAGCTGCAAATGGTGGTTCTCCTCTCCGGGTTGCAACTGCCCAGCTGTCTGCAAGGGAACCCAGAGCACCCGCCCGCTTCCCAGCTGGCCTCTGCAGCCATCCCGGGCGGTGACTTTGTCATGGCTGAGCACAGCTGCATTTGAACTGATGACCTACTAATCTGCACTAGAAAGGTCCGCATCCTTTTACAAATCCCCCGAGCCTCACCATCTATTTAACTTGTTGCTCTTAAAGTTTCACATCATTTTCAACATGTTAAGCCACCACTTCAAGAGTATTGAGTCTGAGAAGGAGAGCCGCCCCTGAGCGTGTTTGCCACTTTCGCCCTCCGCCTTCTATTTCACAGTTTACACACCCAGAGCCGGCAGGCTTGCCGTTGGTTTAAGAATTCCATGCTGCGTTGCTCTCTTGGAGGATCTGTCTACTGATTATCTATAGAGAAATCAGCACTTGAAGAAATGCATTAGAGAACGCCTCCAACCCTATGCAGAAAATCCTATATGACAAATAGGGACACAGCATCCTACACGATCTCAGAAACATACAGATGGCTTCTCCTGGACAATCAGGCATTTGTCAGGAATGTTAGACAAAGAAAGTTTTGTGTTCACAACATTATCACCACTGCCAGCAGCGTTTGTTTAGTACAGAACTAGCTGGCAAAAAAAAAAAGGAAAAGAAAAATCATCTTACTTTTGCTTCATGAGTAATATTGCACTTCAGTGCATTGTCCCAGAAATGATAACTACAGCAATATGCTTAAAAATATGCACTTCCTTCCTAGTCTTTCATCCAACCAACATATGACCACAAATATTTAGTGACTCATATGTATGTTTATTAAGTATATGTTATCTACCCTAAAAAACACAGAAATCGTATAAAATCTGACACAATTAGAACTTCTAGATCACTTCAGAATTTTCTTAAAAATATTCTTGTTGCTTTATACAGCTTCCTAGTACCTTACGGATTTAAAGATGCCAAAACTTATCTAAAGTCTGGCACAATTAGAAATTCTGGAGCATGTTGGAATTGTGTTTTTCTTTTTTTTTATTACGGTTGTCATTTTGCCACTTCCCGGTGCTCTATCGATCTAAAGGCATTAAAATCTTTTACATTCCATCAAAATTGACAACTAGCTTTTTGCCCCAGTATAACTCCTCTTGAAGAATTCTCTGGTGGTGAGTGTTTCGCAGCATTGTTTTTTATCTTATGTGCTAATATTTATGACAAGACTGAGAAATAAATGTGCAGGGTATCCAGACTCCTTCCCTTCACCCATACACACATTTTATTCCAAAAGAAAAGTGATGTTCTTGCTCATGCTGTTTTGCAAAAGACCTAAAAAGGGAAACAGTATGCAAAAAGTTTTAATATTCTTCTGAGTTTGGGGGGAGAAACAGAAGGGCTTGTAATGAATAGTTTTCAAATAAACTGGCAAATAATAAGTACATTCTAGTAGCATCTTAAATTCGAAAGTTCCAGGTAGAAAGATAACTTTCCAAAGCATCTTTTTCCCAAGAACATTTGTCATGGTCCCTCACTGTGGGAGCCTTGGGGGGGTGGGAAATGAGTATAATTTCCCTGATGCCCCTTAGGATTGCTGGAGCTTACTTTCCAAAGTCCATTTTCTAAAAGCATAGCTGTCTTTTTTTTTTTTTTTTTTTAATTTATCCCCACCAGGTAAAGAACAGAAATTTTCCTCAAAGTAGACAACTTCCAGCTAAAATGGCTTCATTACTGACCATGCCACAGGCCAGTTGTTCAGCCAGAACTCCCTGCCCTTTTTACCACGCTGTCACACCTCAATCTAGAGCCCTGCCCAAAGACAAGGAAAACCAGCAAGATGGTCAGTGTTAACTTTGGTTACTACATTTACCGTGGATTTCAGGAAGCTGGTGATTGCAGGGGCGAGCAAAAATGAGGAAATATTTCCGGAGCCCTTAGAAGAGAAATTCAAATAGAACTTACCTTGAGGGGAAACATGGTGTATACAGAGGGGGTAATGTATCCTGAACTGGACAACTTTTTTTGCTAATGAGTCTTTGCAAAGCAAATATTTAGTAAACAAAGAATCCTTTAATGACCAAAAAGTTTTCTCAAGTATCAATATTCCCAGGACTCCACAGGCTGTAACAATTGCACTGTATTAGTCAGCTCAGGCTGCCGTGACAAAAAAACCACAGACTGAGTGGCTTAAATAACAGAAACTTCTTTTCTCACAATTCTGGAGGCTGGAAGCCCAAGACTAAGGTATCAGCAGGGTTGGTTTCTTCTGAGGCCTTCTCCCTGTGTCCTCACATGGTCACCCCTCTGTGCTGTTTGTGTCCTAATCTCCTCCTTTTCTAAGGACACCAGTCAGATTGAATTAAAGCCCACCAATACGACCTCATTTTACCTAAATTATTTCTTTAAAGGTCCTCTCTCCAAATACAGTCACATTCTGAGGTACTGGGGGTTAGGATTTTGACACAGGAATTTGGGCAGGGACACAATTCATCCCATAATATATGCTTAGGAGAAACAACGTAACTCTTAAGTGGTAATATTTGTTTTGGTTATTCATAATATTCTTACATTTCCATTAATGTAATGGTAGCAGTAAGTTATTTATGTGCCTATATGGTGTTGACGAATGGTAGATTTGAAACACAGGCAAACTTTAGAATATTTTGCTGAGACTATTAGAAGTATTTACTTTCCTGCAGTTATGAGTCTCAACATACTCCAACTGATAACAGGAAGGTTCCAAAAGAAATTGCAATTTATCTGACATGTTTTTATATAGTCTGGTGAGGTAGAAAGAATATTGTGGCAGAAATTGAGAGAGCTGAGTTTTACCCTTATTGAGAAGAAGTAACTTGCTTCAGGGCCCTTGTAGCTTATTTCCTCAGTAGAGTGTAGCAGTTTAAAAGAGTACACTTCTGGAGTCAAAACTACCTAGACCCAAATCTACCACGCATTAGCTCTGTGATCTTGGGCAAACTAATTAACCTCTTTGTTGTTCTGTTTCCTTATCTGTAAACAACAATACTAACCTACCTCAGAGGCAGTGAGATTAAATGATGCTGTATATTCAAGGCACTTATAATAATGTGTATCATCATCACCCCTTTCAAGGTGATTTCCTTCATGGAGTTGAAACTGGCAAATAGTTAAAGGTACTTCTTCCCAAACTTCAGCATGATCAGAACCATCTGGAAACCTTGTTCAAACACAGATTACCAAAATTACAGCTGAAGACTTCACCACTCCTCTCAGCAACTGATAGAACCACTAGACAGAAAATTAGCAAAGATGTAGAAGAACTGAACAACACCATCAGCCATCAGGATTTAAATGATATTTATAGAACTCCACCCAACAGGAGAATACACATTCTTTTCACATGGCCATGAAACAAATACCAAAGTAGACCATATACCGGATCATAAAACAAAATTCAACAAATTTAAAAGAATTGAAATCATACACATATGTTCTCTGACCATAATAAAATCAAACTAGAAATTAATAACAGAGAAACAACAGGTAAATCTCCAAATACTTGGAAATAAAACAAAATACTCCCAAATAATCCATAAGTGGAAGAGGAAAAACTCAAAAAGAAATATTTTAAATTCATAGAACTAAATGAAAGTGGAATGCAATATAATAAATTTGTGGGATGCAGCTGAGAGGGAAACATATGTTTATATTAGAAAAGAGAAAGCTCTCAAATTGAAAATCTAAGTTGCTACCTCAAGAAACTAGAAAAAGAAGATCAAATTAAGCCCTAAGCAAGCAGAAGGAAGGAAATATTAAGAAAAGAAAAGAAATCAATGAAACTTAAAACAGGAAAACAATAGAGGAAATCAATAAAGAAAAAGCTCTCTTTTTTAAAGCAATAAAGTTAATAAACTTCTAATAAGACTAATAAAGACAAAAAGAAGATACAAATCACCAATATCAGGAATAAAATAGAAGATTTCAATACAGATGTTGTGGTCATTAAAGCGATAATAAGGGGGTATACAAATAACTTTACACATAAATTTGACAACTTAGAAGAAATTGACCAATCAAACTAGAAAATCACAAACTACCAAATCTTAGCCAAGATGAAATAATCTAAATAGTCCTATAACCATTAAAGAAATTAAACTCATAATTTAGAATTTCCCTTCCCAAATTCCTGGTTCTGTATAGTTTCACTGGAGAATTCTATCAGACACTTAAAGAAGAATTAACATTAATTTTATACACTCTCTTTCAGAGACTAGAAGAGGAGGGAACAATTCATCTTATGAGGCCAGCATTACCCTAATACCAAAATCAACAAACAGCACAAAAAAAGGAACCTACAGACAAATATGAACTTAGACACAAAAATCCTCAACAAAGTTTAGAAAACTGAATTTATCCATATATAAAAAATAAAAATTATATACTACAACCAAGTGAGACTTATTCCAGGTATACAGGCTGGTTCATTATTCAAAAACAAAACAAACAAACAAAAAGAAGGCAATCCAATAACTCAACAGGCTAAAGAAAACAAATCATATGACCATTTCAACTGATGAAGGAAAGCATTTAACAAAATTCAACAGGCATTCATGATAAAAACTCAGCAAACTGTTTTTTGCTGATGAGAACTTTCTCAACTTGATAAAAGCATCTGCAAAAAAACTTACAGCTAATATCATACTTAATGGTGAAAGACTAAATGCCTTCTCCCTAAAATTGGGAACAAGGTAAAGATGTCCTCTGTAACTGCTCTTATAGTTAACTCAAAAGGATCAGAGTCTTAAATGGAAAATGGAAAATTATAAAACTGTTAGAAAAAAAAAAAGAGAAAATCTTTGGGACCTAGACTTGACACCAAACAAAATATCCTTAAATGGAAAATTTGATAAATTGGACTTCATCACAATTAAAAACTTTTGCTCTGCAAAAGACTCTGCTAAGAGAATGAAAAGATAAGCTACAGACTAGGAGAAAATATTTACAAATCACACATCTGAAGGACTCTCAACACTCAATTGTATAAATCAAACAATTCAACTAGGAAAGAGGCAGAAGACATGAGCCAGTATTTCATCAAAGAGGATATACAGATGACATATAAGCTTATGAAAAGGGACTTCCCTGGTGGCACAGTGGTTAAGAATCCGCCTGCCAATGCAGGGGACACAGGTTCCATCCCTGGTCCGGGAAGATCCCACATGCCTCAGAGCAACTAAGCCCGTGTGCCACAACTACTGAGCCTGTGCTCTTGAGCCCATGAGACACAACTACTGAGCCCGCGGCCTAGAGCCCACACTCTGCAACAAGAGAAGCCACCGCAATGAGAAGCCCACGCACTGCAACGAAGAGTAGCCCCTGCTCGCTGCAACTAGAGAAAGCCTGCACACAGCAACGAAGACCCAACGCAGCCAAAAAAATAAATAAATAAAATAAAATAATTTTTAAAAGCATATGAAAAGATGTTCAAAATCATTTCCTATTAGAAAAATGCAAAGTAAAACTACAATAAGATATCAGTACACACCTAAGAGAACAGATGACTAAAATTAAAAACAGTGGCCAGAAACTGGATCACTCATACATTGCTGGTGTAAACATAAAATAATACCATCACTCTGGAAAACAGTTCGGCAGTTAAAAAAAAAAAAAGACAACTAAATATGCAACTACCATATGACCCAGTAATTGTACTCTTGGGTGTTTATCCCGGAGAAATGAAAACATGTTGACACAAAAACAGGTACAAGAATGTTTAGAACAGCTGTATTCATAATAGTCAAAAATAGGAAACTACCCAGTTGTCTTTCAGTGAGTGAGTGGTTAAGCAAACTGTGGGACATCCCTACCATGCAATATTACTCAGCCATTAAAAAGGAACAAACTGTTGATTCATTCAACAACCTGGATGAATCTCAGAGAATTATGTTGAGTTAAAAGAATAAAAGCCAATCCCAAGAGGTTACATACTATATGATTCCATTTATATAACAAAAATAAACTTACAAATAATAAATAAAATTGAAATAATGAAATTATAGAGATGATGAATGGATTTGTGGTTGCCAGAGGTTAAGGATGGGAATGGAGTGGAAGGGAGGGGAGTGGGTGTAGTTACAAGGAGAGAACACAAGGGAGCATTTTGGTGATGGAACAATGGTGTATCTTGATTGTGATGGTGGTTGCACGAATCTATGCATGTGATAAAGTTGTATAGAAGTAAACACACACACAACTGAGTGCATATAAAACTGGTGAAGCCAAAATAGTTCTGTGGATTGCCCCAGTGCCAATTTCCCGGTTTTGCCTTTGTACTCTAGTTATACAAGACATTAGCATTGGGAGAAATTGGAAGAAGGACCTCCCTGTACGTTTGTTTTATGCAGCTTCCTGTGAATCTATAATTATTCCAAAATTAAAAATTAAAGAAAATAAGCTCAACTATTTTTACAAAGGATGAGGCACTCAGGAGAAGAGGTTGGGTGGGTCTTTCTTTCACTTTTAACTTTATATATACATTTCTAAAATTGGTTGAGGTGACCATATCATAAAAATACAGATCTCAGGAGAAAAAAAAACACGGAGTGATGGGCTGCACTCCTAGAATTTCTGATTCAGTGAGTCTGGAGTAGAGCTTAAGAATTTGCATTTCTAATTGGTTCCAAGGTGAGCTGGTCTGGAGCCCATACTTTAAGAATCACAGATAAAAGGAAGTGGGAAATCATTTCAGTCCTTGCTTGTTTGGTCTGATCTAAAAGTGCTTCTTAATCTGATGGTTAGATAGCTGTAGAAACTAATCTGAGCTCTCATTTCAAATTTCACAGAGGCCGTTCCTCTCAAATAGACAAATACAGACAAGCATCAGTTCAGATCAAATGTCTTTCAACTCAGACAAATGGCTGCTCAATCTGGTCCTGGAACATAAATAAGTTAATAAAAATAAAATAGAATAAAATCAGTTTGTAAAGGGAGGTATCCCCATCTAATCTGTATCTTAAAATGAATCAATCCTTCTAAAATGTCAGGCAAAACAGCCTTTGTGAAAAATCTCCTGCTCGGCCAGGTAATCCAGAGCCTCATATTTTTATATCAACCTCCCACAGGAAGGAAGGACAACCACTGTCTCCCTGAGAGAGAAGCTGAGGGTAGCTCAGTGAATAAAATGTTATTTTCTTTTTCAGTTCTTTTCTCAGCCACATTTCCTGCCCTCTTCTCAGAATGTTTATCACCACTAAGAGTCATATTTCTGTTTGACTATCTGGCAAGTGACTCCCTGCTGAACGGGCGGGGGAGAAGCCCCATAAATCAGAGACTTTCAGTCCACATGCAGCCTCCCAGCCAGTAGTGGGACCTACACATATTCTTCAAAGCTAAGTACTTCAGAGCAGCCCTCTTAAAAATGACGATCCAGTTACTCAGAGCTGGAGAGTATTAGAAATACCCCCAAATGTCCAAGTGAGTGGCACCCTGAGGGGCTGTGAATTGTTCCCTTGGTTTCCCAAGAGCCCTGATGAGTGCTGACTCTGGGAGCTCAAGGGAAGCATGCCTGTCTGCAACCCGGCCCTCTCTGATGTGAGGACGAGGTTCCTGCTGGGACATCAGCAGATGGAAATAAAGTACAAAATCATGGGTCTGTAATTATCAATAAGAGATCATGATAATTCAATATATTTAGGAAGTTCGGCATGTCTGCAGTACTTTACTCTTTAAAATAACAGTTTGGAGCATGAGCAATTTCTTCTAATTATTCCTGCATCTAATTATTCCTTACTATTCAAAGTGTGTTCCTCAGATGCTAGCAGTGGCATCACTTGGCAGCTTCTGCAAACTGAGACTCTCCACCCAACCCATCAGAATCTGCATGCTAACAAGATCCCAGGTGATCCCTGGGCACAGTGAAGTTGGAACAGCACTAGCGCCAAGGTAGCATATACCTGTGGATTACAGTGGGGGGAGCTGCTGAGAAAGGGGGAATACAGAAGCAGAGATCTCATGAGTGATGGGGTCACCACCACAAACACTACAAGACCAAGACGACACTGGTAAATTAAGTAATGTGGAGTTCAGACCTGAATGATCAGGAAAACTGCTGTAATCTTGACACTCTACTTGCCCTTCTAAAATGCCCCCAAAGGCTAGAAAGCTCAGTCCTAAATTCAAACCTCACACCTTCCCAGAGAAGCACTAATTCAACCCCACTTACCATTTCCTAACTGAATTTCTTCTTTCCCAAATAACTAGGAGTTGGGCAGTTTGCAGAGGTTTCTTGTTGGGAAAAGTTTGGAATAACTGAATAAAATTCCAGGTGAAATAGTCTGGAAAGACTGAAAAATGTATCAGAGAATCATTATGAATTGTTGCTTGTTCTTTCTTTGTTTTCAAACCTCTTGTTCTTAGTGCTGAAACCATAGACATTCACCAAGGAGGGAGGCTGGGAAGTTGAGAGGGTCTAGAGAGATCTTATTGGAATCAGTAGAGGGTTGAGTTTGGTAGTGTTTTAGAAAGCTTCTTGCTGTCTTACATTATATGAACCTTTATGTAAAACTATAGTTTTGTAATAATCATAGTAATCGTAAATATATTTTGAATGACTAAAGTTTAGGTTTTACGCACAGTTTCAGCACCCGGTTTAACACATTTTATCTAATTACACAAATTTTTTAAAATGCATACTAAATAATGAATCTGATATTGGATTGGGGTAACCACGCAATACCTTTTTCTTTTTTTTTTTTAATAAATTTATTTATTTATTTATTTTTGGCTGTGTTGGGTCTTCGTTTCTGTGCGAGGGCTTTCTCTAGTTGTGGCGGGCGGGGGCCACTCTTCATCGCGGTGTGCGGGCCTCTCACTGTCGCAGCCTCTCCCGTTGCGGAGCACAGGCTCCAGACACGCAGGCTCAGTAGTTGTGGCTCACGGGCTTAGTTGCTCCGCGGCATGTGGGATCTTCCCAGACCAGGGCCCAAACCTGTGTCCCCTGCATTGGCAGGCAGATTCTCAACCACCGTGCCACCAGGGAAGCCCCACGCAATACCTTTTTCTTTTGAAATGATATTATTTTGATAAGAAGATAAATTTGTCCTTCTTTCTCATGGATAATAACTATTGTGTAAAACACTGGAGGAGCTTTTCTTACTTATTAAGGAGAATTTGTGAGACTTCTATTTGCTTAGGACTTTGCAAGAAGCCATATTCACACGTGTATCTTGCCTTCCAGGAGCCTACAATCTAGATGAGGAGCCAGACATAAAAATATGAGATAAATTTTACAGGAAAAATGGATAGAACTTTAAATCAGAATATGGGGTTGGGGGGCAGACAAATGAATCTCGCTGAGGATTAGAAGTGTTACTGTCAGAAACGAGAATGAAAGGTGAGGAAAAGACAGGTGGATTGTGAATGGGAAGATGAACCCGGCTTTGCGCCAATGAGTAGGACATGACCACGAGGCATGGATTGCTATATGTCCGTGTAAAATTAAGTGTAAAATGGACAATTAGTACTAGAGGGACTGAAAAGGGGAAGCTAAACAGACTAGTCAGAAATGAGCAGTGACTCAAAGCTTCCTGAGGGAACTATGACTTGTATTGAGCCTTAAAAGGGAAATGAATCGACTTAAGGTAAGATAGAGTCAGATGATGGGAGTTGTGAAAGCACAGCAGGCATTTTAGATTTGAATGTTTAGGAAAGAGACACCAAAGATTTTTAAAGAAGTGATGAAAACAGTGTGAAAGGAATTTGGGAGCAGGGAAAGTTTTCATCCAAGGCTTCCAGAGTTAAAATCCCCATTGAGAGGAACAGATAAGAGAAATATTTTAAAAGAAAAATAGATAAAACTTTGAGTCCAACCATCAGGGAGTTGGTAAGGGAGAGAACTGAATCTGACAGGGAGATTGGTAGTGCTAATGACAAAGACCAGAGGTATAGATGGGGGAAGAGAGAAGGATTGTGAATAGAGAGATGATGAACTTGGCTTTGGACATCAATAAGTTGGAGGTGATAATAAGATAGCCCAAAGGGTAATAGGTACAAGGCAGCACGGCTGCTCAAGTCTCAGGTCACATAACCCTGGGAGGGAGTGCCTCCTTAACTTTTGCACCTGGGATTTCAATTGCTTCATCCTAGTCCCTGCCCTGCTGGGCTGATGGAAATATGGAACTTGAGTTTAGACGAAAAACAAGATTGGAGATACAGGCTTGGAGGTAGCAGCACAAGAGCAATTGTCATATTCGTGAGGTCTTCAAAGTAGGCACCAAAGGGAAGAAAGGAAATAGGGCTGAGCCTTAAAGACTCCCCTTTGGAAACCAGAGAAGAAAGAACAAGCAAGCCTAACATAGGAAGGACAATTGAAATTAGGAAATTGGACACTTCTACTTAAACATGATAGACTTCTTAGGTGCTCTTCCTGTTAGTCCCTTCCAAATAACCATTGAAATGGTAATGAAATGATTTTTGAAAAAGCATTCACTCACAAGGATTAAGAGAACAGGTGAGGAAGTGGCCATAATAAAATTGTGGAAGCTTAGAAAGCAGTGGACAAGTCTTAACTGTCCAGGCAGACTCAAGAAAACGGAAACTGAAGCCAGCAGCGGGGAAAAGCCCCACAAATATATTTGCACCATAGAACTCTGAAAGGTTCAGGAATTGGAGGCACTTGATATTTCTGGAGTCAGGGATGTGGGTGAACCAAAAACAAAAGGATTGGTTAAAATTCTACATATTCTATAGCAGTTATATACAACAGGTCCCCTTCCCCAGCCACCACAGTTAGACAATACCCTAATATACCCCTAATCTGGCAGAAGTCTAGAGTTCTAGCCTCTAGAAAAGTTGAATTAGAATGACTTTGGACACAGGGCTACAATCACAACCAAGCACAGAATTTCCTTACTAAAAACAGAAGGATTAAGTGAAAGTCTACATATGGAACGGTACCCTTCCCCAACTGAATTCCAAGAATGCTGGGAGCCTGGCTTCTATCTCCCAGGCAGGAATCCTCTCTGAAAAAAAAAACTGACCAAGCTGAAGAAAAGACAAGTAAATGTGAACAGCTGAGTCACTGCCCTAATGGAAGAATGCTGTCAGGTCTCCTGATATCAAAGCCTCGTGGTTATCCAGCCCTGAGTTGGGCACACGTGCACACAACTTCCAGATTGCATGGTAGAGACTCACTCTTACAAATGGACAGACAGCCAAGGATCATTAGACATTTAAGAAACACTTCTAACATGAAAGACAGAAAAGAGATAAGGAAGGAATGCAGGGTGGGTGGATCACTTGGGGAAAACAGAAACAATGCAGGAACAGAAGAAACATTGAAAAATAAGAAAGATCCTCAAAAATACACGTTATTAAAAGACATTCAAAGAACAGTGAAAAGTTTTTGGAAATAATGATCACTGACATTTTTTTTAAAGCAGTAGCATGGTTGGAAGATAAAGTTGAGAAAAATTCCCAGCAATCAAATTTTTAAAATAAATATGAGACTGTGGAAGAAATAAGATGAAAAGTTCAGATGACCTGTCTGGAAAGTTTATCTTCTGATTATAGCAGCTTAACAAAGACAGAATGGAGAAAGAGGCGGGGAGGAAATCATTGAAGTAACACCAGAAAAGAACACACAGAGGAGAAAGACATGGGGTTCCATATATGAGGGCTCTTAAGTATCCAGCATAGTAAGTGAAAAAAAGGTTGATATCAAAGCTCATAATCATGAAATTTCAGAACTCTGGAAACAAAGAGGAAATCCAGAAACTTTGATATAAGGGCCACATACAAAGGATGGCACAGGAAATCTTAACAGCAAAATTGGAAACAAGAAGACTTTGAAGAAATGCCTCCGAAAGACTGAAGGAAAGCTATTTGCATATACGAATTCTGTTCTCAGCTAAAATACTGATCAAATGTAAAAAGAGATTAAAACATTTTTGGAAATGCAAAGACCAAAAAAATGATCTCTGCTTTTTTTTTTTTTTGATTAGGAATCCAATAGGCTAGAGGCTTACTACCCAAAGGGGTGGTAAAACAAGAAAGAGGAAGATTTGGGATCCAGCACAGAGAAAGTCACAGGGAATCTACATGATGATGGTAAAGGGAGCTTCTAGGGCTCCAGCCATGAGGCAGTCTAGACTGTGGCAAGGTGTAAAGGGGATCCTGGAGGGATGTAGCTAAGAAAAAGGTTACCTGATTTGTTTGATTGTAGTCACAGAAAATTTACCCCTTTGTCCAAGATTTGGGGACAAACTAGAACAAAAACAGAAAACTAAGCAAATGAAAAAGAGAAAGAGAGTATTAATTCCAGGGGAAACAACAAAGTAGACAATAAAGGAAATGATGTCATACGTTATGGCTCAGCTGTGAAAAAGAGGTACATAGTTATAAACTTCAAATATTGATCTAACCAAAATGAGGGAAGGTGTCTGGAGGCAGGAAGGGTATGAAAGCCAAACCTCATCATTAAAGGTAGGAAACCAATAGAAAATATCTAAAGCTGAAAAAAAATTTTTTTAATTAAGGTATAATTGATGTACAATATTAGATGTTTCAACTGTACAACATAATGATTCACAGATTTTAAAGGTTATATTGCATTTATAGTTATAAATATTGGCTGTATTCCTGTGCTGTACCATATATCCTTGTAGCTTATTTATTTTATACATAGTAGTTTGTATTTCTTAATCCCCTACCCATATCTTGCCCCTCCCTCCTTCCCTCTCCCCGCTGGCGACCACTAGTTTGTTCTCTATATCTGTGAGTCTGTTTATTTTTTGTTATATTCACTGGTTTGTTTTAATTTTTAGACTCCACATTTAAGTGATATCATACAGTATTTGTCTTTCTCTGACTTATTCCACTTGCATAATACCCTCCAAGTCCATCCATGTTGCTGCAAATGGCAAAATTTCGTTGTTTTTTTATGGCTGAGTAGTATTCCATTGGATACCACATCTTCTTTATCCATTCCTCTGTTGATGGACACAGGTTGCTTCCATATCTTGGCAATTGTAAATAATGCTGCTATGAACATTGGGGTGCATGTATCTTTTCAAATTAGTGTTTTCGTTTTGAAAAAAAAATTTTTAATAGTCGTGTAGGGAAGTTATTCAGAAACATGATCACAAATACTAGAACAAATTAGAAGAGCTACAGGCGGTTGCCACTGGAAAGGACTCAGGAGGGAAAAGTTGAGTCAGGGGCTGCTGTTCTTAATTTTAAACCTTTAAAATACTTCACCTTTTAAAATTATTATCTATGTACACCTTTGTAAGAGTTTAAAAAATAAAGGGACCAAAATAAGTAGAATCAATATATCAAAATAAGTTTGTATTTTAGAATCAGATGCATTTATGATAGTGAATGCATATTTCAAATTTAATGAAAAACACTTGCTAAATTACCTTTCAAGTCTTGTAATTTCAAGTTCTTATGCTTTTTAAGGAAGAAAACTGAGAGGATTGTGATGGAATGATATAGCCACAGTACTAAAAAAGTGGTTTTTAAGGTAGTTTCAATTACATTAAGTATATTTTGAAATCATAAGTGTGTTGTATTCTTCTTTATAACGTATATCAATCACTCTTTGCCAAGTACGTGTTCATTCTTGTGAGTATTTAGAAACAACACTGGTTAAGTACAAGATCTCCAGTCCTCTGAGGTTTAAAAAAATTCATTTCCCATGTTTTCCAGATGTTTATCTGCTAGAATTCTTCACTGATTTTCTTTTTCAACTCACTGTTTGAATAGTTTTTCCCATTTTTAAATATGAATACCTCCAAACAGAGGCTCACAACACATTTCAACTTAGACGCAAACATTTCGATGGGACAGAAAACTGCACTTTATTCAAACAATAGATTAGGGATGAAATAGTGGTTTTAAGGTTGTTTTTGACATTTAAAAAGGCCTGAAGTATTTTTTATCGCATTGCTGTCTGTTGTTCCTCTGGATACCTAATAACTTTGAAGAGAAGATCCCGGCACATTATATACACTGAAACCCTGTCCAATGCAAAGTGATATTTTTCTTTCTATTTTTCATTTGTGGATGCTGGCTCCAGTCAACAATATAATCACTTTCTCTTATTGATTTTCTTATAAAATGCGTCCTTGTTAGATTCACTGATGACTATACATTACTGAAGTACCTGGTAAAATTTCATTTTGTTATTACCACCGCACAGGAGATGCTTTTTGCTGGATGAAAATAACTACTTCTCGAGAAGAAGATGAAACTGGGTTTAATGCAGAATTCCAGAGAATGGCATCCTTATTTGAAAGCTAAACACCAAGAGCTCCTACCCTCAAATCAATTCAATATTATTCTCCGTTGAGAAGCTGCACTATATCACTCTAGCTTGACCTGGGTTTTCCGATTGAAAAAAAAGATGAATTTTCCCACTTTAAACACTTAACTTTAGCTTTAGCTCTTCAAAGGATTCTGATTCTCTCATGACTGGCCTGTGCAGTGCACCTCCTAAATCACTCTGGATAGTTTTCAGTGGCCTGTATCTGATTAACTTGAATTGATTTGGGCTAGAAGATTTGTTAAAACAGCTCAAGTCAAATAGTGACTTTGTATTTGCAGGCCTGAGTAATATATAACCCATAGTTATTTTTCCTTCTTATTTGGGGTATCAAAATAAATTATGATATCACTGGATCCTCCTTTTTACTGAGAAATACTGAAGTAGTCTCTTTCATTTTGCCAGAATTATAGGCTTCCTGAAATTCCTAAAGCACCACACTGACAAAAACAACAAAAGATACATTTATTTAAGTTTATTCAAAGGTTATGGATTATTCCTAGGAAGTCCACCTAAAAAAGAAAATAGAATGTTAATACTTAAAAATTTGACAGGACATACTCTTACCCAATCATTTTTTTTTCAGTTAAATTCCATCTCAGCCTGTGCTGCTCCCTTATGGACTGTCTCATAGAGATAACTGTTTTAAAAGATAAAGTTAAATTTTCTTCTTGGTGGGAAATGGCTTTTAAAATCAATTTCTTATTTGAAATTAGAATGATTTTTAAGTCTAAATAATGAAAGTATTCAGAACCCCACATAGATTTGATAACAGCAAATTTATGAGTAAATCTTTAAAACTTAATTTTAAAAATTAAGACACTTAAAGCTAGCACTTTGCTACATAAAAGATGGCATATGATACTGCAACACTTAGTCTAACCTGAATAAGAGAATATTTTAAATCAACGTCATTTTATTCCTTTAAATTATGCACAAGAACTCTAATTAGGTATTGCTAATAAGAGATTATTCAGGGACCTGATTGACAAATAGAGGAATGATTCACAATTATCATGCCAATTGCACAAGGCTGGCTGCTCCCCCAGACTTAAAGGCTGTCCTTTGTAGATCATTAATTTGCTTAACAAATCCTTTCTCCAGCCTAGAGGTAAGCGCCCCGTTCTTGTCTCCATTATCAGAGCTCTTCTGACTAAGGAGGTTTCCTTACAGTCTACAGGCAGCACACTGGCTAGATTTTCCAACAATCTTACTTTGCTCCTGATTACCCTGCTGTCTTTGGCTTAAACTGGAGCAAGTTATTCATATATCTGCAAGCCTTAGTTTCCCCATTTGAAAAGCGGGGCCGACGGTCTGTACAAGTTCAAGTGAATCAAGTGTTAAAATCGAATCTGATTCTAAAAAAGATGACCAGGCAGATAGCCATTTTCTCCATAAATCATTGTGAGGGAGTTCTGACCACAATAACATCCCACTTGGCCATTGTATTAAATGTGTAAACGAAGCTACTCTTTTAGGCCTTTCTGAAAAATATGCACTTAGGGACTTATAAACAGCATATTTTTAGTCATTAAATCATTTTTAAAATAGGCTGTGAATGAGAACTTAAAAGTGCTTAAGAAAATATTATTCATTCTGCAAAAGTTACTATGGCCCAGAATGCAAACTGGTCACTTGAGACTATTTTAAAGCTAATAGCAGAAGGAGACAGAGGTCACTGCCTTCCTCCCTCTATGACAAGACAAACCTCCTCAGACTTGGCCTGTCCACTCCTCAGCTGGGCTGGGCCGTCCACAGGGGCTGATGCAGCCTCCACGTGACCAAGATCTTTGATTTGAACAAGGCAGAAAATCACAAAACTAAACACAAATCTGCTGTTAAGGAAAAAAAATGTACTTTGCTTTCCAGCTTTTATTTTAAAACATTTATTCAGGCTTCTCTATGATTTCAAGCCCCACAGCCCAAAGGCATTAAACTGTATTGAAGCTTAATGGCCTGAAAAGTTTCCTTTTGAATTAAAGCACATCCAGTTACAAAGGGGGAGGGGAGGGCATCTGCAACTAATCTGAAAATTCCATTTCTGATCCTGGACTTTGAGGACATAAAAATAGCCAGCAGAATACTTTCAAACCACATAGGGGAGAATATGACTTCTGGGAGCTGGGTTTCTATACCAGTGCCTAGTTAAGAGAATTTTCCATTAGTGAAGAATGACCTTTAATATAGAGAGGTTTAGATGGACGTTGAGAAGAAAAAAATAAGCTACATATGCTTCTCCAGACTCTGTTCTCACTAAGTGATTCATTTATTGTAGAGGAAAATTCTAGGAGCTTTCATTTTATAGGTAAAATGTGGACCTTGTTTCCAGATCAGTGGGCTCCAAAATAGGAATGAGATACTGGGTACAGGTAGAAAATTAAATTTTTTTAAATTTAGGTGTAGTACCTAGATCATCTTTAATTTTTCATTTGGTATATACAAAGTACATGTAACAACATCCCCTTAAATAAACAAATGTACCTATGCTGGGTACTTAAGTAAATCCAGAGACAACTCCTCTAGACACTACACCTGAGGCACAGTGAGATTATTCCCAATCTTAGTCCATAAAGGAATCCCTAGAATGCTTCAGGCACAGACCCCAAAACCCCAAGAACCAGATCAACAAGAGCTCTACCCACTGGTATTGCATTCTGTTCTTTTTCCTTTCATAAAAAAAAAAAAAAAATGTGCTACAGTATATCACCAATAATGGGGTTATAAGAAAGGTACAAACAGATGAGTCCTGTGCAAATCTTTATTATCAACTGTCATTGTAAAATATGTATACTTGTGTTTGTGCAAAACAGAGAAACTCCGACACAATCGTGTTCCATTTGATGCCCTATTTATTATGGGAGCATAGATTATCTCAGGAACAGAGACAGAGAAATGCTCACTATCAAAGTGGACATTTTTAATATCAACTTCAATCTGTTATTTTTGAAGAGCTATTTTCATCCTCCATACAAACAGGATATCAAGTACAACTTTCTTTTGTTGACTAAATGTCAGTGTTTCCTCGTTTAAGTGTAAGTTGCCTGAATGGTTATTTAGCAAAAAGAAGAAGGGAATAATCTCCGAGAAATTCTTCTTCTAAGCTTCAGAATGTTCAAAGGAAGACAGAGTAGCACAAACTGCTGTTTGAGGATTTGAAAAACATATTTTTAAAGATCTACATGACTTAACATTTCAAAGTAAGGAAGAGTCTCCACCCTCCAAAAAATGTGCAATCACATGAAAGTATTCCAATGATCATTGCCAATGGACATTGTATTTAAACAGTTTTTGTTTTTAAAAAATTTACATTCTCATAAGGTTTAATATATCATACTTTTATTGAGATATAATTGACATATAACATTATATTAGTTTCAGGTTTACAATATAATAATTTGATATATATATATATTACAAAATGATCAGCACAACGAGTCTAGTTAACATCTATCACCACACGTAGTTACAATTTTTCTTCTTATGATAAGAACTTTTAAGATCTACTCTCTCAGCAACTTTCAAATATACAATACGGTACTGTTAACTACAGTCACCATGCTGTACATTACATCCCCATGACTTATTTTTTTTATAACCAGATGTTTGTACCTTAATATATCTTACTTTAAAGATAAAATACCCAGCAAAGTCATTTAAGTCTCAAGGAAAACTAAAAACAATTAATGTGATCAATCTGCTTTGTAACAATGATAGCCTTTCCTCAGGACCTTTCCTCTTAGCTCAGATGGCCAAACCCTCACTCCCTCAAAGGTCCCTCTGTTATGAACCCTCATATCTCTTGGAGACCCTCTCATAACTGTATTAAATGATTGTACACTTCTGGTTTTAAGATGCTATAGACTGACTTTTCTGTTCTGCCATATGACTTCTGAAAACCACCCCCAAAACAGTAAATGAAACAAGAAACAAAAACACAAGCTCCATCTCTATTGAGCCTAGGAGTCATCTGAAATCCTCAGCCATGGCTATATACACATGGAAAGCAGATGGAAGGTGGTAACTGACTTAACCAAGTGGAAAGGTTAAAGTTAAGTGCCTGCAGAGGGATGTACTGAAGAGAAGCCAGCCAACAGAATTCCAAAACCAGGAAAGCCTCAGGTATGGGAAGCACCAGGTGCTGGAGAGATGGGGATTAAATGCCCCATGAAACTAGAGTGTTGGGCCGAAATCCACATATGGAACAATTGTTCACCCCCTCCCCTATCCTGGATCCTCACCTCCACCCTGCAAGGCCAGGAGGTGGGAAGTGACACGAGCTAAGGGACACGAGGCAGAGCAGAGAGCACTGGGGAGATGGCACTGACTGCTCATCTTCATGTTAAGCAGTGAGGTACCAGGCTCTTCTCCCACCTTCCTTCTGAATGCGACAATCAGATTTACACACTCTTCACCAGAGATTATAGCCCCCTGATGGGCAGCCCCAGAAACAGACCAACAGATACTATATTTGGGGGCTTGTCAATGAAAAAAGCAGTTCATAGTCTGATTATTCTATACTGACTCTCACCACCTAACAAGTTCCTCACATACAAGCACCTCCAGTCTTAAATATGTACCTCACTACTTTCTCAGCAACTTCCCTTTAGGAATTTTTCCTAAGGGAAAAATCAGACAAGTGGACAAAGATGTGTATACAACAATGCCTAGTAAATACAATATTGTAAATCAGCTATACCTCAATTTAAAAAATAATTAATTAATTAATTAATTAAAAGAAGTGTGAAAAAATGCCTAGTGCACCATTACTTAGAATAGTAACAAATTAGAAACCTAAAGGTTTTCAACAATAAATGATTGGTTAAAGAAATGTTGTAGCCAATAAAAAGGGTACAGTACATGTATTGACATGAAAGATACTAATGGTTTAGTGATTGTGAAAAAGGCAGGTTTCAAACATGTATGATACAATTCCATTTATATATCTTTATATATGCATGAAAATATGAAGATTTGTTAAATAGTGGTTATCTCTAAGAGGTAGAACTATGAGAAGTTTTTCATTTCTCTGTAAATGAACATTTTATCAAACTTATATCAGAAAACCAAAGGGAATTCCTATTCAGAAAATAAAATATGTTACAAATAATTTTAAATATGGTCCTTGCTCTTAATTATAAACTTATAGCCAAGAAGTAGCAGACATTTGAGGAAATCTTCAAACATGAAGGACAGAAATTTAAAACAATAAACTTGGTAGGAAAGAAAGAACCTTAGAGGTAAGAGAAACAATGCAGGGAGCACTGTTGGAAAACATCCAAAAAAACTACCATTAATATCCTTAAGGGGAACACCTACTGAACACTGGCAGAAGACCTCAGACTTCCCAAAAGGCAAGAAACTCCCCACGTACCTGGCTGTGTGGCTGACAGGGTCTTGGTGCTCTGGCCAGGTGTCAGGCCTGTGCCTCTGAGGTGGGAGAGCCGAGTTCAGGACATTGGTCCACCAGAGACCTCCCAGCTCCACGTAATAACAAATGGCGAAATATCTCCCAGAGATCTCCTTCTCAATGCTAAGACCCAGCTCCACTCAACAACCAGCAAGCTACAGTGCTGGACACCCTATACCAAACAACTAGCAAGACAGGACCACAACCTCACCCATTAGCAGAGAGGCTGCCTAAAATCATAATAAGGTCACAGACACCCCAAAACACACCACCAGATGCGGTCCTGCCCACCAAAAAGACAAGATCCAGCCTCATCCACCAGAACACAGGCACCAGTCCCCTCTACCAGGAAGCCTACACAACCCACTGAACCAACCTTAGCCCCTGGGGGCAGACACCAAAAACAATGGGGACTACGAACCTGCAGCCTGCGAAAAGGAGACCCCAAACACAGTAAGTTAAGCAAAATGAGAAGACAGAGAAACACACAGCAGATGAAGGAGCAAGGCAAAACCCCACCAGACCAAACAAATGAAGGGGAAATAGGCAGTCTACCTGAAAAAGAATTCAGAGTAATGATAGTAAAGATGATCCAAAATCTTGGAAACAGAATGGAGAAAATACAAGAAACATTTAACAAGGACCTAGAAGAACTAAAGAGCAAACAAACAATGGTGAACAACACAATAAATGAAATTAAAAATTCTCTAGAAGGAATCAATAGCAGAATAACTGAGGCAGAAAAACAGATAAGTGACCTGGAAGATAAAATAGTGGAAATAACTACCACAGAGAAGAATAAAGAACAAAGAATGAAGAGAATTGAGGACAGTCTCAGAGACCTCTGGGACAACATTAAATGCACCAACATTTGGATTATACGGGTCCCAGAAGAAGAAGAGAAAAAGAAAGGGACTGAGAAAATATTTGAAGAGATTATAGTTGAAAACTTCCCTAATATGGAAAAGGAAAGAGTCAATCAAGTCCAGGAAGCACAGATAGTCCCATACAGGATAAATCCAAGGAGAAACACACCAAGACACATATTAATCAAACTATCAAAAATTAAATACAAAGAAAAAATATTAAAAGCAGCAAGGGAAAAACAACAAATAACATACAAGGGAATCCCCACAAGGTTAACAGCTGATCTTCCAGCAGAAACTCTTCAAGCCAGAAGGGAGTGGCAGGACATATTTAAAGTGATGAAAGGGAAAAACCTACAACCAAGATTACTTGACCCAGCAAGGATCTCATTCAGATTTGATGGAGAAATTAAAACCTTTACAGACAAGCAAAAGCTGAGAGAGTTCAGCACCACCAAACCAGCTTTACAACAAATGCTAAAGGAACTTCTCTAGGCAGGAAACACAAGAGAAGGAAAAGACCTACAATAACAAACCCAAAACAATTAAGAAAATGGTAATAGGAACATACATATCGATAACTACCTTAAATGTAAATGGATTAAGTGCTCCAACCAAAAGACATAGACTGGCTGAATGGATACAAAAACAAGACCCGTATATATGCTGTCTACAAGAGACCCACTTCAGACCTAGGGACACATACAGACTGAAAGTGAGGGGATGGAAAAAGATATTCTATGCAAATGGAAATCAAAAGAAAGCTGGTGTAGCAATTCTCATATCAGACAAAATAGACTTTAAAATAAAGACTATTACAAGAGACAAAGAAGGACACTACATAATGATCAAGGGAGCCATCCAAGAAGAAGATATAACAATTGTAAATATTTATGCAGCCAACATAGGAGCACCTCAATACATAAGGCAAATGCTAACATCCATAAAAGGGGAAATCGACAGTAACACAATCATAGTAGGGGACTTTAACACCCCACTTTCACCAATGGACAGATCATCCAAAATGAAAATAAATAAGGAAACACAAGCTTTAAATGATACATTAAACAAGATGGACTTAATTGATACTTATAGGACATTCCATCCAAAAACAACAGAATACACTTTCTTCTCAAGTGCTCGTGGAACATTCTCCAGGATAGATCATATCTTGGGTCACAAATCAAGCCTTGGTAAATTTAAGAAAATTGAAATCGTATCAAGTATCTTTTCCGACCACAACGCTATGAAACTAGATATCAATTACAGGAAAAAATCTGTAAAACATGCAAACGCATGGAGGCTAAACAATACACTACTAAATAACCAAGAGATCACTGAAGAAATCAAAGAGGAAATCAAAAACTACCTAGAAACAAATGACAATGAAAACACGATGACCCAAAACCTATGGGATACAGCAAAATCAGTTCTAAGAGGGAAGTTTATAGCAATACAATCCTACCTCAAGAAACAAGAAACATCTCAAATAAACAACGTAACCTTACACCTAAAACAATTAGAGAAAGAAGAACAAAAAAACCCCCAAAGTTAGCAGAAGGAAAGAAATCATAAAGATCAGATCAGAAATAAATGAAAAAGAAATTAAGGAAACGACAGCAAAGATCAATAAAACTAAAAGCTGGTTCTTTGAGAAGATAAAAAAATTGATAAACCATTAGCCAGACTCACCAAGAAAAAAAGGGAGAAGACTCAAATCAATAGTATTAGAAATGAAAAAGGAGAAGTAACAACTGACACTGCAGAAATACAAAGGATCATGAGAGATTACTACAAGCAACTATATGCCAATAAATTGGACAGCCTGGAAGAAATGGACAGATTCTTAGAAAAGCACAACCTTCCAAGACTGAACCAGGCAGAAATAAGAAATATAAACAGACCAATCACAAGCACTGAAATTGAGACTGTGATTAAAAATCTTCCAACAAGCAAAAGCCCAGCACCAGATGGCTTCACAGGCAAATTCTATCAAACATTTAGAGAAGAGCTAACACCTATCCTTCTCAAATTCTTCCAGAATATAGCAGAGAGAGGAACACTCCCAAATTCATTCTACTAGGCCACCATCACCCTGATACCAAAAGCAGACAAAGATGTCACAAAGAAAAAAAACTATAGGCCAATATCACTGATGAACACAGATGCAAAAATCCTCAACAAAATACTAGCAAACAGAATCCAACAGCAAATTAAAAGGATCATACACCATGATCAAGTGGGGTTTATCCCAGGAATGCAAGGATTCTTCAATATACGCAAATCAATCAATGTGATACACCATATTAACAAACTGAAGGAGAAAAACCATATGATCATCTCAATAGATGCAGAGAAAGCTTTCAACAAAATTCAACACCCATTTATGATAAAAACCCTCCAGAAAGTAGGCATAGAGGGAACTTACCTCAAAATAATAAAGGCCATATATGACAAACCCACAGCCAACATCATTCTCAAAGGTGAAAAACTGAAAACATTTCCTCTAAGATCAGGAACAAGACAAGGTTGTCCACTCTCACCACTATTATTCGACAAGGTTGTCCACTCTCACCACTATTATTCAACATAGTTTTGGAAGTTTTAGCCACAACAATCAGAGAAGAAAAAAAATAAGAGGAATCCAAATCAGAAAAGAATTAAAGCTGTCACTGTTTGCAGATGACATGATACTATACATAGAGAATCCTAAAGATGCCACCAGAAAACTACCAGAGCTAATCAATGAATTTGGTAAAGTAGCAGGATACAAAATTAATGCACAGAAATCTCTTGCATTCCTATACACAAATGATGAAAAATCTGAAAGAGAAATTAAGGAAACACTCCATTTACCACTGCAACAAAAAGAATAAAACACCTAGGAATAACCCTACCTAAAGAGACAAAAGACCTGTATGCAGAAAACTATAAGACACTGAAGAAAGAAATTAAAGATGATACCAACAGATGGAGAGATACACCATGTTCTTGGATTGGAAGAATCAACATTGTGAAAATGACTATACTACCCAAAGCAATCTACAGATTCAGTGCAATCCCTATCAAACTACCAATGGCATTTTTCACAGCACTAGGACAAAAAATCTTAAAATTTGTATGGAGACACAAAAGACCCTGAATATCCAAAGCAATCTTGAGGGGAAAAAATGGAGCTGGAGGAATCAGACTCCCTGACTTCAGACTATACTACAAAGCTACAGTAATCAAGACAGTATGGTACTGACACAAAAACAGAAATATAGATCAATGGAACAGGACAGAAACCCCAGAGATAAACCCATGCACATATGGTCACCTTATTTTTGATAAAGGGGGTAAGAATATACAGTGGAGAAAAGACAGCATCTTCAATAATTGGTGCTGGGAAAACTGGACAGCTACATGTAAAAGAATGAAACTAGAACACTCCCTACCCACCATACACAAAAATAAACTCAAAATGGATTAAAGACCTAAATGTAAGGCCAGACACTATCAAACTCTTAGAGGAAAACATAGGCAGAACACTCTATGACATAAATCACAGCAAGATCCTTTTTGACCCACTTCCTAGAGAAATGGAAATAAAAACAAAAAGAAACAAATGGGACCTAATGAAACTTAAAAGCTTTTGCACAGCAAAGGAAACCATGAACAAGATGAAAAGACAACCCTCAGAATGGGAGAAAACATTTGCAAATGAAGCAACTGACAAAGGATTACTCTCCAAAATTTACAAGCAGCTCATGAAGCTCAATATCACAAAAACAAACAATCCAATCCAAAAATGGGCAGAAGACCTAAATAGACATTTCTCCAAAGACGATATACAGATTGCCAACAAACACATGAAAGGATGCTCAACATCACTAATCATTAGAGAAATGCAAATCAAAACTACAATGAGGTATCACCTCACACCAGTCAGAATGGTCATCATCAAAAAATCTACAAATGATAAATGCTGGAGAAGGTGTGGAGAAAAGGGAACCCTATTGCACTGTTGGTGGGAATGTAAATTGATACAGCCACTATGGAGAACAGGATGGAGGTTCCTTAAAAAACTAAAAATAGAACTACCATACGACCCAGCAATCCCAGTACTGAGCATATACCCTGAGAAAACCATAATTCAAAAAGAGTCATGTACCACAATGTTCATTGCAGCTCTATTTACAATAGCTAGGACATGAAAGCAACCTAAGTGCCCATCGACTGATGAATGCATAGAGAAGATGTGGCACATATATACAATGGAATATTACTCAGCCATAAAAAGAAACGAAATTGAGTTATTTGTAGTGAGGTCAATGGACCTAGAGACTGTCATGCAGAATGAAGTAAGTCAGAAAGAGAAAAACAAATACCATATGCTAACACATATATATGGAATATATAAAAAAAATGGTTCTGAAGAACCTAGGGGCAGGACAGGACGTAGAGAATGGACTTGAGGACACGGTGAGGGGAAAGGGTAGGCTGGGACGAAGTGAGAGAGTGGCACGGACATATATACACTACCAAATGTAAAATAGGTAGCTAGTGGGAAGCAGCCACATAGCACAGGGAGATCAGCTGGGTGCTTTGTGTCCACCTAGAGGGGTGGGATAGGGAGGGTGGGAGAGAGACGCAAGAGGGAGGGGATATGGGGATATATGTATAGCTGATTCACTTTGTTATAAAACAGAAACTAACACACCACTGTAAAGCAATTATACTCCAATAAAGATGTTAAATATATATATATATATATATCCTTAAGGGGAAAAGAGAAAATATTGTATCCATGAAATAAGAAGAAGCTATAAAAAGGGAACAAATAAGAAGGAAGAGCTTTTAGAAAAGAAAAATATGAGAGCGAAAAGAAAAAGCCCAGTAGAAGAACTGGAAGATTAAGTTTTAAAAAAAAAAAAAATCTGCCAAGGAAATCCACAATGAAAGAAAAACATAAGAGAATTTGAGTATCAGTGTAGACTGTTGTTGAACAGCTGATGAACAGAACTGACAGAAAAGGGAAAGTGGTTGGGGGAAAATTATCAAATAAATAATATAAGAAACATTACCAGAACTAAAGTTTACAAATCTGAAAAATGAAAGGCCTTGTGAGAGTCTGGTATAACTAATGAAAAATATCCACGTCAAGAAATTTTAGGACACTAGGGATAAAGAGAAGATCCTAATGACTTCCAAATGAGAGAGTGGTAAACCCGGGACACACAAAGGGTCAGGAATAAGAATGGCATCAGACTTCTCAAAAGCTATATTGGAACACAGAGGACAATGAAACAATTTTTTTTCTCAGGAACTCTTTTTTCTCTCAAAACAAGTGAGCAAAAGAAGAAAGAGAAAAATATGTGCTTCAAGAAAACAGAAAATCCAATGAAGGAAAAAGGCAAAGGAAAATCCCAGGACCACAGGCCTCCAGAGCTACTGGTTCAGATCAGGGCAAGAGGACACAGGATCCAGCAGAGATGTTTCCAGGGAGAAAAAGTCAGGAGGGAGGGTACAGGGAGAATGTGAGAGAGAATCTGATAGATTAACCCAGAGGGAAATTGTACTGGGAGACCAGAAGAGAGTATAGAAAGACATATTAATGGGTACAAAGAAAACAAGTCCAGTGAAAATCAAGGGAGTTAGTAACTCCAGGGAAAGGAAAACATACATGAGAGAAGAAATGTAATCACGGTACACTACTTGGCTCAGGCAACAATATTTATAGTCATAATTTTATAAACTCTGAAATACTGATTAAACCAAAAATCATGGGGAAAGATTGGAGGGTTGTGTAAGAGAGCTAAGTTTTCTCTACCAGAGGAGATATTCCACAGATAGTGAGTGAAACTGATGACTCAGGGGAAGGATCATGCACTTATTGAGAAATATGGAAGTCATTCCAAGAGAAACAACTGAAAGAGCTGAAAGTAGTCAGAGGATGGGAGGCAGAGCTTTATTATGTAGTGAATAAGACAATTACTCTTCACGGAAGACTTTTATAGCTTTTACCTAACGGTGAACATCAGTTCTGATATACTACTACAAAGTGCCTTAGTTCTATACTTTAAAACGTAGATTATCATGTCCCTGTAAACACTTAATATCAAAAGGCAAAGAAATTCCTTCCATCC
Source organism: Eschrichtius robustus (assembly GCF_028021215.1). Classification (NCBI taxonomy): domain Eukaryota; kingdom Metazoa; phylum Chordata; class Mammalia; order Artiodactyla; family Eschrichtiidae; genus Eschrichtius; species Eschrichtius robustus. Next base: position 57,309,281 of record NC_090828.1, read on the forward strand.
TACCCCTTTCATCACAGGCCTGCAAAGCCCTCCGTGCCAAGATGAATTGAATCAGACTAGACAGTCTTCTGCTGGCCTGAATAAAATACCAACTGTCTCCAACTTGCAGATGGATTTGTTTCAGAAATCCCCAGGCCAGTTGTTTGGAACTTGGGAATGTTTTTTCTTCCTCATCCTTATCCCAGGAGACATATTTTAGATGATTATTCATCACAGGATTCTGGATGGTGGCTTCCTTGGATTGAGGAGCAGGGAAATGGATGGGGGGAAGGGGGGATGACCATAAGTAAGATGTAGGTTATTGTTAAGACTGAGCTTTTGTGTTGGATGGTGGGTTCACGGATACTTATTACTTTATAAAATTATATTAATAAACAAGTAAACAATAAAAGCAGGACCAATGATAAGAATGTGTCATGAACCAAAAATTATCAACCCATTTCTACATACCTGAAGCCCAGTGGAGACAAAAACATATTATCCCAGGATCCTGTTTAACTGATAATATAATAGATGGCACATTTACCTATATAATCAACAATTACCTGAAATAAATATTTATTAAACATATCCTCAGGGGTAACACACTGAGCAAGTCCTATGGTTATGGTAATCCATAGAGACACAGCCCCAGGGCTGGGGGTATTGGAGAATCATCTTTATCTTTCAGAATTCAGAAATTATATGTAAATATATGGACCATTTCAAAGGTCTTTAAAACATACACGTAGTAGTTCCCTTATGTATCCCATGACTAGTCATCCAAAAAAAAAAAAAAGAAACACAACAGTAAAATACGTTAGGAAAAGTATATCTTTATATTGATTGTTGGGACTGTGAAAGCAGATTTGATTAGGAATATGGAGAGTTCCAAGAAGATCCAAGCAGGATCTGAAGAGACACCAGGGCCCTTTTGAGGTCTACAGTTGTTGATGACGCTGGTCCTTCCCTCTCCCTTGACACATATGGCCTTGAGTGCTGCTTTAAGCTTATCAGTCAAGATTAGGGACATATTTAGGTATAGTAAGTACATGTTAATACTGTGAAAGTAACTAAAGTCTCTAAATTCTCCACAAAAAGCAAATTTTCCCATTATTTCTTGATTCTTCCTCTCTTTTAAACACATTCTTTTTCCAGAGTTTCTCTCTAGTTCTCTTGAGTTTCCTTCTCTCATTCTAAAAATGTCTCTGAGAGTCTCGAGTACAAAACAGGCTTTAACCCAGAGAGATTCTGGTTTGACACCATATTCCACACACCTCACAGACCACACACATTCACCTCACATATACCTGCTGGCTGCTCCATAGCCTGCAGGACCCTGAAGGTCAGGTCATACATCAGGGCCAAGGCTTCACATGGGCTCATTCAGAGAAAATGTACTAACCCTGCAGTTACACCTTTGCTGGGGTCTGGGCCTGTAGGCAGGTGATGCCTGATTCCTGGTCCCCAGACACACAGCCTGTCTGCCTGCCTCCCAAAGGAACAAAGCTATAGGAAAATAATAGGCGAAGTAGTTAGCAGAAAGGTTTAGGAGGAAAAAGTTCTCATGATTTGAGCAACACTTCCATAGCATTTACTCTTTGCCAGGTCCAAGTGCTTTACGAAAACTATTAACCTGTGAGATAGACACTGTTATACGCATTAAAAGATGGAGGCCAGAGAAATTAAGTAACCTGTCTAAGGTCACACAGCTACAAAGTGATGGATTTGATCTAAGCAGTCTGGCTCCAGAATCTGTGCTCTTAATTATGACTCTGTGCAACCTCCTTCAGCCTGAGATAGGAAGCCTTCTCTCTACCCTTCTAATTCCTGGAATCACTAATGAGCTGATTTTTCTATAAGAATGAAGAGAGTGGGCTTCCCTTGTGGCGCAGTGGTTGAGAATCTGCCTGCCAATGCAGGGGACACGGGTTCGAGCCCTGGTCTGGGAAGATCCCACATGCCGCGGAGCAACTGGGCCCGTGAGCCACAATTACTGAGCCTGTGCATCTGGAGCCTGTGCTCCGCAACAAGAGAGGCCGCGATAGTGAGAGGCCCGTGCACCGCGATGAAGAGTGGCCCCCACTTGCCACAGCTAGAGAAAGCCCTCGCACAGAAACGAAGACCCAACACAGCAAGCAAGCAAGCAAGCAAGCAAGCAAGCAAGCAAGAAAGAAAGAAAGAAAGAAAGGAAGAATGAAGAGAGTGCTTAGCATAAACCCAGAAGCTACCTTTCCAGCCAAGCAGAGGTGCAGAAGCTACAATGGGGAGTGGGGGAATGAGGGCCAGGTAACAGGTGCTTTAGACACTGAGAATCGTGTCTTCCTGACCAGACGCACATGCAGTGGATAATCCTAGTGGCCAAGGGAGGGAGAGTTGATGCCAGGCGTGGAGGTCACTCACAGATAGAAAATAAACCATAAGAATCCACCTGCCAATGCAGGGGACACGGGTTCGAGCCCTGGTCGGGGAAGATCCCACATGCTGTGGAGCAACTAAGCGTCACAACTACTGAGCCTGCGCTCTAGAGCCCGCGAGCCACAACTACTGAAGCCCATGCTCCTAGAGCCCGTGCTCTGCAACAAGAGAAGCCACCACAATGAGAAGTCCGGGCACCGCAACGAAGAGTAGCCCCCGCTCCTCGCAGCAACTAGAGAAAGCCCGCGTGCAACAACGAAGACCCAACGCAGTCAAAAACAAATATAAATTTAAAAATTAATTTAAAAAAAAAAAAGAAAAGAAACCAGAAGTGGAGGTTAACGTCTGCCTGAACTGAGAAGAGGGTGCTCTGGCTCTCTGTGGATGGAGCACATTGAAAAATGAAGCCAAACCACTCTCATCAGAGAAGCATATAAATAGCATTTACAGACCTTGGCTTCTGTGCCCATTTAACTCTGTGAACTCTCAGAAAAGGCCTACTATGAGGAAAGCATGACATAGGACAGAATGGAGTAAGGAACACGGCCCAGATTTTTCTCATCTCAGCGAAGTCTTGATTGTGGGCTTGGTATGCATGAGTGGAGACCTCAGCTGCCAAGGGCACTTGAGAGCATCTGACAGCACAGTCTGCGGGGCTAAGAGCAGCTGGGCTTCTTGGAAGCACCACCAGTTGGAGGGAAAATAAATAAATAAATGGGGAAAAAACAGAGAAGCCAACGTTAGTCAAGATAAAAGAAATCCACAATAGGAAGGTCAGCCACTCTAAGAATAACTGTCCTGCAAAAACAAAACCAAGGCGAATATAACGTCCCCTACCTCAGCCCCAATCATCTGCCTTTTGAAGTCAGTGTTATGTTTCTGTATTTTTTTCTCCTTTATTCCCTATGGGTTCTTCTAAGGTAGGCCATTCTCTGTGAAAAGATATATGTGAGGGAGGTTTCATTTGACATCCGTTTTCCAGCTACTAAATTTGCGGTGGTTATTTTTAGAACAAAAGATAGTTTAAGAAATAATTAGATGCCCATATGTGACACAGGCCAGATAGCGGCAAATGTTTTTAGGATTATGTCTAAAAAATTCAAACTGACTGAAAAGTAGGAAAAAATAATGTGGATTTGAAGTTTATTAAAATGATCAGGTTTTTAAAATTCAGCAATATAATGTAGCTGTACCTCAATTTCCCCAATTGCATGCCTCACTGTTGTTTGCATAAAACAACTGCCCTGACCCCTCCCAGCCCCCAGTCTGTGAGGCCAGCATGATCAGTTGGGCTTCCAGCAGTGGTGATGGATTTGCTGTGATCCACCCTCACCCTCTCCCGTTTCTGCCCATGATGAATGGACACCTTTACAAGATGGCGTCTGGGGTTAGGAGTGCAGCCTAGGGGAGCTCACCCCCATGGGGGAGTCAAACACTGGACCTTGGCCTCTTTTGTGTGATGCCTTAACCTACGGAACTAATCAGCCACGGAAAAATAAGGATGCTTATCACTGACTTGCCAAATAGCAGTGCTGTGAAAATATATTCTTTTTAAAAAAGAAAGAAAGAAAGAAGGGTGATCTTAGAAGCTTTGCTTCCCCAGTAAAACATCTATTTAAATACCAACTAATATCATTTTAAGTCAGGAACAGAGGCAGTGGCAATAAAAGCGGTTTCTCTAAGTCAACAACTGGCTAGAGACTACATGTGCCTACAAAACGAGTTTCATAAGACCGTGCTTATTTTAGAAACATCAATACTAAAACAACAGTAACAGTTTTTCCCCTTAGTTGAAGCACTGCTTGGATATGCATTCTATCCAGCCAAGCTATAACGGAACAAATTCCCCTCTTTAATTTCCCCAAGTTCAAGTACAAGGCTTTGAGCATACCACAAGCTTTATAAAACAGCCCAGCTTTAAGTATGCAATAATCGCTCATTTCCTGGCCATTAATTCAGACATCATGCAATCACTCAAAGGCATCCATTTTCCTTTGCTGCTATTTTGGGGACTGCCGCCCTATTGTCATCCCTGCCTTAGACCCCTGACTTCGCCGTCTTTTAATTAGAGCAGCAAGAACGACAGGCGGAGTCAGTCTGCTGAGGGTGATCCATCACAGGGCTCACTCTGCTCCCTGGCCTCGTAGATGACAGTTTATAAACAGGACATCTTGGATATCAAGATAACTGCTTAAGGAAACAGAAGAACAAATGGTGACCATCTTGGAAGCTACTTGCCTAAGACTATAAACTCTAGTCCGGGGCTGTATTTACTGACACTGTGTTTTGATTAAATATCCAAATAGACTTTACCAATGATGATACTTTAGAAGATGTTTTGTCTGAGCTTGCTCTCAAACTGCTGTCATAACCTAAGAGTTGCCCAAGGTGTTAACTCATATTCTCACAACTGAGCGACGGGATCTGCTTTTGAGCTAAATCCTTTCCACATTGGTCAACAGCAGTAGTCCCAGTCCTGAAAAAGAAAAAACCTCAACGCTCGTGGGCTCATTCATTGTCATTACAGAAAGCACTACATATTAGCCTGCAGAGTATTGAATACTACTATTCAGTAGTATTTTCCAGGTAAAACTGAAGGGCTGATTTATGCCTGCTGTAATCTAACCCTGTTATCCGGAACAGAAGACATAGGACCCAAAGTTATATTGCGCTGTAATTCAACTCTACAATGTGGTGAGCTGGTGCGTGTGCTAGGCTCTGGGTTACAGATACCCAGCCTTGCACTGCAGAAGCTCACTGTTATAGGGAGCGGTGCTGGTGAGGCTGAGGTGTACAGCATGACACACGTAAAACCAGCAGTGTACAGTACAGAAGATGCTAAGATACAGGCTAGAGCCAGTCTGCCTACATTTGACTCCCAGCTCCTCCATTTAGTGTGCAGTTTACTTCAAACATCTGTATCTGTTTCATTACTATTTTGATGTATTTCCTTCCAGTCCTCTGAGTGTGTCTGTATCTAATATATATATACACATATACATACAATGAAGTTGAAATCATATTTTTGCATATTTACATATTTTATACACTAAGGAATACATCAGAAGATTATTCCATGTTAATATTATTTCTCATGCCTTATAAGAATACACTGTATAAATACCCATTAACTTATTAAGCAACTCCCTATTGTTGGACATTTACACTGTTTCCATTTTTCACTGTGGTAAATTGTGATGCATATTTTTTCCTATTTTCTAAAAGAGTTTAACAGTATTGGGTTGAAATATTCCATGAAAGATTTTAAAATCTCAATAAAATTGTTAAAACCCAATAGTTTAGGAGGTAATTAATTATTCCATAACTTTTTCATTCTTCCTTGGTGACGTTCTATTCCATTTTTTAAAATAATGCAGAATTTACAGATACTGTAAGATAGAAAATAAATTCGATACTGAACAATGAATGTTGATTGACTTCCTAGGCTATTTCCAGGCATTGATTTAAGTGCTGAAGATACAGCAGTGAACAAAACAGACCAGCTTCAGCTTTCATGGAGTCTACCTGACAGCAGAGGAGACAGAAAAACAAATGCACAAATAAACATAAAGTATTTACATCAGAAGGTGATGGTACTTGAGAAAAAGCTTGAGAGGGACACAGGTAGTTCCTGACAGGATGGGGGAGGTGCTATTTTTTTCTAGAGTAGCCAAGGAATAATTCAGTAAGAAGGTGATATTTGAGCAGTGATTGAAGAAAGAGAGGTGAGAAAGTGGTCCAGGCTGAGTGAACAAGAAACAGCATGGAGGTCTGTTTGACTGGAGCCTGGTGGGTGAAGGAGGATGTGGTAAAGGTGTGTTCAGAGAAGTAGAAGGGGCCAGATCATGTTGGGCTTACTACAACTTTGTAAGGACTTGGAGTTGAGTTGGTAGACATGAGTTCTTAATAGATGCTTTCATACACATTCTGAAAGTATCCACTCCTTTCTAAAGTCCTTACACTCCAAATAACATTATCTGGTATGCATTCTCACTGATGCATTTTTATAGACCTTCTTCCCATTCTAATAACCCAATATAAGTCCTATTAAAATCATTCTTATCCAAATGGCTATTCATGAGTTTAAGAGCTCTGTTCTTAAAAGCTTTGTGATTTTGTCAAGGAGAGAGAAGTATAAAGGCTAAAAACAAAAAGCAAGTAGAAGTCAACATTTTCCTGTACAAAAAATGAGTTTCCATAGAGATCAGAATGGACCTGCACGTAATTGGGACCATCTGATGTTTTATAAGTATCCTGCAAGAGAGCACAAGAAAAAGCTCCTGGATTATAAATGATACTAAGATAGCTAACATGTGAAATGCCCATAGAAACAAAATACTAGAAATCTCTCAAAATTCTGTGATTTCATGTAAATGAAATGAGTGATGAGTGTCAGCATTTAGAAGTCATGCAAAATCTACCTATGAAACTCCAGGATCTGGGCTTTCAGTTTTACCAAAGAATTCAGGGGCTTTCTCTACAGATACTGCCCCCCTGCCATGGGTACAAAGAAGTGAATAAATGCAGGATGGCATCAGAAAATGTAACAAATAAACATTCTTTCAAATAAATATGTACTGAACACAGACTATGTGCACTGTGTTTGCTGTTGGAAATACAAAGCTTATAATCTCACAGCATGAAAAATTGATGGAATGTGATGAATTCTTTCCTAGATGACATCACATGATGCTATATGGAAAAAGAACACATAGCCTAGATGGTCGGGGGCAAGGAAGGTAAAAGAAGTGGTGGGAGTTAGCTGGATGCAGATGGGTTGAAAGGATTCGGTGTCCCAGAATGAAAAAACTAGAAGAGAAAAGGCCCACAGGGAGCCTAGGAGGTGTTGATGAAGCTCTTCTGAGTGGCTGGAATAGAAGTGGAGGGATGGGGTCCGGGAGTGATGAGGGGTGAGAGGTAAATACTTGTTCTTATCCTCCTGAGTACAATGGTACATCTGTATCTGGAAAAGTGCATGCAATTCTGGTCCTTGTACTTAATATCCACACATGGTCAGAAGCTTAGCTAAAAGGCAAGTAAAATGATCATGTTCATGAAGCAGTTTTCATAGAAAGAGAGTCTTAATAAATTAAGATTCCCTACCTCATAAAGACTAAAAGGGAAAATGTACCAAAGTCTATGAAATTAAGATAAACAATTAGTAGGGTAACATGATGTACTTACTCATTAAATCCCACAGATCAAATTCTAGACAAAATCCAGCCAACCAGAGTATTTCATACATTAACCCTTTCTAAGTCAATGTCTCCTAAACTTGCAGAATCTCCAAAAGATGGGCCTTGAAATTTATATTTTAACAAATGTCTCAGATGCTTCTTACACTTAGGCAAGCCTTATACAGCTTAATGAATATGGTATGTAGGTGCTTCTAAAACATACTTACGTTTCAATAGTTTGTAATAAATGAATGTGTTCTAAGTAAGAGCTCGGCTAACTAGAATCACAAATACAACTGTTTCACAGCCCAAATCCCAAACTCCAAATGTTTGGAACAAGGGTAAGAGCTTCATTAGTCTGAGTCAAATTTGATCCCTTGTTTTTTGGTCATTTCACTGCTTGCTAAAGCCTTCAACAAACGGCAGAGGAAACGTCATAAATCAACCAAGGACAGATGCTGATTCACTATATAGGGACACCCACAGTCTGAAAAGTCCAGAAAGACCTTTTCCTGGATAATATAGGAGACCAAGAGAAGTTTCTTCTGGGCAAAATTTCTCATATGCTAAACAAGTGCAACAACTGTACAAACTACGTTTACAACTTAATAAAGGTTACCAGCCTAGATCAGGATCACCCTACTACAGCCAAGTAACTTCTTAAGAGAATTATGTGAATTTCTTATATAATAGGGAAAAGACACTATCGCCAAAATAAGGCATCTGTTATTTTTAAAGCACGTATTGCCCTCACATGATGAGTGTGTAGGCCATTTGATAATGGTAATTCACCTATTCAGATGCTTTCCCAGGAATGGGTTGTGTTCATTCTATCGCTTCTGTTTCTCCATATAATTAAAGACTGGCCACTTGTGATGTGGACCCTTATTTAGAAAAGGGGATAGTTCTCTAAAAATGTCAGCCCTAGTCATAGGTACCTATCAACTATCTTTCATTACTCAGCACTTTGTATTAGAAGACCCTTTTCAAAATAAATTATGAGCGAATATACTTGTTCATCTGGTATATTTGTGGACCCCAGACACACATCAATGTTATTTTCTTATTTCTCCTTCAGTTCACTGGATGATAGATCTTAGCGCTGAAATGTTTCTTTCAATTAAGCTTGCAGTAGATCTAAAGATTCAGGATTGTAAACTCATTATGATGGGGGTAACATAGGAGAACAATACCACTGCTGGTGGCCCTGGATATCCAGATGTAAGCGGGTAGGGGTCCCTTATAACAAGTTTCAAATTATATCTTTGTGTGAGTGGATTCAATGTCTATGAAGGAGACAGAATCGAAAAATCAAAATCCAATAAAAGGAACACTGGGCATGCAAAATCCGTAGTTGTGAAATATTTAACAAAAGCCAAATATTGAACTTGGACTGGGGAAAGAAGACTTTGTTCCTATTTTGACCTGTTGGAGGTGAAGTGGAAACACCCAGTCTCACATCAAGCCAGACAGCAGAAAGTGGCTGTGTGATCCAGCTCAGAGAGACTCTTAACTCCCTATGGAAGGGGGGTGTTTTCATTCTCTGAACATTGTACCTTACTATTTAATCATTCTAAAGGTTCTAAATGCCGAACAGGTAAGTTGTACCAGGGCCTCTGGACAAGGATTACAGACAGATGTCTATAAAGACAAAATAAACACATAGGTTTGGGCTTATTTTAGCCACAGCTCTGTGTTAAACTTCATAGATAGTAAATTCTTACCATATTTTTACCATGAATATGGTAAGAAGGGTCTCTTGCCAAGAAGCCCAACAACTAGGGTTGCCAAATTTACCAAAGGAATATACTGAACACCAGTTAAATTTGAATTTCAGATAAATGATAAATAAATTTTTATTATTGAAGCAGGTCCCATACAATACTTGGAACATACAAAAATATATTTGTTCTTTACCTGAAATTCAAATTTAACTAGGCATCCTACATTTTATCTGGTAACTCTACCAGCTCACTGCCACAAAGGGAGACCACACTTGAGTCTACTCTAAGAAACTAAATTTGAACTAATTTGCCTGGTTCAATATTAGCTGAAGACCACGAGTGCTTAGGCCAAAAGCAGTAGATTTGGTACAAAGGAAAACCTCAGTGATAATCTTGTCCTTTCCTAAAGTAGAAGGACATTGCGTGTTAATGTAATGCTTTTATTTTTGTTAAATTCCCTTGAGTTAACATAATACAAAAACGTAATACTTTGTATTTTATAGTAGCCTGTGTGAGGAATATCGTCTCTACGAGAGTTTATGCACATTTCTCACAAGACTACAGTGACAAGGGACTAAGTACACACCTGAATTATATTTAACATAGGGAAGGAAGGGGTTGTTGATATGACCCTTAACACTTATAGATGGGCAAATTTGGGGAGGGTTGACTTGTTTGGGTTTAAGGTTTGTGTATATGCATGTGTTTCAGGGTTCCCCCTTACAACAAAATAAATCGCAGAAAAGCACTGACAGGACTCCCCTGGTGGCATAGTGGTTAAGAATCCACCTGCCAATACAGGGGACACAGGTTAGAGCCCTGGTCCAGGAAGATCCCACATGCCACGGAGCAACTAAGCCCGTGCGCCACAACTCCTGAGCCTGCACTCTAGAGCCCGCGAGCCACAGCTACTGAGCCCACGTGCCACAACTACTGAAGCCTGCGTGCCTAGAGCACGTGTTCCACAACAAGAGAAGCCACCACAATGAGAAGCCCACGCACACCGCAACGAAGAGTAGCCCCCGCTCGCCGCAACTAGAGAAAGCCCGCGTGCAGCAACAGTGACCCAACACAGCCAAAAAAGAAAAGAAAAGAAAAGCAGTGACTATCACACTGATATGAACAAATTATTTTTTTAAGTCGGCAATAAAAAATAAAAGTATAGATATTTTGGGCAATGCAGAATATGTTTATCTCTTGTTATAAACAGGTAACTGTAAAGGGCACAGAATACCTCTAATTAAACATTTATTTGATTTAAGAAATTAATTTGTAGTAAAAATACCAAGGTGACTCAAGATCAAAGATTACCATATATCATTCATTTCCAATTATATGGGATATCTTTGAGACTGAAGAAATTATTCAGCCAGCTACTATATTTCTTGGGTATCTGGATTTTTTTAGTATACATAGAATCCTATTATTTCCCGTTATGCACCTGGAAATCAGAAACTGATTTCAAAATAAAACTGAGATTGAACTTTATTACACACATTAGTTTCCCTCTTTTTATCCAGAAATCACTTAAGCAAAAGAAATTCACCTTAATTGTTTTTTATGTCCCTGCAACCTGGCAGTGCCTTACTCACCATAGGCACTCAGTAAGTTGTGTTAAATGGCTGAATCAATGATTCCAGCAAGATTTGTTTGGAAAATAATTCAGATACTATATACAATATTAAAAAGTGTCGAATGCCTTTTGGCATGGGTTTCATCAGATAAGATTTGAAATGAGTTTTTTTTTTTTTTGATCTATATAATTGGGGAATCTAAAAAACAACTGAAGTCAAGCTTGAGCTCTAAGCCAAAATGGTGTATTGGTTTTCTCTACATCGGGGAAGGATTCCATTTGCATCTGTGGAGGAGAGCAGCAGACATTCCTGGATCTATTCATATCTTCAAGGAGACTCCCCCATGAAAGGAGGAATTTTACCTACCACTTTCTAATTTGCCAGCTCTTGTTTTGAATACCATTCTAGCAAAAAGACAAACATTCTTTTTCTTCTATAACATTCTAACTCCAAATAAAATGAAATAAAAATTAAATGTGAGTTTCTTCACCAACACAATGATAATAAAGCCAAGATCACAGTGTTAACTCCCAGATGTGTCCACTGGCATACTACAGAGAAAAACCAGGGCATGAAAATAAACCATAGCCCTCTCTACTCACACCTGCATTCATGATGCCTTAATAAAAGAGACTGCTACACACTTTACATTTAACTAGCTCAGCACCTATAAGGTAAGCATTACATACTCATCTTACAAACAAAGAAACTGATTGCCCAAGGTCATAACCAGAAAGAAGTGCTAAGATTTGAACCCAGGTCTGATTGATTCCAAAAGCAGTGCTTTTGCTAAAGCATCAGGATGCCCCCCATTACACCAAGGGCAGATGGCTTACAGCAGGCCATCACTGCTAGTGGCTAGTTACTTTGGTACACATATCTGATTAAGACTGGATCAGGGGTATCTTTTCCTATCTGAAAGGGCAGCAGACAATTCTGTTCTTTTATGGGGTGAGAAATGCCAAAGTTAGGACAACTCAGCTTTCACTAAGAACTGCAGAGGGGCACATAAAATCAGATTAGCATGAAAATAATGAGATACATTATTATTTCTTTCATTGTTATTTTTGGATTTCTGTTCTCTGTGTTTTTCATACTAGCTTGCTGAAACAACAAGGTTAATGTCTCAGTCAGGTTCCAACTTCCCAAATGACCTTTATCCCAATTACCCTTTGATGCAACACCTGCTTCAGAAAAATTAACCTTCAAAGTGCTCCTGAAATGGAACTTTCTCTATAGATCTGTATCCCCTAAAAAATAAGCACTTCCCTCTCATCTTCCACTCACTTTTGGAGTTAAACAAGTTGAGGTAGCTGGGTCTGCCGAATATAGCACATACTATCAAGGCTCAAATATTAAAACAGTATCATTTTGGTACACTAATAAATAGAACAATGAAACAGAATGAAAATCCAGAAGTAGATCCAGCTGCATATGGAAATTTAGTATATGATAAAGGCGGCATCTCAAATCAGTAGGGGAAAATGGATTTTTAATAAGTAGCATTGGATGAACTTGAGAGCTATATGTAAGTTTTCTAAACCTGAGAACGATATAAATCCAGAGATCCCAGAAGTTCAATAAACCCCAGTAAGAATAAGTGTACATGCATGCACACACACACACCCTACACCAAGGTATCAAATTGCTGAAAACTAGGAAAAATTAGAAAATCTTAAATATAGACAGAGGAAAAAAGATACATTACATAAAGAGAAACAAAAAAAGAATGACCACAGATTCACATCCAAAAGAATGTAACAAAAAGACAATATCTTTAAAATGTTTAAGGAAATTATTGCCAATTTAAAATTCCATGCCTAAAAAAATCCTTCAAAATGAAGGCAAATAGACAGTTTTACAGACAAATAAAAGCTGAGAGAATCTGTCATCAGCAGACCTGCACTGCAAGGAAGGTTCTCAGACTAAAAGCACAAAAAAGAATGAAAAACACCTAGCAATGGCAAATATGAGGATTTATGTGAAAGACTTTTTTTCTCATTTATTAATTTCATTAAAAGACAATTGACTAAGAGCAAAAATAATAAAAATATATTTTGGGGTGTATAACATATGTATCAATAAAATAAATGACAATAATAATCAAAGGATGGGAGGGGGAAATGGAAGTATATCATTGTAAAGGCCTTACATTATACAGGAAGTGGTACATTATTTTTGAATCTAGACTGTGACAAGTTAAAGATGCTTATTCCAAAGCCGACAGCAACCACAAAAATGAATAAATAAATAAATAATAATGAGAGAGAGGGAGCAATAAAAAGCCAATAGTAAAATTCAAATGGAATACAAAAAAAAAAATTACTCACTCTCAAATAAAGAAAGAGAAGAGGAAAAAAGAAGGAATGAAGAACAGATAGGATAAATAGAAAACAAAGAGGACTATGGTAGACTTAAAGCCAAATACATTGATGATTACATTAAACATTAATGGAATAAATATTCTAATTAGAAGTCAGAGATTGTCACACTGGATTTTTTTTAAAGCAATATCCAACTGTATGCTGTCTAAAGAAATGTACTTTATAAGCTAAAAAGTAAAATATGGGGAAAATATACCATGCAAGCACTAACTATAAGAAAACTGGAGTAGCCACAGTAATATCAGACATAGTAGATATCAGAACAAGGAACAAAAAGGAACATTTCATAATGATGAGAGTAAATGTATCAAGAAGATATAACAATATTAAATGTGTATTCACTTAATAAGAGAGCTTCAAAATATAGGAAAGCAAGAACTAACAGACCTGAATGGAGAATTTACAATCCACGAGTATAGCTGAAGACTTCAATGCTCCTGTTCTAGTAATTGATAGAACAAGTATACATAAAATCAGTAAGAATATAGAAGACAAATAACACTATAACCAATTTGGTCAAATTGACATTTATAGAACACTATAGACAAAAACAACAAAACGTAAATTTTTTTCAAGTGCATATGGAACATTCACCAAGATAGACCTTAGGGTGGACCATAAAACAATAAATGTAAAAGGACTGAAATCATATGGAGCATGTTTTCTGACTGTAATGGAATTAAGTTAGAAATCAATAATAAAAAGATACTTGAAAAATCCTCAAATATTTGTAAATAATACATATATGGATTGAAGAAGAAATCACAAGGGAAATGACATGCTATTTTGAACTAAAGGATACTAAACAGTCATCATAAATCTAAGCAGTGGCAAGAGAGACTTTATAGCTTCAAATTCTTATATTAGCAAAGAAAAAAATGTCTAAAATAAACTATGCTTCCACCTAAGGAAGGTAGAAAAAGAAGAATAAATCAAACCCAAAGTGAGTAGAGAGAAGGAAATCATAAAGCTGAGTATGGAGCTAATTGAAATAGAAAATGGACAAAGTATAGTGAAAATCAATGAATCCAAAAACTGGTTCTTTAATAACATCAATAAAATTATAAACCTTTGGCCAGACTGATCAAGAAAAAGCAGAGAAAACAGAAATTAATAATACTATGTATAAAATAGGGGACATCACTACATATCATACAAATATTAAGAGGATAAGAAGGGAATTTTATGAACAAGTTTAAACCAACATATTTGATAACTTAGATGAAGTGGACAACTTCTTTTAAAGACACAATCACTAAAGAAACACAAGAAGAAACAGAAATTCTCAATATTCCTTATCTACTAAATATATTGAAATCATTAACAAAAATCCCAGAAAGAAAAGTTCAGGACCAGATGGTTTCACTAGTGAATTCTATCAAACGTTTAAGGAAGAAATAATGTCTATAGAAAATAGAAGAGGGGGAATTTTTTAAAAATCATTTTATGAGGCCAACATTAATCACGTTGATACCAAAATAAGACAAAGACACTACAAATCCCTCAAGAACACAGGTGCAAAATTCCTTAATAAAACATATGCAATTTGAATTCAGCAATATCTAAATATAACGTACTATACCATGACCAAATGGGTTTATCTCAGCAATTCAAGGGTGGATTAATACTTTAAACCAACCAATGTAATTCATTATGGTAACAGAACAAAAGAGAAAATTTCGTTTTACTAGAAATTAAACAGAAAGAAAAACCCCACAACAAAATATTGGGTTGGCCAAAAAGTTCATTTGGGCTTTTCCATAAGATGTTACAGAAATACCCAAACGAACTTTTTGGCCAACCCAATACAACTAGAAGGGAACTTTCTCAACCTGATAAAGGGAATCTATGGAAAAAATTACAAAAAATGTCATGTAATGATGAACATATGAGATTCTAATATTGAATAATAACATGGATTACTTAGTGATAAAATTTTTTAAAAAGTGTTAAGAACTGTACACTAAAAACTATAAAACATTGCTAAGAAAAATTAAAGAAGACCTAAATAAATACTATGATAATTAGATGGAGGAAACAATATTATTTAGATGTCAATCTCCCTAAATTTAAGGAAATCCCAGTAAAAATCTCAGAAAGTTTTGTGGGGTTTTTTTGGTAAAAATTGATTAATGGATTCTAAAATTTATATAGAAATGCAAAGGACCTAGAATCACCTTAACTATTTTGTTAAAGAAGAATAACATAGGAGGACTTACTCTGCCTGATTTTAAGACTTACTATAGAACTATAGTAATCAAAACAGTGTGGTATTGGCATAAGAACAGACATATAGATTGATGAAACAGAGTAAAGTGTCTAGAAACAAACTATTACATATGTGGTCAACTGATTCACAATAAAGGCACCAGAGTAATTCAATATGGAAAGAATTGTCTTTTCAACAAATGGTGTTACAACAGCTGAATGACCATATGAAAAAAAAAAAAAGTCTCTGACCCTCATGCCATACACAGAAATAAATGTAAAAGTTAAGACTCTAAAATTTCCAGAATAAAATAATAGAAAATTTCCAGAATAAAATAATAGAAAATCTTTGTGGCTTTGGGGTGAGGAAAATGTTTTTAAATGGGACACAGAAAGTACAAACGTAGAAAGAAAATAATAATAATTGTACTTTATCAAAACTTACAACTTTTGTTCTTCCAAAAACATTCTTTATAAAATGAAAAGGCAATCCACGTCCTGGGAGAATATATTCATAACGATGACAAAAGGCTTATACCCATGATATTTTTAAAAATAAACTCTTAGAACCCAGTTGAAATTGGACAAAGGATTTAAACAGACACTTCACAAAAGGCGACACATGACTGGCCAGTGAGCCTACAAAAGATGCCCAATATCACTGTCATCAGGAAAATGTAAAATAAAATCACAGTGAAATACCACTACTCATGCACTAGAATGGCTAAAATTTAAATGACTGCCAACACCAAGTGATAGCAAGGATGTGGAGCAACTGAAACTTTTAAATATTGCTGGTAGGAATGCCACATAGTACAACCACTTTGGAAAATATTCTGTAGTTATTAATAAGTTAAACATACATGTGTCATATGACTCAGCAATTCAACTCCTAGATGTTTACCCAAATGAAAACATATATCCACACAAAAACTTATACACAAATGTGAGTGTTTATAACAACTTTGCACAAAATAGTCAAAAACTTAAAACAACACAAATGTCCATCAACAGGCAAATGTATAAACAAACTGTAGTATATCCATATGATTTATAAAATGGAGTTTTAAAAATGAACAACTGATACATGGGACAACAGGGATGAATCTCACATAGTGTTGATTGAAAGAAGTCAGACACAAAAGAGTACATATAATATGATTCCATTCATATGAAATTCTAGAATAGGTAAAGTTAATCTATAGTGATAGAAAGCAAATTAGTGGTGGTCTAAGATCAGGAGTTGGGTAAGGAGTGAGGATTGACTGCAAAGGGTCATGAAGAACTTTGGAGGATGATGGAAATACTCCATAGGTTGATTTTGATGATAGTCACCCAGATGTGTACTCTTCTAAACCTGAATACTGTACACCTAAAATTTACATTTACTATATGTAAATTATACCTCAATAAAATTGATTTTCAAAACTAGACTGAGATACTATTTCTTACCTATCAGATTAGTAAAAATCAAAGAGTTAGAAAACATACTTTGTTGATGAGGCTGTGAGGGGAATAGGAACTCTCACACATTACTATGGACAATACAGAATTGGATTATCCATAGGAAACTTGCCAATAGTTACCAAACGACATATGCATTTACCTTTAACCCACATATCTCACGTCTAGGACTCTATTACAAAGGTATATTAGCAAAAATATGGAAAAATATGCACACAAATTTTTATTAAAGCACAGTTTGTTCTGCAATAGAATGCAGAACAATGGGAAAACACCCAGATACCTAGAGAATATGGTATAGGACAGAGATACAAGCTAGGCTTCTCTGAACATGCCTTG
Organism: Eschrichtius robustus; assembly: GCF_028021215.1. Classification (NCBI taxonomy): domain Eukaryota; kingdom Metazoa; phylum Chordata; class Mammalia; order Artiodactyla; family Eschrichtiidae; genus Eschrichtius; species Eschrichtius robustus. The sequence continues at coordinate 57,326,548 of NC_090828.1, forward strand.
TGTATCATTTACATATATGAATATACTTATATAGTTCCTAGTTCTGTTCACTGAAAATGCCTAAAATGATGATCAGCCCCAGGAGCAATGAGTATCACTAAATACCACTAACCACCAAAAAGAACCAGAGTTTTTAAGAGATATAGCTGATCCCAGGTCTGAGAAAGAAAATGTATAAATAGACCACAATAAAAACCAAGGAAGCTGCCAAATACTACCCCAGTCAAAAGGACTCAGAGGTCAAGCTGAAAAACCTCCCACTGGCCAAAGATGGGACCATCTGAGCATCAATAAAGATGATAAATGCGTGGATTAAACAAACAAACTTTTAAAAATCCATTTGTTCATAATGATTCTAAAACAACAACAACAAATACACTCATTGGTCATTGAAGAGCATTAGGGAACAAATTCATTCATTTGGAAACTGGTAAATAAAGGGAAAGAAGATGCCATCAGCAAATTCAGACTGCAGAAAAGGCTACAGGACAAATACCTAGTTTTTGCCACAACTAAATGCCAAGAAAAAATAAAGAGATGGAGGAGTTCTCTATAGCTTAATCAAGAGTAAGTGACGCATCAACCTGACAGCAATGTGTGGACTTTATTTAGATCTTTATTCAAACAAACATAATTTTCAAAATACCTTTATGAGACAACAAAGGAATATGAACATTGACTGCATGTTAGATGATAGTCAGGTATTATTGTCAATTTTGCTAAGTGTTATAATGGTACTTAATAAGGTTTCAAGAGAGCCCTTATCATTTAGAAATATATACTATGTTTAAAGATGATATATATCATCTAGGATCTGATTCAACACAATGACTCACAGAAAAAATGGGAAGAGAGGTATAGATGAAACAAGACTCTCCATGAGTTCATTACTGTAGAAGCTGGGCCATGGGTACAGGGAGTTTATTACATTAGTCTCTCTAGATTTTTGTATGTTTAAAATTTGTCATAATAAAAAAGATTTTTTAAGTGCCAAATGTTAACAGTTGAAAGAAAAAGGGAAATCAAGAACTAGACATGTGAGCTAAAAATAGATGTCACATACAGGAGAGATCAGACTTGGTGAAAGCTATAATAAAATGTAAAGAATTAGTTCCAAAACTCAATCAATGCAAAAAGTTAACAATCAGATAATATTTGATAAGTCCTGTTTGATTAATTAATCAATTAATTAATTCAGGCCATGAGGTCCCTGGAGCAGGAAGTTCCCTGCTAGAGCAGAGACAGAAAGGGGGCACCTCAGTCTGGAGGGAATAGTTAGCAAAAAATAAGAGAACAGTGAGGATCTGAAACCAGGAACAAAGCAGTGGAATGAAGATGATGGGTGAATTCTAGAGACCATTCATAAGAACAATTGACAGTACTTAATACTGCAACGAGGAAGAGAGAGGAGCCAAAGCTGATTCAGTTCGATTCAACAAATATTTACCAAGTATCTGCATGCCTTTCAAGGTCTCGAAGACCTAACGGTCTTCCTGAAGAGATAAATAATTAAAACTATAACATATACAAATGTTTTATAACAGAAATTAGCATGAAAGTTGTAGGAGAACAGAGATGAAGGAACAACTGAATAAATATTGATATTAACCAAAATGGGGAAAATACTGGAGGAACAGTAGTTTAGAAAGGACTGTATTTTTTTTTAGGTGCTTATGGGACATTCTGTTGAGTAGGTTCAATAGAGATTAGACATAGAGGTCATACATCAGCATAACGGCAATGACTTTCAAAATAAATAGACTAGTTAAGTTGGTTGGAAGACAATTGCCACCTTTACACTTTGGTCCTATGAGTAAAATATTTGCTATTATCAGCACCTTCATCACGTCTAATTATTTATTTATTTAAATCTATCCTGAATGCTAAAGAATATTTTAATTTAATGTTACAATAAAGAATTCCTGAAATCATCTAAACCTTAATGTCAAATTCCCTGATGTAACATGTAAGTGCATCATTTAAGAGAGATTAAAACAATTCATTTATAAATGCTTGCCTCACTGTACTTATCAGTACAAATATAAAATAGCATAGTGATAATGGCTACCTTCAATGAGAAAAAATGTTATTTCAAAGATGGAAATGTAATAAATCTTTGTTTTAAAGGTTATATAATGAGAGGGCAGATGCAGCTCTGCTGATATAACTGAATGGAAGTAACTTTTCCAAATGAAAACAAATCATATGTCTCTTTAGAAATTTTTGTACTCAATTTCTGAATGCCCTGTTTTAGAATTTATAATTTCCTATAAATTAGAATTTATAGTTTTCTTGGAAACTCTGGGAAATTGAGAAACTGTCTCTAAAGTTCATTTATCAGTGATCCAAATACATGCAATAGAGCAATGACTCAGGAGTGTTTATAACATTTGCTGTGAATGTTTACACTGAAAAACACAGTTTTCAATATCAATTGGCATCAAGAACTCAATAGTAAAAAGTGCCATATGGTAGTACATTCATTTGGTAGAAACAGGGACAATGCTGTCTCATTTTAATCACCATTTACAGTCATTTTCTTGGGTTGAAAAAGAAATCCAATAATACCATATATAAAATTAAAGGTGACTATGAGGTATCATTGAACATTTGCATATTAACTTCTTAAATTTATTAGAAAACATAAGAAAAATCCTTATGATGAGCCATTTTCATCTTATACACATTCTATATATCTTTATAGTGAGAAACAGAAGTCAATATTCTAAAAAATAGCCTCGTCAATTTGAAAAGTGAAGTAAAGTTGAGTAATGGTGTGGATGGAAAAGTTTATTTAACTACAACCTCACCTAGATATGGAATGGAAGACTGCCTCAAGATCCCTATCCCATACAATGCGCGTTTTTATTTTTATCTAAGCACGATACAGTCCATGACTAAACATAATCCAATTTGATTTGTGTTGCCGTGGTTCTCCAAAGAACAAATCTGTAAAATTACAACATGTGAAAGCTTAACACAGTGATATAAAATGGCAGTGGCACGGTTCATATCTTAAACTGACAGACTGATGGTGATTATTGCAAGGACAATGCCCTGCATATGTCAAACGATTTGCAAATAATTTATGTCACCTTCCCCTCCATTATTGTTTTTGCAGAGGACGTAAACTGTGTCACCAATATTAAACTGTCTGCAAAAAGAGCCGAGCTCAGCTCTCTCCTCTCTGAGAACGCAGAGCCATCTGCACCCAAACATGCACGTGGCCATCATTTGTCCAACATTTTACACAGTGTGAAGGTTTTTTACTTGAAATGCCAACCTGTGTGGCAGATGATGTATGTGTTTCCTCAGTCCTGTGATTACCGGGCCCGCGCCGCTGCGCCGCGCTCTCACCTCATCAGTTCCACAAGCTGCGCTCCAAGGTGCGTGAGGCATTTGCCGCAATATGGCTTCTGACACGCGCGGGGCGGAGGCGCTCTGGTGTGAATATCCGACTCCGGATTTTGTTCCAATCAGGGTCAAAGCCTGACCCGCAGAAATTAGTGTGGGTAGGGATTTAGGACTCGAAAACAGCGATTTAAAAACTGGAATGAATATATTTTGATAAAGGGGAAAGCAAAGGGCACTCTTGCTATCCCCTGGTTAACTACTGTGTCAAATGCCTCGGAAATGGCCTTTGTTTTGTTCCTTTGGAAGAGAACGCGGTGTAATGTATACTTGAAATCACCGGTGGTAAACCGAACTGGCTACACCTACAACCAGAAGGTGTGATTAGTTTTAGGGATTTGCCATTGCTACAGACAGGAAGTAGAGGGAATTGTCATCCCTGCAGACTCTCTCACACACACAGACACACGCTAAGAGTGAGATCGTAAAACATAATTTCTCAACTATTAAGATATCTTTTCTTTTAAGAGCTCTGCAGACTCCAGACACTCGATTCAAGGCAGAATGCAGCATTTTCCTCTGTTTTTACCAGGGAGGGAGAGGGAACCACAGAGGAGAACTAAGAAGTTTAAAGATTGTCCCAAAGGGATCCGTTTAGACATCAAATAGCTTTTACAAAACCACACATTTTGATGAGTGAAGTGTAAGTTCATCAGAAACAAATGGATTTATTTTCCTGTAAAATTCACGTGGACATAAAATATCTCCCCAACCTCCCTCTTTCAGTGGTAGGTGGGCAGCGGCGAGGGGGAGGGGCACTAAAATCAGACCTGATATTTAGTTCTTGTCCTCCACCATTTATCAGATTTGGATATAAAAAAGTTTTCAAACGTGGACATTGAAACTTCGACCAAAAGTACCTAATTTTAATTTAAGAAAATAATCCCTCAAAATTTTTGTTTGATTTTTGTTTTAATTTGTAAAACAAAAATCTATGTACTTAGCAAAATGAAACATCCCACTTAGGACCAGTTATGCTTATGGAAGTAATGAAATAGAAGCCGTCAAGGCCATCTTCGTAGTGACTCAGTATGATATGATTTCCAGAAATTGAACACTATCAACTGAAAATAACAGGCAGTTAACAGAATTTCCGTCAATATTTGTCACTTCCGATTACCTGTAATTCTTTCAATTAATGACAAGAGGGAAGAAAATGGAAACATACATATGTTAATAATAAAATTATGGAAAAACAAGTATGATGGATTTTGTGAATTTACATTTGGGGACTTTTTAAGATGTGGCCAGCAGCCCCTCAGGAGTTTATCCTGACAAGTTTAATTTGCATGTTTTTAAATGAGCATTGTCAAGGTTGGCAGAGCCAAATTATACCCGGTTTACCCCACCCCCACCCCCAGGCTTTTTGTTCTCCTACACCCTAAAAATACCAAGGAAACGCTTATTAAAATTTTCTCTATGTACAAAAGATTCTTTGGGAGATTCATTAAATTCGAATTGTGAAAACTAACATCTTTGTAAACTGCCTACTGGATATTTCCATTTGGATGTCCAGAGCAACATGCCTAAACTGGCCTCCAAACTGTCAACCACTCATGAGACTGCTTTTCTAGAAACTATACTTTTTCTGCTATTGAGGCTCAAAACCTTTGACACTACTTTTTCTTTCTCCACATCTGATTAGCTATCAGCCCTGTAAGCTTTTCCTTCCACACTTTTCTCAGATCTGCCCTCTATTTCCTTTTACTTGGTGACCTTCCTAATCCAGGTCTCTTACCTCAATTTAAAGTAATGAAACGGCCTTTCATTTTTGCCTCCTAGCTGCAGGAAGCATCCAACACCTCCCTTCCTGATCAAGCTTGCTCAACAGCCAATTTAATCATATCTTATTCTTCTCTCCAATAACAATAACACTTTGGATTTGTGGAATGCTTCATAATCCACAAAGCACTTTCACATTAATTAATTTGTTTGATCGTCACAACAAGCCTGTGAGGTTGGCGGAAAAGGTATTCACATTTCCATTTTGTAGACCAGGAAGCTAAAACTTGGAAGGGGAGTGACTTGCCTGAAACCATGTACATAGCTACCAACTGGAGCCAAGGGTCCAACTCATGTCTTTTTGACTCCAAGCCTGGAGCAATTTCCATTATACCATTCTGTGTAGGATGACTGCACATTGCCTAAATGTCAAAATTTCTGAGGTGCATTCAAAGCATTTTGTAATCTAGTACAAATTTACATTTATAACTTCATCTTTCATGGCTATCCTACAGCAACCTTCTGATCCAACCACATTGATTTACCTACTGTCCAGGAACTTGCTGGGCCCTTTTTACTCATGCTGTGACCTTCTAATAAAAGTTTTCCCCTATTCAAAATCTACCTACCTACATTAAAAAATGTAATTTAGCTGACCTTCTCCATGAATCTTTCCACAACCATTCTATTAAATGTCTATAATTTTTCACATGTTTAAACTCAGTGTCATTTCTTGAATACTTAACTATGTATTACCATGTCCCTTCTTAAATTGTTGCTTTTTTGTACTCTCATTTAACTTTTCACACATCTTTGTCTGATCTACCCATATAGATTATAATCTTTTTGACAGCAGGAGCTATGTCTATCTTTGTACCTCCTTCAGAACCTAACAAATGCAATATTAAAATGTTCAACAAATATGTTTAATTGAATTGAATTCATTTTGATTGAGTTTTGTTAGCAGATGGTTTTTACACTTGGAATTTCCATTCTGGCATTATAATAGGATTCCATATACAGATATCCTGACTACCCTCTCTTAGATACTTTCAATCTAATTTGATATATTCTTTTAAATTTTATTTTAAATACTATATTATTAATCATCATTAAATGAGGAGTTTAAAATAAAGTAACCTTTTTCTTGGTCTCTTTTAGAAAGCAAGTTTTCATGTGACACATTATTTTCTGATTAGGTTTACACAGAGATGGTGTTCACTGACTCCTATTAGAAAACCACTTGAAACAACTTCACTAGGAGAAATGTGTCATTAATCAGTGGTAATTATTAAATATATTGTAAAGCTTTGACGGCATACCAAATGAAAAGAACAAAAACCTATATTTTGTTTATTCCTGTGTATATTTTTAATCATTTTAGGATAATTTTAACACAAGCATAAATATAATAAAGTTCAGCATTTCAATTTGCCATTCAGGATAATTTTCCTATTGTTTGAAAATATAAATGACAAATTTTTCAAGGCTTTCTCTACTTACTAAAATGCATCTTCTGAAAAGTCAATCATATTAATCCTGGCTTATTTGCATTGATTCAGTCCTTAGCACACTTTCAAAGCTCTAACATCAATTGTCTACCTAGAATAACACTTATTTTACATAACATTCTCTCATCTACCTTCTTGTACATAGGGAGTATAACAGCTGTTGTAACATCCTTATGTACTAATTCTGTCACCTCTGTCATTTCTGGGTCTATTTCTACTGACTAATTTTTCTCCTCATGTTTCTTTGCATGCCTGGTAATTTTTTCTTGCAGGCCAGATGTGAATTTTACATTATTGGGTGCTGGAGATATTTATGTTAAGGTTTTGTTCTGGGATGCAGTTAGTTATTTGGAATTAATTCAGTTCTTTTGAGACTTGCTTTGAAGCTATAGTAGGCAGGTCCAGACAGCCTTCAGTCTAAGTCTAATTTGGCCCTAATCCCCTTCTGAGGCAATGCCCTTCTGAGGACTCCATTTGATCCCCATGTTTACCAGGTAATCTTTCCAATCCGAACTGGTGGGACCACAAGTTCTTTGCAGCCCTCCATGAGCTCTAAAGATTGTTCTGCTTGTTCTTTTCCAATAGTTTTTTTCCTGAGTCTTGGTAGTTTCTTCATACCCTTGTGATGATCAACACCCAGTTGAACACTAGAAGTGGAACCCTCTACAGCTCTCCAGAGTTCTCTCTCTGTGCAGTTGGCTTATCTCCAGTACTCTGCTTTGTGAATTCTAACCACCTTGGCCTTCGTGAACTCTCAACTCTTGTCTTCTCAACTCAGGGAATCTACTGAGCTCTGTTTGGGTTCCTCTCTCCTTTGCTGTGGCGTGGAGATGCTTTCTAGGCAGAAGCGGGGGTAAGTGAAGGCTCACCCTGTGTTTCCCTTTCATGCAAGGATCACTGTCCTGAACTGACTATTGTTTCATGTCTGAAAACCATTGTTTCATCTATTTTGTCTGGTTTCTTTAGCTGTTTAAGGCAGGAAAATAAATCCAGTCCCTGTTACTCCCATAATGACCGGAAGTGGAAGCTCTTAGATGGCATTAATGAAAGGTAAAGATTACTCTAGAAGTCAGAGTAAAAATGAGTTTTTCTTACTTGGAATTGTGAAAAAATAAATAAATAAACCTAACGAACAGAAATGAAAATTTACCCTTTCTAAAATAAGCCCTTCAGAATGGTATTTATTTCAAAGTATAAAAAGTAAAATACATTGACTGTTTATAGTAAAGTCTTTAATTTATACATGTTTGAGGAGATAATTCAACATTTAAGAGGCTATTTACCTAACCTCTTTTGAACTCAGTTTAATTTCTTAATGGTCACAAAAATCATTGCTTTGATAGCCAGAAATATTTCCTAATGTACTATTAAAACATAAAGTATTTGTCCATTTGTGTTATTTGGTAGCAAAAAGCAAAAAATAATGTGACTGGCTACACAAGTCTGTTCATAGTAAAAAAAGAGAAAAAGCGAGGGAGAATGGAGAAAGAGCAAGAAAAGGAAGGAATGAAATAAACAGAAAAATTGGTCTGAGCAAGCTGGTACTTTTTTTTTCTTACATGCCCCACTTTGTATTGGTAAGACCAGATAATGAGTAGCACTTTTTCTTTGTAACAATTCATTAATCAGAGAAATGATCCTTGCTAGTGTTTAGATGTTTTACTTAATTTGGTACCTCTGGCCTGCTGCCCCACTAGTGCCAAAATTATTATTTCTCACCCAGCAGGTGATAAATAACAACTTCAGTCCTGATTAATACCATGAATCCTTCAACCTGACTAATGCAAAAAACTGGAGACCTACAGAACAAGTGGGTGATAATTGTTGTGAGAACTGTTGAAGCTCTGCTCAGCTTGTGAGGAAAGAAAGCCACAGGAAATGAAGCATTTGCTAGCAGTCCAGCTGATCCTGAGGCTTCATTAAGCCCATCTCAGTGACATCCACCATTTGAATACCAGTGCTAGATATTCTCCCACCCAACACTAAGTTTTAAGTATCTTCAGAGAAAAGAAACCACTAACTCATTTTTGCATACATTTAAATATTTATTGAATGGATGAATAAATGGATAAATGAATAATACATGAGAAAATAGAATTCTTGCCCAAGTACTTGACATTGTAATATGGGTCATTTGAGAGCTACATATGGTTATCTCTTGTCATTTCTCTAATAATGCAATTGTGCACAAATGTAGTTTTGCTAAAACCCACAGCAAAATTAACATTCTCTGCTGGCAAAAAGAAAACTGTTAGTAATGGCCAGTAACTAAACCCACATGGTGCCATCAACTTGATTATGATTATTTAGCACTGGATACCAAGGTAGTATACCAGTCGTCCTCAATTAGGCAGATGGTAAGGGGAATATGTATTGTTTGAAAAGCTTCCCAGGATATTCCTTGCCTCTTAATTGAGAAACTTCTTTAAATGATACTATATATTTTAAGTCACAAGTCAATGGACTCAAAATGGTGTCAACCAGTTGAACGTGGCCTAAAGACATATTTGCTTGGCAGGCAAGTTGTTTTAATTTCTTTATGCTATTTAAATGCCTTAGGCAGAGGGATGCGTTCTCCAGTTTTGCGCAGCCTCCACCATTCTCTATTGTCTTAATATCCTGTCCATCTCACTCATTCTGACTTCCAAACTGAGTTTATGATCCCTAGCTAAATGGAAAGATATAAATAATAACAACCAAGGGAAAAAAAAACTGAGAAAGTAACCTGGATCAAGATATGTGGCTAAATATATCCAGAGATTTTTCAAGAATCACAAATTATCTAAGCATCAATTTCTTCAGTTCAGAAATATTTTACCTCTGCCCTATCTAAACAAGCAATGCCTGGCATGGTATCAAGATCTCTTGAAAATTGCACGTTGTAAGTGATATGGAAACACAGAAGAGGGGAATGTAACCCAGCCTAGATCTCAGAATAACTCTTAAGAATAGTTTTAGCCAAGATTTGAAATAAATGGAGAAAGAAACAGAATGAAACAAGAACCCTCTTCCCTCAGTAACCAAACATCTCATAACGCTTAATAAGAAGTGAAGAAAAGTACCTTAAATTGAAATTCTAGACTATTGATTCATCACTGATTTGCTCTTTAAATTAAAATATAAAATCTAAATAAGTTAAAGACAAATAATATAAATTGAATTGGTAGTCAAAAATCTATTCCTCCCCCAAATCCAATAACCTTTAAGAATGACAATCCCTATATCATATAAGTTTCAGAGAACAGAGTGTCATCTAATTCATAACTTTATATCAACTTTATATCAACTTTATTGAGGTACAATTTGCATAGAATAAAATGCAGTTTGATGAGTTTTGACAAATGTATACAACTTATATACAACATCAAAATCAAAATATAGAATTTTTTCATTCCCCCCAAAAGCTCCCTTGTGCCCCTCTGTATTCAAGCAAAAACAAAAACAACCCCCCCAAAACCAACATACCTCACCCCCGGCAACCACTGATCTGCTGTCACTATAGGTTAACTTTCCCTATTCTAGAATTTCATATATCTATACATAGAGTATGTATTTTCACTTCTGGCCTCTTACCTTCCGCCTACGTAACGGTTCTGAGATTCATCCAGGGTGCTGTAAGTCATAGTAGTCTGTCCCTTTTATTATGAGTAGTATTCCATTGTTTGAATAAACCATAATTTATCTATTCATCTGTGGATGGAATTTGTTGGGTTTTTTTTTCAAATTCCAGGCTATTATGAATTCAACTGCTATGAACATTCAGGTACAAATCTTTATATGGATGTGGTTTCATTCCTCTAGGGCAAATACTTAGAAGTGGATTTGCTCAATCATACAGTAAATGCATATTTAAGAAACACAGTTTTCCAAAATGCTTTTACCAATTTATACTCCCACTATCAGTGTGTGAGAATTCCAATTTTTCCACATCTTTGTCAACACGTGGTAATGACAAACTTTCCAATTTTAGCTATTTTAATAGGTGTGTAATGATATCTTGTGGTTTGATTTACTTTTACCTGATGGCTAATGACATTAAGGTTGTTTTCATGTATTTATTGGCCATTTATATCTTCTCTTTTGTATAATGTCTGTGTTATGTCTTTTGCTCACTTTTTAACCTGGGTTGTCTTTTTATTAAGTTCTAAGAGTTATTTATCCGTTCTGGATAACAAGACTTTTATCAGATATATTATTAAAAAATATTTTCTCCATCTGTGGCAAGCCTTTTCATTTTATAAAGTGTCTTTGGAAGAGCAGAAGTCTAAATGAAGTCCAATTTTTCAATATTTTTTTTTTCATAAGTGCTTTCTGTGTCCTATCTATAAAACCTTTGCCTACCCAAGGACACAAAGATTTTTTTCCCAGTGTTTTCTTCTAGAAGTTTTAGAGTTTTAACTTTTACATTTAGATCTATAATACATTTTGAGTTAATTCTTATGTATTCTTGAGGTAATATTGGGTTTTTTTCTCCATATGATATTGAGTTGTTCCAGAATCATTTATCTAAAAACCTATCTATTCTCCCCTTTGAATTATCTAGGGTTTTATTGATTTTCTCTATTTTGTCTCTGTTTTCTATGTCATTTGGGGTTTATTTTCTCTATTGTTTGTCCATTTCCTATTTTATTGATTTTCTTTCTTTGTTATTTCCTTCATAGTACTTATTAGGGGTTAATTGCTCCTCTTTTTCTGGATTCTAGAGATGGAAGCTGAGATAATTGATTGTAAACTTTTTTCCTTTTCTAATATAAGCATGTACAGCTATAATTTTCCCTCTAGGCACTGCTTAAATTAAATCACATGAGCTTGGATATATTTTCATTATTCCTAAATTCAAAACATTTTCTAATATCCTTTGTGATTTCTTCCTTGACCATGGGTTGTTTTGAAGTGTTTTGTTTAATTTCCAAATATTAGGGGATTATCCATGACCTAAATTTACTCGGTAACTATTTGTTGAGCACCTGCCATATGCTCAACAAGTTAGTAAGTTTCTGGAGATAAGGGACAGGAAAATAGCAGATTTTCATCCTTACCGCTTAACCTTGCACAGTCCCTGGCAAATTAAAGGTGTTTACTGAATGAATGAATATAAGCACTTTGGGGGATGTAAAAATGAAATTTGATTAGAACTTAACTCTCAAGAGTATTAATCTAGTGATGAAGAATATGATTGATACCAAGGGACAAAGACTACATGGGTATTCAAGAACTTGCCAAAATAATGCTTCTTGTGCTAATGAGAAATTCAGCACTTCTAAATTCTCCAAGGGAACAGATAATGGATGCCTAATCTGATACTGTTTTTAGTTGGAAAAAACATTTTTTTTTAAAATTTATTTATTTATTTATGGCTGTGTTGGGTCTTCGTTTCTGTGCGAGGGCTTTTCTCTAGTTGCGGCGAGCGGGGGCCACTCTTCATCGCGGTGCGCGGGCCTCTACCATCGCGGCCTCTCTTGATGCGGAGCACAGGCTCCAGACGCGCAGGCTCAGCAATTGTGGCTCACAGGCCTAGTTGCTCCGCGGCATGTGGGATCTTCCCAGACCAGAGCTCGAACCCGCGTCCCCTGCATCGGCAGGCAGACTCCCAACCACTGCGCCACCAGGGAAGCCCCTGGAAAAAACTTTTAACATCACATAGTCAAATGACTGCCAATAAATGATACAGTAGATCTACCCCATATGAATAATGTGTTTAATTCTTGTTTACACAATTATAGCCTTATATGCAGGAACATATCATAGACTGTTAACTAACTTTCCAGTCTATTTAAAAAATCAGGGACTTCCCTGGTGGCACAGTGGTTAAGAATCCGCCTGCCAATGCAGGGGACAGGGATTCGATCCCCGGTCTGGGAAGATCCCACATGCCGCAGAGCAACTAAGCCCGTGTGCCGCAACTACTGAGCCTGTGCTCTAGATCCCCCGAGCCACAACTACTGAAGCCTGCGTGCCCTACAGCTTGTGCACCGCAACTACTGAAGCCCGCACGCCTAGAGCCCGCGCTCTTCAACAAGAGAAGCCACTGCAATGAGAAGCCCGCTCACCGCAACGAAGAGTAGCCCCTGCTCACTGCAACTAGAGAAAGCCCACACGCAGCAATGAAGACCCAATGCAGACAAATAAATACATAAATAAGTAAATAAATAATCAACTATCATAATAAACAACTAGCTAGTAGGAGAAAGGTCTTTCCTATTTAAAAGCCTAGACATTTTAAAAAATTCAATTGACAATTTAATTAATTAGCTTTGTCTTTTCATTTTGAAACTCCATGTATGGTCAATAATGAGACTCTCATATGTTTTTCCTCATGCACTTTCTTCTTGTCTTTCAGTATCCCTGTTTGTGATACAAATTCTCAATGATATCCTTAAGTACATACCTTGCTTATTCCAACAGAAAAAAGTAAAGAGAACTGGGAATTCAAACTAAATATTTACAATAAAAAGCTAAAAATAGCAATATCCTTACTGTTTTATTTTTAATGCTCTCTGGTTTTATAGGAGTGAAACATTACACTGATGAAAGTACATTGTATTAAACTCGGTAAGCCAACATTTCTGATTAAAATACCATAAAATTAGTCATTTTTCTGGTCTAAGCTATATTATAGTCTTCTATACATTATTTTTAAAATAACTTTTGTTTAGTTTTAAAACCTAGGCAATGAAAAACAATAAGGAGCTAATCCCCCAGAAACAACTTTGCGCCTATAAATGGTATTTCTTTTGAATGTATGATTAAACCAAAATGAAATAATTACATGTTCAACATTAACAAAATACATGTGGGCGCAGAGAGATTTAAGTATGCTCTCCCCTCCCCAGTTTCAGCTCAATAATCACTGAAAGTTCACATATTAAATATTTGGGTGTGAAACCCACAAACATACTGAATAATATCTAACACACCAAACTTAGGACATTGATCTAATACTCAGTATAAATTAACAGTCCATCACCTAAGATATTAGGTAATATTTATAATTTGGTAAAGTTTTCAAAATACTTAGTAAATACAAAGGGTATGATTGTTTTTTAAGGTATAGCCTTTTACTATCTCTCACTAATGGAGGAAGTTAGGAATCAGGAGGGAGAAACATTGTTTTTCAAATTAGAATCAATATTTTTTCCTCCAATACAATCTCATCAAGTAGGCAGGTGAGGATAAAATGAATACCTTATACCTTTAGTGTTTAAATAGAATGTGAGCAAATCAAATAAGCTATGTTTTAGGACTTTATAAAGATTAATAATTATGATATATACAGATGTATCTAGCATTCTAGCAATATATGTAATCAATTGGCACTAAAATTCTTCATTCTAATTATAACTGATTTTCATAAAAATAACCTGAAGCATTATAATATCCTAGAATACATTCTGCTTCATTCTGAGTAATTAAGTTATGCCTGATGCTATTTCACTATTAATTACAACCTACTGCATTTTAATGATTTGAAAACTGAAAATCCATGTAACAAGAAATACTATAATTTACCATAATAACAAAAGTTAGTGTAACATTTCTGGACAAAATTTCAAATTGGAATTTAGTATGATAAGTATGGCATTTCTAATCAGCGAATTCATAAAATGGTGTTGGAACAACTGGCTAGCCATTTGTATGAATAGATAAATAAATGAACATACAAATAATAAAGCCAAATCCTTAACTCTCTCAATTCTTGCCTCAAGATAACTTCCAGTTAGACCAAAATAAGCATACAAATCAGAAAGCCATAATAAAAAAGAATATATGACAATACATTTAAAAAAATTTAACTTACTTCTGGAAAAAATGAAGTCAAAAGCAAATGGCAAGCTGAGGACAAAGATCCACAATACCTATGAAAACAATGGGTTAATTTATGCATGATACAAAGATCACATGTAAATCAATAAGGAAAAGAAACAATCTAATTGACAACGAACAAAATCAGACATTACAAATAACTAATAAAGATATGAAAATATGTTTAATCTCACTTATATAGAAATATAAAATCAAAGAGTAATGAAATACTACTTTTCACTTAGATTGGCAAATATTTAAATGTTTCATGGTGAAACACAGTTTTGTGTGATGTAAACTGATATAATTTAGCTATATGACCATGAACAAATTTCTTAATCTCTCTGTGCCCCCTTAGTTTTCTCATCTCTAAAATGGGGATAATATTACATCATAGGGTTATTGTGAAGAACACGTTATTTAATATCTGTAAAGAGCTTAGAATAATGACTCACATCCGCAACTACTATAAGTCTTTACTAAATAAATACACTTTTAAAAATTAAGACTTTATTTTTTAGAGCAATTTTAGGTTCACAGCAAAATTGAAGGGCAAGTACAGAGATTTCCCATATATTCCCTGCCCCCAAGTATGCAGAGCTTCTCCACCATTATCAACATCCCTCACCAGAGTGGTACAATTGTTACCACTGATTAACCCACAATGACACATCATAGTCACTCAAAGTCCACTGTTTGCAGTTCATTCTTGGTATTATACATTCTTTGGGTTTGAACAAACGTAAATACACTTTTTTAGAAGGATAATTTGACAACGTATACTTTTAAAATTTATCAAAAGCAAGAAACATACATGCTTTCACAAAAAATTTCCATTATAAATTTACCTTTCAGAAATATTTACATATTTTAAGATATATGTTCAAGAATGTTTATTACAATATAACTTATGTACACTGTAAACCACCTAAATCTCTTATTAATGAGGGTGATAAACTACTTATGGTACACCTTCATATAATGAAACATGTAACCACTGAACATGTGTCCACAATATTCTACCCTATAGCCCATAAACTGTCAGAAAAGATAAGTATTTTAAAAGAATATATCTATAGCAACAGTGGAAAACAAACAAACAAACAAAAAGGGCTACCAGAGGGGCAGAAATTCTGCTTTAAAAAATAATGCAGATGGCA
Source organism: Eschrichtius robustus (assembly GCF_028021215.1). NCBI lineage: Eukaryota > Metazoa > Chordata > Mammalia > Artiodactyla > Eschrichtiidae > Eschrichtius > Eschrichtius robustus. The sequence continues at coordinate 57,342,155 of NC_090828.1, forward strand.
TAAGATTTACACAGAAATAAGTTTGGAGGAAACCAAAGCTCCAGGTAGAAGCAGAAGGTTATCAAAAAAAATGGCAACAGTCCAAGGTAACTCCGCTGGTAGGTACCACCTTATACAAATTGCAGGAAGGGATTTTATGTATTCAAGTGATTAATTAGGAAAATTAATTCAGAGCAGCTTGGCTAATGGGGCTCTCCTCCATCTCCCGCTTTGGCTAAGAAAGAGGTGCTCAACAGCAATATAGTATTTGCTCTCAGAATGATGTGGTGAGCATAGATCTGAGATTAGAGAGACAGTGAAGCACACAAGTAACAACTAATCCCAAGAATGAGGAACAACACACTCACAAACTGCCACCAAACTCTATTTAGAAGCACATCATGGAAAATGAGAAGAACCAGACAAGGTAATATAACTAGCACCCACAAAGAAATGTCGCAATTCTCAAAAACAAAGAAAGACAAGCAGACAATGAAGAATTGGCAAACATATAAAGAAAACCAATTCCATTAGAGAAAGACACCCAAATTCAACAGAAAACTGCATCCCAGAACAAAGCTCAAGAATATTCATAGGAATACAAAAATATCCAGCCCCCCAAAAGATAAAATTAACAATATCTGACATCAAGAGTTACCAGGTATGCAAAGAAGCAGGAAAATATAACTTGTAACAAGGGGCAAAAAATCAGTTTATATGCAGCACAATATAAAACTTTCAAGAAGTAGTCAAAAGAAAATCTAAATGAATGGAGATATTCACCATGTTTTAAGAGCAGAAACTCAATATTCTTAAACTGTCAATTCCCATCTAATTAATCTACAAGAAAAGGATCTTCCATTTTTATTTAACATTAACGTAGAGGTGCTAGTTACCGCAATATGACAAGTAAAAGAAATGAAAGTTTAAAAGAAACAAAACTGGGGCTTCCCTGGTGGCGCAGTGGTTGAGAATCTCCCTGCCAATGCAGGGGACATGGGTTCGAGCCCTGGTCTGGGAAGGTCCCACATGCCGCGGAGCAACTAGGCCCATGAGCCACAATTACTGAGCCTGCGCGTCTGGAGCCTGTGCTCCACAACAAGAGAGGCCGCGACAGTGAGAGGCCTGCGCACCGCGATGAAGAGTGGCCCCCACTTGCCGCAACTGGAGAATTATATTATTTTATCTATAGGAAACCAAAAAGGATCCTTAGAAAGATCATTAGAGTAAAAACATTCAGCAAGATTACTGGATAGATTTCACACAAAAGTCATGAACATTTTTTATATCAACAACTTAAATTTTTAATTATTTATAATGGCTAAAAATAGAGTGAAAAAATAGAAACAAAATCAACAAAAGATGTTCAAAACCTCTATGGAGAAAAACCTTATTGAAGGACATTAAAGAGATATGTGGAAGCATGACACATTCATGAATATAAAGACTCAATTTTGTAAACATAGTGATTCTTCCCAAAATGATCCAGAGATTCAATGTAAACCCAATCAAAATTCTTCTTGTTTTTGATGGAATTTTAAAAGTTGATCCTAAAACTGACATTGAAGGGCAAAGGTCCAACTTCAATTTATGAAGATAAAGAATAAAATGGGGGATTTGCACTATCACATATCAAAATTTGATATAAACTATAGTAATTAAGAGAACTTGATTTTGATGCAAAGTAGGATAGCCATACATGGAATAGACCGATATAATAGAGTCATCATAAATTATCTCCAAAAAACTCTGTATAGAACACAGAAGCCAGGTAGGCAGAGTTTAGTTTTTTGTAGAACAATTCTTCAAGCTAACCAGTTCTTGAAGAACTTGACTTTTTTCTTTTCCTTAAGCTTTATATAGGAGTGCTATGCAGTTGAAAATTATACCTTTCTCAACGTATCTGCTGTCAGTTTCCCATTGTCTTTCTCCACAAATTTCAACAAAAAGTAAACTGAATGTGCTTAGGAATTTCATGAAGTGTTCTTTGTGGTATTACCTTTAACATACCAGTTAAGGTCTCCACTCAGTTGATAAAGTAGGCAAGAATTTACAAGGGGAACACTAAAATAAATACATGGAAATATTTTGCTTCACATCATACAATGGGTATAGTTTCCAGTTACCTGCTCTATGACACTGAGATCTACCATAACCATACTGGTTCACAAGACTGTGTCCACTGGACTGATTAAAATACAGAAAGTAAACTAGCCACAAGGCTTTAGGAGTCACTTCCCATGGAAAAAAAGTAAGGCCTTATTTTGGAGTCCCATGAATGAGAGGACCGTAAGACTGAAGCCTGACTTATACATAAGGATTGGGAAGGATGTTCTGTATAAACTAGGCACAAAAATCTCAAATCATGAAGGAAAAGATTGATCATCACTGACTATATAAAAATTGAGAACTTCTGTACATTGGAATACACCATAAAGGGAGTGAAAAGACAAACAACAAGCTAGGAGACATTTGTAACCCTTATAACCAAGTAGGCATTAATATCTATAATACAAATAGGACCCCCATAAATCATAAGAATAGGCAAACAACCCAACAGAAAAATAGGCAAAGCCACTAGAAAGAGTCATTTCAAAAAAAAGAAAAAAAAAAGGAAGAAGAAAATGGCCAATAAATATAAATATGTACTCAGCTCATTGGTAATCTGGAAAATACTAACTAAAGCCCAAATGGAAAAAAAAAATTGTCCAGTAATTCCAAATGTCTGCAAAGTGGTAGATAAGTGTAAGTGTGTAAACTGGCACAAACATTTAGGAAAACAATTTGGAATTACCTAGTGAAAGACACATACCTGACAACCCAGCAATTACACTCCTAAGTATATACCCTGGAAAAATTCTTACACATTTATATCAGGACATATGTACAGAATTGTTCATAAGCAGCATTTTTTATAACAGCAAAATTCCGTACACAGCCAAAGTGCTCACTGACAACAGGACAGAGAAATAAAGTGTTGCATATGCATATAAAAGAATACTATGTAATTAACCACTGCTAGGTGCAACAAAATGAAATTTTTAAACGTAATATTGTGTGAAAGAAGAAAAACACAGCAGAATGCATATAGTATGATTCCATTTATAGAAATATCAAAGTAAAAAATTAAATCATGGGAATGATTAACACAAAATTCAGGATAGCGGCAACCTCCAGAGGTAGAGCAAGGAGTTGGGATTAGATGAAAATAGTGTCAAACAGAGGTTTTAAGATACCAGTAATGTTCTATTTTTTAACCTAGGTGTGGATATGATCTACATAACAACAAAATATTTTTAAGAACATGTTTATATATTACATCTTCAAAAGCAGACTTACATGAACTTTTGGGCAATATATATTATAAAGTAAATAAAGCATATAAAAAAGAATGGGGGTACAGACCGCCCTGAGTTGGTAACTATTGAAGTGAGGTAGTGGTTCATAAGTACATGGGAGTTCTTTTTATTTTCTCTTCTTTTTGTATGTTTGAAATTTTCCATAATAAAAATGCTTTAAATAGTCAGCACTTAAAATTCTTAATGAGCATTTCTTGCCTCAAGAGTAAAAAGCAGATGGCGAAGTAGAAGGACGTGTGCTCACTCCCTCTTGTGAGAGCACTGGAATCACAACTAACTGCTGAACAATCATAGACAGGAAGACACTGAAACTCACCAAAAAAATACCCCACATCCAAAGACAAAGGAGAAGCCTCAGTGAGACAGTAGGAGGGGGCAATCACAATAAAATCAAATCCCATAACTGCTGGGTGGGTGACTCACAAACTGTAGAACACTTATACCACAGAAGTCCACCCTCTGGAGTAAAGGTTCTGAGCCCCACGTCAGGCTTCCCAACCTGGGGGTCCGGCGATAGGAGGAGGAATTCCCAGAGAATCAGATTTTGAAGGCTAGCGGGATTTGATTGCAGGACTTTGACAGGTCTGGGGGAAACAGAGACTCCACTCTTGGAGGGCACACACAAGGTAAGTGTGTGCAACAGGACCCAGAGGGAAGGAGCAATGACCCCATGGGAGACTGAACCAGACCTACCTGCTAGGGTTGGAGGGTCTCCTGCAGAGGCGGGGGATGGCTGTGCTCACCATGGGGACAAGGATACTGGCAGCAGAAATTCTGGGAAGTACTCCTTGGTATAAGCACTCCCAGAGTCATCCATTAGCCCCACCAAAAGGCCTGTAGGCTCCAGTGCTGGGTAGCCTCAGGCCAAACAACCAACAGGGAGGGAACTCAGCTCTACCCTTCATCAGACAAGCTGATTAAAGTTTTACTGAGCTCTGCCCACCAGAGCAACACCCAGCTCTACCCACCACCAGTCCCTTCCATCAGGAAGCTTGCAGAGCGTCTTAGATAGCCTCATCCACCAGAGGGCAGACAGCAGAAGTAAGAAGAACTACAATCCTGCAGCCTGTGGAACAAAAACCACATTCACAGAAAGATAGACAAGATGAAAAGGCAGAGGGCTATGTACCAGAGGAAGGAACAAGACAAAACCTCAGAAAAACAACTAAATGAAGTGGAGATAGGCAACCTTCCAGAAAAACAATTCAGAATAATGAGAGTGAGATGATCCAAGACCTCGGAAAAAATAATGGAGGCAAAGATCGAGAAGATGCAAGAAATGTTTAACAAAGACCTAGAAGAATTAAAGAACAAACACCCAGAAGAATTAAAGAACAAACAGAGATGAACAATACAATACCTGAAATGAAAACTACACTAGAAGGAACCAATAGCAGAATAACTGAGGCAGAAGAACGGATAAGTGACCTGAAAGACAGAATGGTGGAATTCACTGCTGCAGAACAGAATAAAGAATGAAAATAAATGAAGACAGCCTAAGAGACCTCTGGGATAATGTTAAAGCACGAACATTCACATTATAAGGGTCCCAGAAGGAGAGGGAAAGGACCTGAGAAAATAAATGAAGAGATTATAGTCGAAAACTGCCCTAACTTGGGGAAGTAAATAGCCACCAAGGGTTTCCCTGGTGGCACAGTGGTTGAGAATCTGCCTGCTAACGCAGGGGACATGGGTTTGAGCCCTGGGCTGGGAAGATCCCACATGCCACGGAGCAACTAGGCCCGTGAGCCACAACTACTGAGCCTGCGTGTCTGGAACCTGTGCTCCGCAACAAGAGAGGCCACGATAGTGAGAGGCCCGCGTACAGCGATGAAGAGTGGCCCCCGCTTGCCGCAACTAGAGAAAGCCCTCGCACAGAAACGAAGACCCAACACAGCCATAAATCAATCAATCAATCAATCAATCAATCAATCAATCAATCATAGTTTAAAAAAAAAAAAATAGCCACCAAGTCCAGGAATTACAGAGTCCCAGACAGGATAAACCCAAGGAGAAACATGCTGAGACACATAGTAATCAAATTGATAAAAATTAAAGACAAAGAAAAATTATTAAAAGCAATAAGGGAAAACGACAAATAACATACAAGGGAACTCCCATAAGGTTAACAGCTGATTTCTCAGCAGAAACTCTGCAAGCCAGAAGGGAGTGGCACAATACATTTAAAGTGATGAAAGGGAAGAACCTAAAGCCAAGATTACTCTACCCAGCAAGGATCTCATTTAGATTCGACAGAGAAATCAAAAGCTTTACAGACAAGCAAAAGGTAAGAGAATTCACCACCACCAAACCAGCTCTACAACAAATGCTAAAGGAACTTCTCTAAGTGGCAAACACAAAAGAAGAAAAGGACCTACAAAAACAAACACAAAACAATTAAGAAAATGGTAACAGGAATATACATATTGATAAGTACCTTATATGTGAATGGATTAAATGCTCCAACCAAAAGACACAGGCTCGCTGAATGGATACAAAAACAAGACCCATATATATGCTGTTTACAAGAGACCCACTTCAGACCTAGGGACACATACAGACTGAAACTGAGGGGATGGAGAAAGATATTCCATGCAAATGGAAATCAAAAGAAAGCTGGAGTAGCAATACTCATAACAGATAAAATAGACTTTAAAATAATGTTACAAGAGACAAGGAGGGACACTACATAATGATCAAGGGATCAATCCAAGAAGAAGATATAACAATTATAAATATATATGTACCCAACATAGGAGTACCTCAATCCATAAGGCAAATGCTAACAGCTCTAAAAGAGGAAATTGACAGTAACACAATAATAGTGGGGGACTTTAACACCTCACTTACACCAATGGACAGATCATCCAGACAGAAAATTAATAAGGAAACACACGCTTTAAATGACACAATGGACCAGATAGATTTAATTGATATTTACAGGACATTGCATTCAAAAACAGCAGATTACACTTTCTTCTCAAGGGCACACGGAACATTCTCCAGGATAGATCACATCTTGGGTCACAAATCAAGCCTCGAGTAAATTTAAGAAAATTGAACGTATCAAGCATCTTTTCCTACCACAACGCTATGAGATTAGAAATCAATTACAGGGAAAAAAACGTAAAAAACACAAACACATGGAGGCTAAACTACGTTACTAAATAACCAAGAGATCACTGAAGAAATCAAAGAGGAAATCAAAAAATACCTAGAGACAAATGACAACGAAACATGACAATCCAAAACCTATGGGATGCAGCAAAAGCAGTTCTATGAGGAAAGTTTATAGCAATACAATCCTACCTCAAGAAACAAGAAAAATCTCAAACAATCTAACCTTACACCTAAAGGAATTAGAGAAAGAAAAACAAACAAAACCCAAGGTTAGTAGAAGGAAAGAAATCATGAAGATCAGAGCAGAAGTAAATGAAATAAAAACAAAGAAAACAATAGCAAGGATCAATAAAACTAAAAGCTGGTTCTTTGAGAAGATAAACAAAATTGATAAACCATTAGCCAGACTCATCAAGAAAACGAGGGAGAGGGCTCAAATGAATAAAATTAGAAAAGAAAAAGGAGGAGTAACAATGGACACCGCAGAAATACAAAGCATCCTAAGAGACTACTACAAGCAACTCTATGCCAATAAAATGGACAACCTGGAAGAAATGGACAAATTCTTAGAAAGGTATAACCTTCCAAGACTGACCCAGGAAGAAACAGAAAATATGAACAGACCAATCACATGTAATGAAACTGAAACTGTGATTTAAAATCTTCCAACAAACAAAAGTCCAGGACCAGATGGCTTCACAGGTGAATTCTATCAAACATTTAGAGAAGCGCTAACACCCATCCTTCCCAAACTCTTCCAAAAAATTGCAGAGGAAGGAACACTCCCAAACTCATTCTACGAGGCCACCATCACCCTGATACCAAAACCAGACAGAGAGGGGCTTCCCTGGTGGCGCAGTGGTTGAGAATCTGCCTGCCAATGCAGGGCACACGGGTTCGAGCCCTGGTCTGGGAAGATCCCACATGCCGCGGAGCAACTGGGCCTGTGAGCCACAATTACTGAGCCTGCGCATCTGGAGTCTGTGCTCCGCAACAAGAGAGGCCGTGATAGTGAGAGGCCCGCGCACCACGATGAAGAGTGGCCCCCGCCTGCCACAACTATAGAAAGCCCTTGCACAGAAAGGAAGACCCAACACAGCCATAAAATAATAAATAAATAAATTAATAATAATTAAAAAATAATAATAATAAAGTATATGGGAGAATGTGTATAGGTTATTGCAAATACTGTACCATTTTATATGAGGGACTTAAGCATCCAAAGATTTTGATATTTGTGGGAGGTCCTGGATGACTGTAGTTAGTTTAAACCCAACAACGTACACCATTCAGAAGTCATCAAATGACAGGGTAGGCTATACCTATCTTGATTTAAATTTTCTCACTACTTATGACTTAAATTTTAATTTAAATAAGGAATCATGCTACTTACTTTAACACCTACTCTATTTATTTATTTATTTTTAGCTGTGTTGGGTCTTCGTTTCGTGCGAGGGCTTCCTCTAGTTGCGGCAAGCGGGGGCCACTCTTCATCGCGGTGCGCGGGCCTCTCACTATCGTGGCCCCTCCCGTTGCGGGGCACAGGCTCCAGACGCGCAGGCTCAGCAGTTGTGGCTCACGGGCCCAGTTGCTCCATGGCATGTGGGATCTTCTCAGACCAGGGCTCGAACTCGTGTGCCCTGCATTAGCAGGCAGATTTTCAACCACTGCGCCACCAGGGAAGCCCATACTACTTACTTTAAAATTCAGTACACACCTAAGTGTTTTGGCAGGAAAACCTTTAACTCTTTGGTCAGCAAACTAGCTTTTCAGTGGTAATTTTTAGCTACTGGGACTTGGCTTGATGGACCCAAATTTAAAAGATAAAAGCAGGTATTAAGGGCTTCCCTGGTGGCGCAGTGGTTGAGAATCTGCCTGCTAATGCAGGGGACGCGGGTTCAAGCCCTGGTCTGGGAAGATCCCACATGCCGCGGAGCAATTAGTCCCGTGAGCCACAATTACTGAGCCTGCGCGTCTGGAGCCTGTGCTCCGCAACAAGAGAGGCCGCAATAGTGAGATGCCCGTGCACCGTGATGAAGAGTGGCCCCCGCTTGCCACAACTGGAGAAAGTCCTCGCAGAGAAACGAAGACCCAACACAGCCAAAAATAAATAAATTATTTAAAAAAAAAAAAAAAAGCAGGTATTAAATAACCATAACTGAATGTTAAGGTTTCTACTTTTTTTTTTTTTTTTTTAGAAATTCACGTTCTTTTATTTATTTATTTATTTATTTATTTATGACTGTGTTGAGTCTTCGTTTCTGTGCAAGGGCTTTCTCTAGTTGCGGCAAGCGGGGGCCACTCTTCATCGCAGTGCACGGGCCTCTCACTATCGCGGCCTCTCTTGTTGCGGAGCACAGGCTCCAGACGCGCAGGCTCAGTAACTGTGGCTCACGGGCCCAGTTGCTCCGTGGCATGTGGGATCTTCCCAGACCAGGGCTCGAACCCGTGTCCCCTGCATTGGCAGGCAGATTCTCAACCACTGCGCCACCAGGGAAGCCCTCTACTTTTTAAGGCATTCTGTTTTGATGGTGATTCACTCAACACTAGAGAAAAACAAGACCTCTATCAAAGTGATCCATAGTCAGTAAGTCTTAAATAAGAGTAAATATCTCATCTTGGAATAAACCACCATTGTCTGCCAATGTTTCTCATATTAAGATAATACAGCCAGTTGTAATGATTAAGATTAAAATATCAGAGCCCATGTTTTGTAATATCTTTATATCCAAAAAACTCGAAGAAAAAAGTCTAGATTTTATATACTGAGTACAGAAGGTACTTGTTCTATGAAATGAACTTTATGGTATTATTAAAAGAGCATCATTCAGTATAAAACAAGCATACAGAAATACATACCAAAAAAAAAAAAAAAACCTGTCATAAAAATTGTACAAAAGCACAGGTAACTTGGAATTTTTATTTTAATAATAAAACAAATTACAAAATCAGTTCAGGAAAGCTATAATAAACAGCACTATAGTCAAAAGGGAGTACCCAAAGTTCATGTGGGACTTGGGCTAAGGAGAACCTAATACATCCCTTATAAGGTATAAATCTATAATCCTAAAAAAAAAAAAAATGTAGTGTTCTTTAAAAGCCAAACAGATGCCAGACGCCTAGGTTTGAATTCCAACTCTACCACTTACTAACCTTATGACCTTGGGCAAGGTATTACCCATTTTGTGTCTCCATTTCCCCTTCTGTAAACTGGGAATAATAACCTTCATAGTTTTTGTAAGGATTAAATGAGTTAAAATGTCTGGTACATAAAAAGAAATATAGAAGTACTACTATTCTAGACATTTTCAAGAAATTATTTGTACATCGGACTCTTTTATAGCATCCCTGGCTTTACATAAAATATTAGAAAAATTGAAAGAAATACAGCATATAATCTTTTATGCTTATGTATAAATTGATAACTTCTGTGAAATCTATACTCTCTTCCCCACAAAAGGAATAAAACAGCATTATTAAAATATTATTTTCTCCAAAAAGAAGTTTCAAAAAAATAAGGTCCTTGAAACTTATCCCTTTATCAAATGTAAATTATAGCTGCTCTGATAAAATGTTTTTAAGTTCAATAAAGTTTAGATAAGAAAAATGCTCTTAAATGGTAATCTGTTCCAGGATTTAATCACTTTGTAATCATGCGCATTTTCTAAGTGCTCACTGTTAAGAACATTCTTCCCATGACCAGGTTTGCCATGCATTACATCTAGCAAAGTAATCTTGGGAGTATGGAATACAAATTATTGCCTTAGAAAAGACACTGTTTATTCCATGTATAAAGCTCAGAGAGTAGCTTTCAGAAAGATGGAAAGAAAGTAAATACACCGGCCACAGAGTTGTTTGAGCTTTATTTTTATATGCATACATGTGTCAAAAAAACCAAAAATTTCAAGATATAGAGTACAACATATCAAATGAAATCATTCAAAATTATTTTAATGTATACACAAATAGCAGTATAAGGTACACGTATACATTATGTAATTTGTTTTGAGGTTTTGAAAAGCAGTATTTTTGGTTTTAAAATTCTGATACCATTATCTATTACATCATTCAAGTAACATATATTTCAAAAGCTAAACTTTTTAAAAATAATAACTAAATTAACACATAACTCTAAGACAATCTGATGGATGAGCTGACTTTACCAAAATAGTGTTGTTCGATTCTTCTACAGAAAGCAAGGAGGTTGCTATAGTTTTTCACCTTCTCAGAAAGTTCATCATTGGTCAACTGTGTGGTAAGAATGGTGTACAGATGGCCAAATACCAGTGCATCTAGTTCAGTAGGCCTAAGACAAAAGCAGAAATGAGAGTAACATGAACAGTGTTTAACTTGTATGGTAGACTATATACTATTTTTTTAAACACTTTATTCATCTATTTAAAAGAAAAAAAGTCATGTAAGCAATAAGTCCTACCCCAACTTGATAGAACTTATTCTATTTTATTAGAGTTTCTGTTATAAGATATGAAAGAAAAAAAGATCTTTTAAACTATGATTTGCTAGTTGTGTGACTTGCTTTTTTAAATAGCATCATTTAAATGTGTTAAAATAACATTGGTGTAAAAAAAAAAGAATGTCATACAAATGGACTTATATAGTATGTAACCTTAAAATAATAATAATATTGGTGTAAATGATCATATTCATTTTATTCATTAATTTATTCACTAAATATATACAACAGGTCTCCAGTGTGCCAGGAACTATGCCAGATGCTAAAGATATAAAAGCAAGAAAGATATTCTAAGACATGGACACAAAACATAAATTACCACAACACAATTTAGTAAGTGCTTTTGTAGATGCATGACCAAAATGCTGTCAAAGCAGAGGATTTCACTGTGGTGCTAGGAAAACAGAATGATACCAGATTACCTGATCATCATATTACAACATGATTTAATTTTAATTTTACCATTTTAAAAGCAAACTTAGCTTCTGAAGGAGATGTAAGAATGGCTTCAACAAAATTTTTTCTGTGTTTTTTTTCCCTTTAATTATATATTACTAACAAAAAGATGAAATTTATCTACCTTGCTACTAACGGTCTATAAATGGGACATCACCCATCTATATTACGTTAAAATAATTACAGTAGACCCTTGAACAACACTGGTTTGAGGGCTTCCCTGGTGGCGCAGCGGTTAAGAATCCACCTGCCAATGCAGGGAACCCGGGTTCGAGCCCTTGTCTGGGAGGATCTCACATGCCGTGGAGCAACTAAGCCCGTCTGCCACAACTAAGCCCGTGCACCACGCCTCTGTGAGCCTGCGCTCTAGAGCCGTGAGCCACAACTACTGAGCCCGTGCTCTGCAGCAAGAGAAGCCACCACAATGAGAAGCCCGCGCACTGCAACAAAGAGTAGCCCCCACTCGCTCCAACTAGAGAAAGCCCGTGCGCAGCGACAAAGACCCAACGCAGCCAAAAATTAATTAATTAATTAATTTTTAAAAAATACCGGTTTGAACTGTGAAGGTCCACTTACACACAGGTTTTTTTCAGTAAATACGTACTACAATACTACACAATCCAGGGTTGACTGAATCTGCAGATGCAGAACCACAGATGCAGAGGTCTGACTGTAAAGTTATACATGGATTTTCAGCTGCAGCAAAGGGTCAGCACCCTGAGCCCCCTCATTGTACTGTACTAGTACAATATTACTAAAAGGAGAAAATACGATCATTATTATGAACTAATTATTGCTGTCAGCCCTACAGTGATAAAGTTACTGAGAAAACACATTAGTCGACCTAAAATGTAAAAATATGTTGCAGTAATCTGGTTTGGCAGAATAGATTTGGGGGTCCGTCAAATCCTAATTCTGTCACTTACTAGCTATGTGGCCTTGATCGCCACTGATGAATGACTTCTTTTAATAGTTGCATGGCTTTGTATCTCTTCATGCCACTAATTCCTAAAATATTTATCTCCAATCTGAGTCTCTCCCCTAAAGTCCAGAATCATACATTCAAAGGCCTATATAACAATTCCACTTGAATGTTGAATAAGCATCTCAAACCTGCTTGTCCCCTCATCTTCCCAAAATAAAAGTCACCACTACCCACCACCTGTTCAAGCCAAAAATCTGAGTTACTCTTCAGTCCCCTCTTTCTCTTACCCTCCCACATCCATTAGCAAGCCTGGTGAGACACAACCACCAAAATATGTCCTGAATGCCACCACTTATCTATATCTCCTCCAAGCATAAAACATTAGAATGAATTTCCACTCCACTTACACTAACATGCCAAACTCCTTATCCAAAACACACAAATCTTAGATGATCTGGCTCCTGCTTACCTCTTCAGCCTCATCTCCTACCATTTTCAACACACAACCATAAATGGTTTTGCTTCTTCCATTTGAACATAAACTCTAGCCAATCTTAGGGCCTTGACCCAACTATTCCTGCTGCCTGGAACACTCTGCCCTTGACTTCATACTGCTGGCTCCTCCTTGTTTTTCAGAATACAACTTAAATGTCACATCTTAGTTTGAGTGGTCAGCGTCCCTTGACCATTCAAACTAAAGTGGACATATAGCCGCTTATTGTGATGTGATCCTATTTTAATTCTCTATATGGCACTTAAAACTATCTAATATTTGTTTTTAATTAACTGTCTATCTCTTTCTTCTAGGACATTGTCTACTTGTTTCCTGCTGTGTCCCCAACACCTGGAACAATGCCTGGCCCAAAGTAGGTTCTCAATAAATATGTGTTTAATGAATCAATAAAAAGGTGAAGTACTTCTCATACCATACTATAACTGTTTACTTAATGTTTCCCCCATTATACTCTAAGTTCTCTAAAGATAACACTGCATATATCTTTATAACCACAGTTCTTAGCAAAGTATCTAAGGAACTGAATGGTTATTTGCTGAATGAATACATGAAAGAGAAAAGAAAGCATCCTGCCTAAGTTGTATAGGATATTTAATTTTTCAACAGTAGTTATCCACACTCTTCCAAAGCCTTCCCTCTTTTGACACATTCATGAAGTATTAATCAAAGTCAAATGTGCAATTTATGGCCATGTTTAAGAGGGTAGTCAATAGGATAGTTTAAAAAAATCACAAGTGTCCTGGGACTTAATAGCACCATGATCCTAGCATTACAGATGAAGAATCAATAACAAATGGATACCTGTAAAAACCAAGGATGTAGAAGGTGGATAAATATGGAGCTGAGGCACTTTGTGAGAAGTAATATAAACACCAACTCCTCCAGATCCCTAAACATATTTCTTAAAACGTGTATCTTACCAATTTAGGATTTATTTTCCTAATCCTTATTTAGGATTAACTACCCTCTGCCTCTTGTACTAGAGCCTAAAAAAAGGTGAATATATTCTCTGATGCAACTTCCAGTAGGGTAGATGGGCATCTTTTAACAATAAGTGAAGGCTCTGAATGAGCTCAGGTATGAAGGTATGTTCAAACCAGAGTAGTCTAGAAGTACCCCCCAAGTGGCCAAAATATTATTTGCTTCAAATATACATCCACATAACTCAAAAGGTCCTGAATTATGTAGGGTAATGAGCATACAAAAACTGATCTGATGTTACCTAAAGATAGCAACTTCATGACAAATTACTTTTAGAACATCTAACAGGAAGTAGAATACACTATACTAAATCAAACAAAACACACACATAGGGCTTCCCTGGTGGCGCAGTGGTTGAGAATCTGCCTGCCAATACAGAGGACGCGGGTTCGAGCCCTGGTCTGGGAGGATCCCACATGCCGCGGAGCAAGTAGGCCCGTGAGCCACAATTACTGAGCCTGCGCGTCTGGAGCCTGTGCTCCGCAACGGGAGAGGCTGCGATAGTGAGAGGCCCGCGCACCGCGATGAAGAGTGGACCCCACTTGGCACAACTAGAGAAAGCCCTCGCACAGAAACGAAGACCCAACACAGCCATAAATAAATAAATAAATAAATGAAATTTAAAAGAAAAAAAAAACCACACACATAACAATGCATATTTTTTGTAATCCTTACAAATTTCAGCAACTACTTATATTAGTTGACTCTGACATATATGTTATCAATTCCCACAATTCTTTCTTTTTAAAAAGTACACTGTGGTAGTGGGGACACAACTGTATACCACTGCTAAAACTCACAGAACTATACACATAAAAGCGTCAATTTTACTTTTTGTAAATTATGCCACAATAAACCTGACTTTTAAAAAAAGCAATAAGCTCAGAAAAATATTTGCAACTCCTATTAGAGACAAGGACAAAAAATTACACTTTAGCCAATACTTCAACTGAATTGTTTAATCAAGCCAAGATTTCATGTACCTCCAGTTTTAATTACCTTTTCTATACAATATGGAGAGAAAACAACATTTCCACCCTTCTGCTTACTAAGTAGTTTGTAGACTGTAATTTGGATATAGATAGCAACTCTTCTCCTAAGACCTTCAACATCTTTCACACTGTTGCCTTCTCATCTTGCATTATCATTCTTTCCACATTTCTGTTGGTTACCTACTGTTCTTTTTTTTTCCAGTTTTACTGACAAATAATTAACATACATCACTGTATACGTTTAAGGTGTACAACATGATGGTTTGATTTACATAAATATATTGTAAAATTGTTGCCACAATAGGTTCAACTAACATCCACCGGTTATCTACTATTCTTTCATTTGAATATCAAAATAAAAACGGTACCATAAAATACGAATGTTTTCCTAACCTTTCCCACTAAAAATTTTTTTGTACTTATCTTTTTCATTTTCTTCAATTATTATGGTCCCACATTTCTTTCTCTCTTTCTGATACATTTCACAGTCTAGTTTCAAAAACATTAATTTTGTCTGAATGTTCCCTAATTTTTCTTTCCCATTATACTATTAACTTGTCATTTCTTCATACTAACAGAAATAATCTACATATCCTTTCTTTATATATCAATCACTGATCTTTAGGACTATCATTCAAATTTGTAAATCAAGCCCCTTGCCATCAACTTTGCTATATTTTGCTTTTGGATATTTTTGAGCAATTTCCCCTTAATTTTCTTAACCAGTGATTTCTCAATTGAATAAACTTCAATGAAATCCCATTACCCCCTGAAATTTTTCTTAAGGTTCCCAAGTATAATTTTTGCATCATTTCTTCAAAATACTTTCCTATCAGTATATGAAGGTATATTTTCAAATTTTATCATTTCCTTAATGGTTAATAGCAGTATTTTTTCTTTTTCAAACCTAACTCCTTTTCCAATTTCTCAATTTAATCTAGTCTTAACCAACATTTACTGAGCTTCCTCTAATAGGTTTTGTTTGGAAAACACAGACCCTCATGGAGTTCATAAATGCTTTGGAGTAGTATTAACTCTTTCTATCCTGATTACATTTAGAAAAATTATTTTTTTCTTCTTCTTCCCCTTTATTGAAAAGGTAACATGAAAATATCACTTCAAGAAAAGTTTTAGTTTTTTATTCCAAATCCACTCACCAGGTGAAAGGGAATAAATTACCCAGTCTTTGTGTAGGTGTCTTAACAGATATCACATCAGCAAGATTACAGATACAACAGATGACACAGATTTTGTTTGAGTTGCATTTTAGAAATATGATTTAAATATTTAAAAGCTACCAACTATATATTATGAAGGATAAAAAGGACAATTGTTAGTATCTACTTTGTATTATTTCTAATTTTTTTCAAATTCACTTTCCTTTTTCCTTTCCACCATTTAGCTTCTTTGTCCTCTTTTCCCAATTACTATTCTTGCTGCAAGATCTCCCTCAACTATCTTTCCCTTTCTCTCATCAAGTAAAGCTACTGAGTTTCTTTCATGAGGCCTCTCAACATGTCTAGTAGGTAAGCTAGAAGAAAAGCTGATTCTAATTTTAGAGGGTAAGGAGAGGATACACAGGGAAATAAATTTTAATATTAAACAATTGGGTAAAATTAAAAATTAAAACTATTCTATACTTCAATCATAAAAATGTTTATCTAAGTCTCATATAAGGTAAAATTATTTCAAAAACCTACATCTTAATACCAGTTAAACAGTTTCTCAATTGTTTTTGCACCTATTCTAAATTTTGAATTTTTCATTACAAGTTTAAAAATAATTATACCCGAGCTGATCTCCCTGTGCTATGCAGCTGCTTCCTAGTAGCTATCTATTTTACATTTGGTAGTGTAAAATAGCTCGGTGCTTTGTGACCACCTAGAGGGGTGGGATAGGGAGGGTGGGAGAGAGGGAGACGCAAGAGGGAAGAGATATGGGGATATATGTATATGTATAGCTGATTCACTTTGTTATAAAGCAGAAACTAACACACCATTGTAAAGCAATTATACTCCAATAAAGTTGTTAAAAATAATAATAATTATACCCTTATGAAGAAAAAAAATTTTTGATATTTCCACTGGATCACATGCCAAATGATACCTGGCTACTAACTCTTTGACACTGAGTTTAAATGAGGAGAAAAATAAGTTACATCTATTATCCTGGCTTCCCATGGAGACAGGGTGCATAACAAAACTAACTCCTAAAACAGAGTGATGCACTTCAAACAATAAAATGCACCCCTTCTGAGCCTTTCAGCTCCTAAGAATTCCTATATCAGAAAGAAAGGGGACTACATAATACTAACATTTTGATAACTTTCTTTAGTATTAGAGAGTAAACAACTAGAATCAGCATAGCAAACATCACTAGAAATAAGAACATAGCTGTAGAAACTTTACCTACCAGGATTTCATGGTTTGAACTCTATGACCTTTCTGCTTCAAAGATTAACAGAGGGGCTTCCCTGGTGGCGCAGTGGTTGAGAATCTGCCTGCCAATGCAGGGGACACGGGTCCGAGCCCTGGTCTGGGAAGATCCCACATGCCACGGAGCAACTAGGCCCATGAGCCACAACTACTGAGCCTGCGCGTCTGGAGCCTGTGCTCCGCAACGAGAGAGGCCACGACAGTGAGAGGCCCGCGCACTGTGATGAAGAGTGGCCCCCGTTCGCCGCAACTAGAGAAAGCCCTCGCACAGAAACGAAGACCCAACACAGCCAAAAATAAATAAATTAATTAATTAAAAAAAAAAAAAAAAAGAAATCATTCACTTTAAAAAAAAAAAAGGTCAACAGAGCCCAATTTTATTTTAATATCAGTTATATAGCACATACATTAATATAACTTTAATATTTCTAATCTATCATCATAGTCATTTTTGCTACAAATATTAGTATCTCTACCAAAAGATGTTTGATATAGCTATAGATGAATGCCTATGAAGATGAAATAAATAATAGCAAATAAACCTTTTTAAAAATTATCAATCTAAAAGTCAAGAGATTTTTATTAAAAAGCCAAGAAAAGATTAGAATTCTAAGCAAACCAATGAGGTTAAAATGCTAATTTAAACCCATCTTAAACTGGATCACAGGATAGCTGATTCTGATATACTAAAATTGTAACTTTAAAAAAAAAAGAAAATTCATTCTTTGCCTACGTTAGATATTATTTTTCAAATTACAAAAAAATTCTGTCTTAATAAAACATGAATTACTCAATTTACATATATACACATACATATATTTAATCTATATCCTTCACAATTATTTCTATGCTTTACAAATATTTTCATTAAATTTTAAAAGAAAAGTTCATAATAATGCTTGTCCATCCAACAATATTTTTTACGGTTTAGTTTTATTCACTTTTCTAGTCCTCAGGGTATCATCCTATACAGACAAGTATGGCTACACTTCACGTTTTAATAGTAGTTTGCAAGCTCAGATTTTGTTAAGATGTCATAGTTCCATACAAAGCACCTTGAACTACCTCTAGTAGAACCTCTATCATATCATACAATAATGACTGGTTTACACTGTCTACCCTCAGGAGAAAATTCTTAATAGCTAGCACTGCATTTTAGAAATCTTGGTCTCCCTGAAGCTAGTGCTATGCCTGACACCCAAGAAATTAAATGGTTAATGAATACAAAAATGAACTTTAATATAACTAAATCTTTTCATAAATATTTCTTGATAAAACAATTCCTCTATGATAAAATGTTTGATACGATATGCACGATAAAATAATAATATAGAAAAGAAACTAACTAAAAAGAATAAATTCTTACTGCTTATTGAAGAAATATGGTTGTGTTCCCAGTCTTTGAGAAAGAGCTTGACAGCACTGGTCTACATCTTCTAAGACCTAACACAAGCAACAGACCCCAAAGAAAAATATTTAAATTAGCAAAGCAATAAAATGTGTCTAAAACTTAATTTGTATCATAGTTTATAATAAAAATATAAATTTAGGTAACCATTTATAGTATATTTAAATCAGACTATAGACCACATAGAGAACATACGTAATAATTTCTATATAAGAAACAGGAAGAAAATTTGAGAGCAAATTTCCTGTAAATACAAGTACATTTAAGTTACTTATAAGGATTATGATCAACAAAGCTTTTATCTCAAAACTCTACTCCCTACAAAAATGTTTTCCTGAATCCATATAATCAAATGACTTCACATATATTAAAAAATCTGCTTCATAAAGATGACACTGCTGACTTACCATGAGTAAAAAACATTTGAATTGTTTTCCCACTAGTGGAAATAGATTTTACCTACTCCATCCCTATTCATTTACCCAATCCCCCTTGTGGCCAATGGCACACATCAATGAGTTGGCTGACTAGGACTAGGGGTATCCTTGAAAAAGAGACATTAATTAGCTTAATGATGCTCAAACTCATGACCTTGACAAGATATATATTTTTATAATTTTGCTACTTCAGTAAATTTAAGACCAAAGAAAAGCAGGTATATTAAGCACTGCATCTAACAGGGTTGGGTTTTTCTTTTTAAGCCCTGATGCTGCAGATCTATATTTATTGGCATAAAAAAATGTCCACAATGTATTGCTGAATGGATAAAAAAAATTAGGTTATAGAGTAGCAGGTATAATATGACCCCATTTAAAGAAAATGTTATTAAGAGACACCTAGAAGAATGTTCTCCATATAGTTAACAGTGGCAATTTCTAGATAGTAGGATTCCAGCCAACTTTTATTCCGTTTTTGAAGTTTTCTGTATTACATAATTTGTTTTACAATAAGCATGTGTGATTTTTATAAAACAAAAAAGTACTTCATGTCAGAGAAAATAAGAGCAAATGTTTTGTTAATTTTTTTTTATTATGTTGGGAGCTTTTTTTTTTTTTTTTTGGCTGAGC
Source organism: Eschrichtius robustus (assembly GCF_028021215.1). Lineage (NCBI taxonomy): Eukaryota > Metazoa > Chordata > Mammalia > Artiodactyla > Eschrichtiidae > Eschrichtius > Eschrichtius robustus. Next base: position 57,361,865 of record NC_090828.1, read on the forward strand.
CACGCAGCATGTGGGATCTTAGTTCCCCGATCTGGGATGGAACTGGCACCCCCTGCATTGGAAGCACAGAGTCTTAACCATTGGACAGCCAGGAAGTCCCCTGGGATTTTTTTTAAAGGACTATCAATTAAAAATCTTTTTTCTTTATGTATTAAAGTTGAGGGTTTTATCAACTTCAATCTGAACTGACCTGGTCCAGAGTCTTGTTACCCCATCCAATAGCTTTCATCTTACGTTTGACCTCCCACTGTTTCTGATAGGCCAAAATATGATTCAGAGGCCAAGGGTAAGGAGATCCATACCTAGCATGAGTGATCTAAAGCAAAAAGATTATGTTAAAAACATGATTCTAAAGACACAGCCTGTTTTCACAAATAAAATTCTAAGGGAAATATATTTCCAGAGACCACAAACAGAGCAATCTGAACAAATAAAACAAAACAAAACATAGCTTGCAATCTAAAAATTAAAATTTTGAACCATTCCCTTTAAAAATATATAAACTTTCACATACTCTGCAACCAGTTATATCAAACAATGACACACAGCTTCCCTAAAATGTATGTGCAAGCAAAATTAAAGTGAAAAACTATATCACTAATGGTATAAACCACAATGTTTCATTTATGAGCAGGGACTTATGATTCTGAGCAAAAGTGTTTTTTCATTAAATTTTAATTAAGATAAATGCTGCAGAACCACTCACCTCCCCTACAGTAGCTTCATCACACCACTGAAGATACAACTAGGAAAAAAAAAAAACAGTCACCAAAACTTTAGAGTATCAAAGAGAAAATGGATAAAGGAAGTTATTCCTTGCCAGGGTAATTTTTTATAAGCCAACATCATAAAAGTCACATATGTGAGGGTTGTTTTTGTTTTTTCTTGGCTAATGTTGCTACATAGAATTATTAAACTTAATGGTGGTACCTATAAAAATATTTCTTATTCATAGAATACATCTCTAAATGCCATTAAAGTATTTTACAGATACCATTTAAGTGAATTTCACAAGACCAAAATAAAATAATGAGTGGGCAAGAGTCACTCCTGTTCGCAAACAGAAAAACTAGAAATGATAATATCAGGCAACTTGTTCAAAGATAATGATCAAATAATTTGGGTAACCACACTAGCCCTAGAATTTGCTTGACTGTTTTCCTATTTTTCAGTAACTTTAACATAACCCATAAGAAAGATGATCTTTTATGAGAGAAAAAGCTTATTTTCAAGGCCTATTATCTTCTATTATACCTCTGCAGTCAACAGCATATTGTTGACTAATTCCATGTAGGCTTTCATTTCTGCTTTTTGGACTTCATCCAGCCCATCACTAAGAGAATGGCCCTAAAGGGAATTTAAAAAACTTTAAAAGAGCATCATATTAAATGCACAAAAACTTTCAGTTATCTTACTACCAAGTAACATCAATGTTTTACTGCAAATGTCCAATGGATTAATTTCCAAAATGCCCCCAAAACATAATTATTTTATGTGAAAAAATAATTAATACTTTGCTATCACTACAAAATATTAATAAGTATTTACTTGTCATTATAAAAATGTATCTTTCAAGAGACAAAATTACATTATTATTTCACAAAAGAAGAAAACAATGATGGTCAGTAAACCTTGTTTTTTTTAAGAGACTAACCTTTTTAGTAATAAAATAAATTCCAAAGATTGACATGTGTTACTTATAAAGTGGTCAAAGATTTTTTTAAATGTTATTAGTAAAGGATAGGGAAATAGACACTAATTTTTAAATTCTAATACGGTATAGTAATGAGTGGATGCATAAAATAGTATAAGCTTTAGTTGTAAGATTTTAAAAATGCATACCCTATAACACTGTATTATCACTCTTAGGAATTTATCCTAAGGAGATAATTTAACAAGTGTACAAAGGTGTATGTACAAGAATATTTATATTAGCACTCAATAACAGCAGAAAATTGGCAACAACTTCAGTGTCCGTCAATAAAGACTTAATAAATTATAATACATCCATACGATAGAAGATTATACAACAATTTAAAAGGATAACATATATCTATAGTCATTAAATGGAAGAATTTCCAAACACATTGGTGATTTTAAAAGGCAGGTTGCAAAATAATACATAATAGTATGACCTGCATTTTTCTACATATGCAAAAAAATTCTGGAAGCATGTTCCCCAAAATGTTAATGGAGGTTGTTCTTTGATAACTATTAAAATCTAAACTGAATAATAATTCAAACGGGTGAATTAGTATTGATACATTCAACTTTTAAACATATTCTGTAACTCCCTTCTCAAAGGTTAACCTGATATTTTACAACAGTGAAGAGTTTTCATTTGTGACCAAAATTCTCATAAGCATGAGTTAGAAAATTATCTATCACTTCGTAAAGATCAAATGGCCTCTTTTGCCATTGACTTACATTATGGGGAAAAAAAACTTACTCTTTAGAAATATTTCTCTGGTAGTTTATATCAGCATTTTGTAAAACTAGGTTAAAATCAACATAAATGTTACAACACCCTAAAGAATGATGAATGACTTATTTAAAAGTAACTGTGATCAAATGTATTTAATATCTTTTTTATTACCTTGGCTTTAACGAATTGGACTATTGGACCAAGTTCCGATACTACTTGATTTCCTACGTGAATAAAAGGTACTTTACCTGTTGAGGGGGAAAAAAAATGTGAAAACACTCTCCATAAATTAAAGTTTGTGCTAAAAAGGAAATCAACACAAAACTGGGACATGTTTTATTAATACACAGTTTCCTAACACTATGACTTTTGAAAATTATAGCTAAATACGTATGTTAAATTTTAAAAAATTTAAAACATTAATTACTAATTTTAAAACAAAAGAAAAAAAACAAGGAGATTCATTTCTAGAGTTCTTATATGTAATAACAGATCACAATATTCCCTTTTCAGAGCTAACACTAATAAGTCACTATATAGCAGTAAATACTAATTATTCAAATGATATGACCCAAGCCTAGTCATTGGTTCATGACCACTGATAGATCTGAAAAAATTTAACTGGGCCTTCTCTTCAGAGTACAATGAATCAATCTATATTTAAACTACATTTATGAAGCTCATTTTTTTTTTTTTTTTTTACACCTACTACTTTCAAATCTCAGGTACCCATTCAGATCAATTGTTTAAGCACATAATGGTGCATTAATAAATGTATCTGACTCAAAAATATCAGGAATTAAGGCAATAACAATCTTTGAAGGTATGCTAGCTTATGAATTATAATACAAAGTATGTTCCCAACACATGTGGGGAAAAAAGAATTAGTATGCTTACAAAAACTGGTTTCCCTAAATAAATGCCACATTAAAAAAGTAATATTTCATTTTTTAAATACTAATAGTAGATGAAATTATCAGAGATGACGATCTCCAAATAGCAATAAAGTCTACCTCAAATGCTAGAGGATGAAACTTTGTCAGACCTAGTTCAAATAGAGTTCACACTAACAGCAGGCGTCTTCGTGGTCCTTTTCAACAGATTCACTCCTCTCTGGCTTAGACAGCCTGAGGGTAATGGATGAGGTGCACAGCACCAACAAAAGCTTCATCTGCGTCCACAGGACAACATTACAAAGGAAAGGCAGGCCTTTTGGAATACAACTCAACAGAGGTATTTAGAAGACATTTCCATTTACCAATATAAAAACACTGAATTCTGCATTCCTTTTTTCTACCGCTTTATAAATCTTGCAAAAGAGAAAAAAAATTCTTATCTGTTAAGAATTAGATCAAACTCTTTTTTAACTTGGGATAATATCTTTGTAACTACTATACTGCTAGAAATAGTGCAGGTCCTCTGAGATAATATGACCAGAGAATGAAAACTATTTGTGAATGAATGTCTAGACTGAAGAGTATTTTGGGGTGGTACATTTTGAGATCAAAGTATATTTCTCATTTTCATTATCCAGTTTGGAGTTCTTAGAAGACAGAGTTTATACTGGCATACCTTGTCTTATTGTACTTTGCTTTATTGGGCTTTGCAGATATTGCGTGTTTTTACAGACTGAAGGTACGTGGCAACCCCAAATTAAGTAAGTGTATTGGTGTCATTTTTCCAACAGCATTTGCTGACTTTATGTCTCTGTATCACATTTTGGTAATTTTCACAATACTTCAAACATTTTCAATATTATTATATTTGTTATAAATATAAAACTTTAAAGGATGAGGAGTTGCTTCTTATGGATGAGCAAAGAAAGTGGTTTCTTGAAATAAAATCTACTCTTAGTGAAGATGCTGTGAAGACTGTTGAAATGACAACAAAGAATTTAGAATATTACATAAACTTAGTTTATAAAACAGCACCAGGGTTTGAGAGGATTGACTCCAATTCTGAAAGACGTTCTACTGTGGGTAAAATGCTATCAAACAGCATTGCATGCTACAGAGAAATCGTTTGTGAAAGGAAGAGTCAATCGAAGAGGCAAACTTCAACGCTGTCTTATTTTAAGAAATGGCCAGGGACTTCCCTGGTGGCACAGTGGTTGAGAATCCGCCTGCCAGTGCAGGGGACACGGGTTCGAGCCCTGGTCCGGGAAGATCCCACGTACTGCGGAGCAACTGAGCCCGTGCGCCACAGCTACTGAGCCTGCACTCTACAGCCCGCGAGCCACAACTACTGATGCCATGTGCCACAACTACTGAAGCCCACGCACCTAGAGCCCGTGTTCCGCAACAAGGGAAGCCACTGCAATGAGAAGCCCACACACCACAACGAAGAGTGGCCCCCGCTGACCTCAACTGGAGGGGGCCCGCGCACAACAACGAAGATCCAACGCAGCAAGTAATCAATCAATCAATCAATCAATGAAAGAAACAATAAGAAATGGCCAGAGCCACCCCAACCTTCAGCAACCACCACCCTGATCAGCCAGCAGCCATCAATATGGAGGTAAGACCCTCCGCCAGCAAAAAGGTTTTGACTCACTGAAGGCTCAGACGATGGTTAGCATTTTTTAGCAATAAAATATTTCTAATGGAGATATGTATAGTGTTTTTTTAGCCACAATGTTATTTCACACTTAACAAACTACAGTATAGTGTAAACATAACTTTTACATGCATCGGGAAACCAAAAAAATCCATGTGACTCACTTTATTGCAATATTCGCTTTACTGTGGCGGTCTGGAACCAAACCCCACAGTATCTCAAGGTATGCCTGTATTTTATTTCTTTTCTTAAAAATACTTTGAGCATTGTAAATTCTGAAGCAGGGAAGCAGTGTGGGTAGTCAGTTGAGTACTCATATATGTCTAAATACAAAGAAATACATAAAAATCAAGGCAACAAGGGACTTACCTGGTGGCGCAGTGGACAAGGATCCACCTGCCAATGCAGGGGACACGGGTTTGAGCCCTGGTCCAGGAAGATCTCACATACCATGGAGCAACTAAGCCCGCATGCCACAACTACTGAGGCTGCGCTCTAGAGCCTGCGAACCACAAATACTGAGCCCGCATGCCACAACTACTGAGGCTGCGCTCTAGAGCCCGCGAACCACAAATACTGAGCCCGCATGCCACAACTACTGAGGCCCAGGCACCTACAGCCCATGCTCCGCAACAAGAGAAGCCCGCGCACCGCAATGAAGAGTAGCCCCTGCTCGCCACAACTAGAGAAAGCCCATGCACAGCAACGAAGACCCAAAGCAGCCAAAAACTAAATTAATTAATTAATTTTTTTTAAAAAATCAAGGCAACAAATTAGAAGTAAATAATGTCTTCTGTCACTAGCCTGACTTAAAGTGGAGCCAGTGTTATATCCTTATTATTGGAGGTGATCAGGCACAGGCAGAGTGAGACAGTTATTCTCTGGCACCAATCAAAGGTCATTAAAAAAAAAAAAACCGAAGGCCCTGCTTCTCATTTTAGGCAGAATAATCATTTTTGGAACTATTATATTTAAAGAAAGCAAGAAGATGTTGCCAAGCAAGTTTATTTATTCAGAGAATATTAGAAATAGAAAGGACCTTGGATGTCATCTAATCCAAACACCTCATATTACAGATGAAGCCACTGAGGCTCAAAGAAGAGAAGTGAAATTTCCCAAGAAAACTGTTAACATGTGACAAAGTCACAGAAGGGTTAGACTAAAAATTTCCTAACTCTTAGCCAAGTGGTATTCTGACTATTCCATGATGTTCTCTGCTTTAAAAATCTACCAACAACCAGATCAAACAAGCAAATTAAATATAACACATTCCCATGGTCACCCAAATCATATGATGAAAGAAATTCTAGAGACATGATGAAATTTAAATACCTTAATAGAAAGTGCCATTTTCATCTACCTATAGGAGACTTCTCCTATGCATATATGTATATATGCATGTATTGTAGTCTCTACACTATTTATGTTTGTCTTTCCTAGAATCTATAAAGATGGATAGCTACCTAGGTAAGACTACATATAGTACAGTCATTTTAGGAAATAGGTGGATAAGCTATATGGCTTCTCCTTGATTTGTCAAAGATATTAACTTTAGTATTAGTTTACTAACCTTTTTATATGTATATCTACACTCTTTGTATGACTACACAGAGGAAAAAGATGGACAGAACCCAATATAATTCATTTCACCAGAATTCAATAAAGTTTATAAAACCTATGTATAAATTTAAAACAAAATAATTCAATTAATAGCCTTCAAGAATCTAAAAGATGTCTATGTTTATAAGTCTAAAAATGCATTTATTGAAATGTTTTTGAAATGTATATTCATAAACCTATAAATGTAGAGGTATTCATATAGAATTTTCAGTGTGTATAGAGAGGGTGTCTTCACAGCTGTTGACAATTATTACCACCCTTAAGAGTTTATGATGAAAAAAATGTCATTCCTAACAATCCAAGTCATTCCTAAATTATCACCACAATAAAGAGATCGATAAATGTCTCCCTAAAAAGCAACGTAACACACTTGTATCAATCAGTTATATTCAACGAATTTATTCATAAAGCAGTGGTCCTATGTGTTATTATTGCTCCAGCAAAACCATAATTATAATAACCCATACCAATTCTATTTATTTATCAGATTTGGTGGCACTATATTTTTATATTAAAAATTACCTGAATCATATTTATTTAAAACTGTACCTTAATCTACTAATACATGATACACAGAAAAGGCAATACTGATTACAAAAAATAGCAGAAAGGCTAAAACCTTAATAATAAGAAAAAGTACCTTAAAAACGTAAAATGAAACAAAAAGAATCAGAAACCAAAGACATTCAGATCTATGACATGTTAATTTAATTATTCCACAATCTCTCTTCTTCCATCGGCATAATGGGAGAATACAATTTAGAGAAGTGTATTTAATAATAAATGGATTCACATATTAAAATTTGTTTTCTGAAGAAGGAACAGTCTTATGTAAATAAGACTAGGGGAAATCTGAGATTATGTATTTTCTTAACATTTACTATTTGAAACAATTCCCCTAACTTTCCAGTAATCATCTCTGACCACAGAGTTGAAATGAGCAGACATGTCACCCCAAGACTGTCAAGTTTGCAACTGTTACTTTATAGATAACAGGAAAATTCTTCAAAGGGTAAACAAAAAATATAGGCATTTAGAAAATCTAGGTACAAACTGGACTATCACTGCAATTTTATCAATGCAGAATATTAACAGAGAAGAAAAACAAAACTAAAAAACACTTACCAGATGGAGACATATATTCTGCATTTGCCCTGCAAACCACTTTGACAGGCAGATTACACATCTGCAAAAAGGCCTGTCAACCAAGAGAAGTCTACAGTAAGTCTAGTGAAAGTATATGCATATTCGAACACAACTTTTTATTTATTTCTTTTCTAAACTTAAGTAATAGCTCAGGAAAAGAAAAAGAATGAATCAACTTAAAGTGAAAGATTTGTACTCTAAAACAAAAATAAAATGTCATTTCAATACTCAAAATCAATATGACTTAGACACCAGTAAATGTATAAAACTTAAAGCATTTATACACACAAATGTAAATTATCCACTTATTTTACTGCATTAGTTTATGTAAGTCAGCAATACTGTATATTTATTTAATTTTCTTTAACAGATGACTAAAGTCCAAACTTTATAAGCTATTACTAACTTCCACTCCTCTTTACAGATTCCTTATCTTTCCTGTCTTAGGGGAAAACTCTCAAAACGTTATTTTTACTACTTCAAAGTTCTCTCCAGTAATACTCAACATCCTAATGTGTAGCTTTCATGCTTATTAACTCACTTTTTAAAGATATAGAATTGTTTATTTTTACTTTGTTTATAGCAACAAAAATTTTATAAGTGACTTAATTGTCTAACAATAGGGAACTGGTAAATTATTTATGGTAAATGCAAACCATATAATTTTATACAACAATTTTTTAAAATCATTAATTATATCTTCACACATGACTGCCTTAAATGAGAACTTTATTTCCAAAGCTTCCTTCCAACTGGGTGTGACCAATGTCTAAATTCTGGCCAACGGGACTCAAAGTTCTGGGCAACTGCTCGGGAAGTTTCTTTAAAAAGAAGAGATATGACCTCTCCTCTTTTTCCTTCTTGCTGACTAGAATGTGAAAAAGATGACTTACAGCCACTGTAGCCAAACTGAATCACAGTAGAAGCTGAGTGTTGAAGATGGTAGAGCAACAAGAAGAGGCAAGAAGCCTAAGTTTTTGATAATCATTCAGTCCCAAACCTGGATTACTTATATTAAAAAAAAAAAAAAGAAAGAAAGAAAAGAAATAAACTTCTATCTTTTTAAGCCACTGCTATTTTGGGTTTTCCATAACTCACAGCCAAACCTAATCCTAACCAATTTACCAACAATTACTGTTTCTAGGTTTAAACAGCACCTCACCCAAACAAAAGTTGACTCCTCTATGTCTATGTAAGTATAACTAACAGTCCTCTAAATACTATAACCTATGCTCCCAATTTATAACAATAATAGTGAGCTTCTTGGTTGGCCCACAAGTATGGACTCCAGGTAGTGGTTCTCCAGCTTCAGTGTACCATCAAAGTCATGTGGAAGGCTTGTTAAAACACGGATTGCTAAGAAGGGAAGAATTAGAATAAGTATAAAGAGACCTTTCAAGAAGACTGAGAAGGAAGAAGAAGGGAATTAAGAAGGGTCAACTCCCTTCTATTATATATGTATCTGTACCCAATGATGGAAAAAGGTTGAGCTCATTAAAACATATATAGGAAATAGGCTGAAATGACAAGAACCAGGCAGAATAACTGACATACAAGATCCATGAGAAGATAAAAAGGAATGAAATAAGAGCACAGGTGGAAGCATCTGTTTTTTTCAGGAAGCAGGACACTTTTTCCACTGTACTTGCAAGGGGTGGTCAGCATCAGCGATGATGATTGCAAGCTGATAAGTGAGAAGGTCAAGAAAATGAGGGAGTGCTCATATTCTGTGAAATGGGAGAAAAAACTGTCTGCCGACAATGTAGGACTAAGAGGGGGTTTAGGCCTTCAGAAGAACAAAAAGAATTTGAAAGAACTGCTAATGCATCTTCTCAAAGGTCAGAATAATACTCAGTTGTTAGTTAACAATCATAGTACTATATAAAATAGTAAATATGGTATATTTTGCTAACCTCCATGAATATTGGTAACTGTACTAATCATTGTTTCAAAAAGCTGTGTTTCACTAAAAGAGATTAAGCAAAATTGTAACGTTCTACAATCAAAGCCGTGTTTCCAGTCCTGTGAATTTTTTACTTCTTTATTAAAAAATAACTGGCTTAATTTTAAACAATTTAACAACATTCAACTTACCACAGACCTCAATTGATGGCACAATTCTACTTAGCCAAAGATTAATTTTATAGCATTTACTGCAATTATTCTTCATCCCTGATTCAAAAGAAATTTTCTGAATTAATCTGAATTAATCACAAAGAAGTCTGATGTCACAAACACAGTATTTTCATCCAAACATTAAAAATGCAAACCAAAACATTACCATTACTGTCTTCAAGAATATAAAAATTCCAAATCCAAAACAGACTTTGATTCAGCAGTATTTCTCCTTTCTCTTGTAGCATAGGAGAAAAATCTCTGAGGCTCCAAAATAGTACTTTCACCTTTCACTTGCATTTTCAATCTCTTATCAGCACCTCAAATACTCTAATTAAAACAGGTATGATACACCAACCTAAAACACATTTTATTTTCAATTCTGAATAGCAATCTGCATACTTTTATGTAAATCCAAAGAAAAACGTAGTTCTAATTATAATAAGGAAAGTTAGGAAAATTCAGCCAACTCCTATTCCTCTGTTGGATACATTATTCCAAACTAATTCAAGTGATTGACAACATAAGATAATTTAAATAAAAAATTTAGCACACCCTATGAGAACAATGATTTATAACTGTGCTATCTAGTATGGTAGCCACTAGTCACCTGTGGCTATTTAACTTAAATTTAAATTGATTAAAGTTGAATAAAATTTTTAATTCAGTTCCCCAGTCACCCTAGCCATTTCACAGGCTCAACAGCCACATGTGGCTAGTGGCTACCATATTTATTGGCCAGTACAAATAACAGAACATTTCCATCATCACAGAAAGTTCTACTGGACAGTGTGGGTCTATTGCAATAGCAATGGTAATCAGTGCATAAAAGATACCTTAGCACAACAGGCTGACATCATCTGAAAGAGATCAGGCTAAATATTATAAAAACAACCTGCACAGTATTACAGTGATGACTGTGAGACATTAAACACCATAATATTTTCAATTTTCAGAAAGAACTAATATAGGGTTTACTCATTTGCTGAGCAACCCCAATTGACAAAATGGGTCAGGTAAGTTTATTAAAATGTGAAAATTAAGAACTTTAGAATGAATAAATTAAAGCACAGCCAATAAATATATTCTTTGAATATAAATTTACTGAGTACCTAAACATATGACATGGTAGGACTTTTTTAAACACACACACACACACATGCACACAGAACATAATACCAAGTACCTAACGTCTAAGACCCAGAAATTTAATTAGCTTCATGTAGTTTCAACATATTGAGTGAATTAATTAAGTTCATAGCGTCAAAAAAACTCATTGAAGGGTATGTCTGTATATTTTTTTATTTCCACAAAAAAATTCAAAGGAAAAAAGTAATACTAGATCATCGAGAACCAGTTAAACATGAAGGATTGAACTTACACATTTATCTCTGCAACCTTTCAAAAAATCCAATGAAATAACACTGAAGAAACAGAAAATGTGTAAACCCAGAAAAACACAAAGAATGGAAGAGGAGACCAAAGCAGACCAGAGATGTCAACCCATTTTTATAAGCTAAAAAGCAGACTTAGCAGGGCAGAGGAAGCTGAATCCTAAGGGCATGCAGAGGAGAAAATCAATACATTTGCATCACAGAAACTGGGAAGATTCCAAAACTGGAGGCACCAAGTACCACAGAAGGCAGAGGTGAGGTAAAGGACTAAAAATAGGAGAATTGGATGAAAGTCTGTAAAAGCATCAGACAACTAGCCCGCCCCCAATCTGGCAGGAGACAGGGGTTCATTCTCTGGAGAAACCCAACCAGAGAAGCTCCTGACTCAGGACCCACGCACGGCAGAGGGCCCCGGGTAGAGGGTCACACTGGAAGGAAGGTTAAGGGAAAGTATGTACACTGTAGAGAGCCACAGCACCCCCTCCCTCTCAGCTCCCAAACACTGGCAGCCACATTAAGTCCTCCAGAGTACCTCTCCATAGAAAACACCTACCAATACTGATGATTTTAGTGAGGGGTAGGGACAGTGGCCAAAAAATGGCCACTGTGCAATCAGTCTATAGTGAAGCCCGCATGTCAAAAAGTCCCTCAATGCCCCATCAGCTTTTTAGTGCCTCACTCTTAAATATAAATTGTTAGCAGAGATCAATAGATATTTGAGGAAAGCCTCAAACATACAGAGCCAAAACAAACTACAAAAAAAAGTAGTTGAGAGGAAATAGAAAATGCAGACAGCAACTTCAAAGAAAAATTATAATGGTTAATATTCATTGAGCACTTACTATGTGCCAGGTACTTGTATAAGAGCTTAACTCTATGAGGTAGGTACAAAAAAAAAAATCCCTATTTTAAGATGAGAAAACAGAAGTACAGGGAGGTCAAGGAATCTATTCAAGGCATATAGGAAGAAAGGAAAGGAGGGAGGGAGGGAAGAAAGGAGAGAAAAAGGGAAAGAAAGGAAAAAAAGAAAGAAAGAAAAAGGGAAAAAAGGAAAATGAAAAGAAGCAAAGCATAAAAAGGACTGAGATGACACTGAATGTCTCAAAAGAAGCTCCAAAAGCTAAAGGATGACAAAAGGCTTTCAAAATTCTAACGAAAAATCTTGCCAACCTAAAATTCTACATGTGGCCAAGGAATCAATCAGGTGTGAAGATAGAATTTAAAAAAAAATAACACAAGCAAGGTCTTTTTTAAAAGCCTAAAATAAAAATAATAAACCAAGAAAAAAAGAACACGGGATGCAGAAAATTAGGGAATCCAACATAAAAGGAAGGCAAGAAGAATTCCCTGAATGATGATGAATAGCAGTCATAACAACCAACTGTGACGCCAACCAAGAAAGAAACCGTCCCAATTAAAGTAGAAGGAACAGGGCTTTCAAAGGTAATAGTTTCAAGAAATAAATAAATAAATAAAGGACCTGACATGTTTGACCATTGTGAGGGGGAGTTTTACAGTTCAGTCAAAGAGTTTAGGAGAGAAAACTACCCAAATGAATTAAATAAAGCAATTATTTACTCAATGGAAAAAAAATCATATAGAAAGAATATGTTCATTGTACACTAAGCCACTCAGCTGGGGTCAATATTTACATTCTAATTATAATATAAACACTGAATATTAATTTAACAAAAGTTAAAGAACTATTGGGAAGATGGGGAAGGAGAAGGGGAAGAGAGCTGCAAATGGTAAATTTCGTAGTGGAATTCAATAGATATATTTAAATTAAAAAATGAAACGGCAACACAAGCATCTTACTTCGAAATATAGAGGTAAATACCCAGGCGAAAAAAATACAGCTGAAAGAACAGAAAGTGGTTGTTTCTGGGTATCAGGATTTGGGGTGAGGTAAGGGTGGGACAGTCGACTGTTTTCTGTGTGTGATAAGACTCCCATACATTGATGGTGGGAGTGGTAAACGAGCCAACCACTTTGAACTGTTTGGTAATATTGCCTATTAAGCAGATGCCTACTCTGTCAGCCGACAATTCCCCTCCCAGAAATACACCAAAAAGAAACGAGGCACATAGTCACTAACATACAAGAATGCTCCTAGCAACTTCGTCCATATAATCAAATAAAGGAACTCAAATGTCCGTTAACATGAGCAGCAACTCTAAAATTCCTAATTCCAAGCTAAAAAGGATATATAATATTACCAATTGCTATTATAAAAAAGCGAAAAATATAAAAAGATTACATATTTTTCTTAACTCTAAATTCTTTAGAAATAGCATACTTTGAGAACTTTTAAATCAGAGAAATTCTAGAAACAGTCCCAGAAGGTAACACCTATGATAATCCATGAAGATTCTAAATTCTATTTCTTCAGTAATTACTTCTGAATCATATCTTCTGGGAACTACAGCTCAAATATTTTGTAAAAACTAGTTTTGAGAAATAAAATATATTTCATTTACATATAATTGAAACTAAGGCCAGGAGTCTAAAGAAATAAGAACAATCTGTTACCAATCAATTCGACCCTTACAAATACTTTAAATCCTATGTTCAAAAGTTGTTATTTTAGATAACAGTGCCACTCCTTTTATTAGATCATAAAACTAGCATCTTTAATGTTTGGGGAAAACCTAACACATGTTGCAGATAAAAGAATGTCTTGTGATTGCCGGGGCCGGGTGGGGTGGGGGGTGGCAGCAGCGGGAGGGATGAATGAACCGGGAGTGTGGGGTTAGCAGACACAAACTACTATATACAGGACGCATAAACAACAAGGTCCTACTGTAGAGCACAGGGAACTACATTCGGTATCCTGTGATGGACCATAATGGAAAAGAGTATGAAAAAGAATGTATATATATGTATAACTGAATCACTTTGCTGTATAGTAGAAATTAACACATTGTCAATCAACTATACTTCAATAAAATAAATTTAAAAAAAAAAGAATGTCAGGAATATAGACAGGGATCCTGTAACAGCAATCCTTCAGTAACACGGTGGCAAGGCTTCTGATTCCTCTTCCTTCTCATTTCAGAACCCTCTGTCTTCTAAAACTAGCTTTTACTGCTGTAATTCCCAGTTATGTGCCTGGTACATAACTGGCAGATAATAATTATCAGCTCAATGAATAAATGAACAAACACACAAAAATCTGAACAATACATAAACCACAAAATAAAGAGTAGAGAATCCAAAACTCAGTACACCTAGTTCTAGTCATATATGAATTTTTCTAAATGAAACAACAGAAACTTCTGATAATAAAAACACAGGGGGGGAAAAAAGGCTGCTTTTGTCAAAATTCAAAACAAAATTTATACTCAACCACTGGTCGGGGTATAAATCAATGTAATCTTTTTAAAGGGCACTTTGGTAACATCTACCAAAATTCTAAATATACATAGCCTTTGACCCAGTAATTGTATTGCTAGAAATATATCATATGGGCATACTTACATAAGATTATATAAGATATATGTAAGGATAGTCACACCTAAGCCCTATTTATAGTAGCAAAGTAATAATTATAACAATAGCCTAATATCCATCAATAAGAGACTGGTTCAATAAACTGTGGTGAATCTATTAATGGACTATTTGTAGCCTTCAAAAAAGAATGGGGTTGCCCCTCAACTGAACTTCTCACACTAAATTCCAAAGACATTTCTCATCTGGGCTACTGAATGACATAAGACAGTATACACCAAATGCAGAATTCCTTTTTGTGTTATTTTTCTTCTAAAGGCCTGGAGCAAATCACTAAAACCATAGCTTAATAAGGCCTGCAAAAAGCTAATTTATTTGGTCCGTTGCATAGCTTCCTGTGAACTAACTTGGTAGGAGGATATAATTTTGAATATCTAGAAGAATGAATGGAAAGCAATTATTCACTCATTCACTCACTCAATAAATATTATTGAGCACGTGCTATATATCAGAAACTGTTCTTGGCACTGGGAATAGAGTGGTCCCAGACCTCATGGAGTTTACATTCTAATGGAGACAGATGATAAGCAAATAAACCAGAATAGATCCACTGTGATTCCTGCTACTTAGAAATACAAAGCAGTGTCAGGGTATTGCTATTATACGTAGGATGGTCAGGTAAGGGTTCACCGGTAACATAACATTTGAGCATAAACCTGAAGAAAGTTAGGGAGCAAGCCATGTAGGTTTCTAGGAGAAGAGCCGTCCAAGTTCAAAGCAGTTCTATGCTTCAACTGGAGTGTTTGAGGAACAGCAACAAGACCTGTGTGACGATGCAGACTAAGGAAGTGAGTGGTAAGAGACGAGCTCAGAGAGACAACCAGGAGATCATGTAGGACATCTAGATAATTGTAAGGATTTTGGCTTTTAATTTGAGTGAGACGAACAATCATTACAGGAGGTTGAGCT
The DNA here is from genome assembly GCF_028021215.1 of Eschrichtius robustus. Lineage (NCBI taxonomy): Eukaryota > Metazoa > Chordata > Mammalia > Artiodactyla > Eschrichtiidae > Eschrichtius > Eschrichtius robustus. Next base: position 57,377,540 of record NC_090828.1, read on the forward strand.
GAGGATTGCTGGACTCTGACCGACATTTTAAAGGACTACAAACCACTATACAGAGATTAGATTGTAAAGAGTAGAAGGGTGGAAACACAAGAACTAGTTAGGAAAATTTTGCACTAATCCAGGCAAGAAATGATGGCGGCCCAGGCCAGGATAGGAGAGCTGGAGGTGGTAAGAAGTCAGATTCTGGCTATGTTTTCAAGGTAGGGCCAAAAAGATTTGCTGGTAACTGGATGTGGACATAGCAATAAAAGAGAGGACTCCAAAGATGACTCAAAGTTTCTCACATAAACAATTAGAAAGATGGAATTGCCATTTACCAAAATAGGAAAAACTGTGGGACGAGCAGGTTTTGGTGGGAGGAGGAGGATTCAGGGGCATTTAGATGGTCTTCTCTAACTATCACTTCTCTGTTAGACTTCTGACAGGCAATGACTAGCAGAAAACTCTGCTCTCTTTTCAAAGGCCTGGAGTTGCAAATGGCACAGTTATATGCTTTGAAACCAGATAAACAGATTCTAATGAAACATCAAGGAGCCCAATCTCAAAGGCCACCCCATCTCTTTTATGAACAAAGGTGACAGAAATACCTACAAATCAGTATCATCTTTGTCAACACTTTCCTGCAAGTATGGTAATATCAAGGTGTTAAGAAATGGGTAGAGCTACAGATATTATGCAGAACAAAAACACAATCAAGGACAGTTTTTAATCTTTGATCTTTTCTGCATCTATAGCCCACCAAACTTAAAAACTGAAAAGTCAATTTAACACCTGGTTAAACAAGAAGCTTTAAGAAGCTAAGAAACCATCTGATAAAAACAGTATTATCTTCTGAAAATTTACTGAGAAGTAACACATGAAGGAGCCACTGTCAGCCGGAGTCCTTTAAAATCTCAGCAACTATGGCCCAGTTGTCAGAAAATTTAAAATAAGCATGCAAGTCTCACAACTAATATAAGTAGGTAAGCAGAATAACATTAATGAGCAAATCAAACAAAACCTCTCAAATAGTATACATAACTAGTTTCTTCAAGTCTTTATTCCCAAAGAAATATATTAATAATATTCCAGAAAGAATCTAGGGGGAAATCAGTGAAATTAAATTTAAGCCAAAAAGTCATCAATTTCTTTTACAGAAAACAATCATTATGATGGTCCCTGACAGAAGTAAGGAAACAGAATCTACAACCTTAAAAACCTTAAAATATCAAATATCCTTTGTTTTAATTGCATTATGTTAACAACAACCAAAAAGGTAATTAAAAATATTCAGTTCATGAAATGGTGTAAAGGGCTCAACCCTGGTTGAATGGAAACACAGCCAGCCAACAACAGGCCCACCCTGGTCACTGCCTTTGCACACGGAGGCTGCTGCCTCATTGAGATGCTGTCCTTACCATCATTTAGAGTAATCTGACTTTCTGTTGCTGACTCATAAGCCATACCACTCTTATGACTGGGCTACTATTAGCACACTCTCACTCCTTATTTGTCACTGGTTAAGTGCCCTAGCAGAACCTAATGGATCCTAACAGAGTAGAGATTTAAGAAGCAAACTGTTTAAGTGGGAGACTATAGTGTCTTCTGAAAAATGGGAATCCCCTGCATCAGTCTTAAAAGCCAATATAGAACAAAAAAGATTAATAGAGCAGTGAGACAGCTCTGGGTGGAATCTCGGTGATGACTGTGTTAATCTGAGAAAGTTCCTTTACCTTGTAAGCGCTCCCATTTCTAAAATGAAGACACCTTATTAGGCAGATTAACTGAAGTGTTGTATGTAAAACATTTTACATACTGTCTGGCACATAGTATTTCAATAAATATAAGGTATTATTAGTAAAATTTGTAGTAATAATATTAGTAATAATAAATACTCATAGATCTATCTGCAAAAGAAGAAAGACTATTTAACCTTGGTGATTGCAAAAGAAAAGTTCACTTATTTTATTACCTATTAAACCTCTTTAAGAGAAAAGGGCAAATAATAATTATATACTGTAACTTAGTTATATTTATTTATAATCAAAATAGAAAAATTGTGCACTAAGACAGAAATCTCTAAGTAGATATTAAAAGAATAAGGGAACATAACCAAAAGCTTATACAATATAAAATCTTCTCAACAAGGCAAAAACAACTGAAGACATTCTGATATTGACATAAACTTTTACTTTACAAATAATTTTTCAAAGTCATACACACTGATGAAACTGATAAAAGGCCTCCCCCTCCAGAACATAAGTTCCATTAGTACATGATGACCACGCCTATCTTGTTCACTGCTTTATCCTCAGCACACCACAGGTTCTCAATAAACGTTTGCTTAATGAATAAGACACAGATATTCATAATAATAAATACAAACATACCTAAGTTCATAGAAAAAGAGTAAGCTACAACAAAGATTAGCATTTTGTTATTTTATGTTACCAAAGCTCATTGCATTAAGAAGATCAACATAACTCCTGTTAAATTCAGAGGTTGTTTAGAAAAACAACAGGAATTCAACTTCTTAAAAAATTAGCTATGCAGAAATCATCAGAAACCACAATTCAATATGCATAAAAAGCTCTAAATAGAGCAAATTTGTTACCAAAAACATGAAATGCTATTGGGAGCACATACGAAACATCACATCAGAGAATAGGACCTTCCTAATTAACACAACTCTCACCTGAATACCACTCTTGGAATATATGACTCAAGTTTAGATATATCAATATCTGACAGCTGTAGAAAAACATCAAGTGCAGAAAGAAAGCAACAAAAAAGCTAACCAGAATAGGAAAAGATATAAGTTTTCCCTGTTAGAATTAAATATAAATAAAAGTAAATCGTAGGGTCAAAATTAAGTAAAAGAGTTATGAAATAGTCAAAGACACAGAAAGAATAATTCTTGTAACCCAAGAACCCAATACAGTACCAGTCACAGAGTTGGCACTCAATGAACAATTTGGGAGTAATGACAGGAAACTACTTTTTTTCTGAGTTCCTATAATGAATGTTGTAAAGTTTTGTGATTTACAGATTAAATATTCCCAACTGAGAAAAATAACAATAACAACAAAAAAACCCACTAAATTTAAAATTCTTAGGATAAATTAAATAGTAGATGGCAATATAAAATGTATTCATTTCATTTTAATAACATAATGGTAACTCGATATTGAATCATTTACCAATGAGCAACACCAATTAACTTCTTTTCTTTATTCCAAAAATAAAACGAACATTTGTCTTATAAGTTAAATACATAACAATACTCTTTAATTGCACTTAAGCAATAAAATCAACATTGCTTGCCAATAAAAATATTAAAAGAACTCAAAATTTTAAAGAATTGTCCTCAATAACCTTTTAAAAGATTGGGTGCTTTAAATTGATTAACACTGTGGAATTTAAGGGATTATAAACATAGTTTCTAAACGCATGTAAATTTAACATTAACAAAATTATCCGAATTCTAAGTAGAAAAAAATCCATTTTCAGTCCAACCATTACCAGTTATCCTTAGACAGCAGGCCTCAGGTTTTCTTCTTTAGGACAAAGCTTCTATTCATTTCATAATTAAATTTGAAATATTTTAGGTAAGAACTCACTAAGGACTATTCTAAAGCACGCAATGCCATTTTCAGGGCACAAAATAAAAATGGTTCTGAATTTTAATTCATATCTTGTTTTACCCAAACACAAAGGAAAATCTGTGACAACAACTGAAGGATTATTTTCCACCTTACTGAAGAGACATGTTTTAAAATTAAAAACCACAAACAAACCTATCTACAAAATAATTCATTTTTTATATCAAACAGCTGCAGACCCTGTAATTGAAATAATGTATCTAAGGTTACAAATGAAAAGTGTTAGGTATCATTCTTGAAGTGACAGATTACGTTCCTAATCCAGTTAAAGTAATAGCCATATTTGTAGTTTAACATAAATTAAGACCTTAATTATATTTGTGACTATTTTAAACAAAATAACAAATTCCTTTGTACCTGGTAATGTAATTTATATCAAAGCCAGGTTCATTTTCCAAACCAATCTATTTCACACTGCAGAAATACTCTGGTATAATGGTATAATGTAATTCTTGTTGTAGAATGTTGAAAGAGTAGATTCACTAAAAGCACAGAAGAGGTTTGAAGATAAATGAAGATGCTATTCATTCAAGGGTAATTTCATCTTAGAACTATATGAAAGATGTTTCGCTCACACGGGGTAGTGTATGGTCTCAAATTTAAGTGCATTTTCAGGTCAAATATAATGCTGCTAGATCGATTATGTTGATACTGTATATCTAATCATGAAGAATTCTAGCATTTTTTCTGTTTAAAAAATAGACTTGTCATTTTTTTCATCTTACTGCTATGTCTCTATTGTTCTGTTTAACAGCAACAAATTTTAAAATCCTGCTTGCTGTTTACTTTTTAAACAGAAAAGTATACGGTTGATACTCTAACTTGCAATCTCTCAGAACTACAGAAATGTAAATTTCTGCTAAGTTAAATAGATATTTATATTAGCAAACCATTACCCTGTATAACCATTTTACATTATTTCACTAATTACTAAAAATGACAACTCTAACAGCCACCTAATTCTATTTTGAATATACTTCATTTTCACAAATCTGTAAGATTAATTTAAATGTTTTATATACACCATACCATTTATGTGTTGAGGGATTAATATTAATACTGAGAATTTTTTTAATCTACTAAATTCTATTTGCACTTTAAGTTCACAGTCATCTTTCCTAAAGGTCACATTTTATACATTTAAATCATTCCAGGTGTTATATGCATATATCACCAAAACGCTTTATAATACTTCTGATATAAAAAAGGTAATGTAATGTAACACATTCAATCTGAAGAATTTAAATTCAGTGATATCAAGGAAACATCTGCGGCCTCTATTTTGCTCATTTTAGAACACTGAAAAGGATCCACTAAATTCTCCCTATCCCTTAGCTTTCCTTCTCCTAATCCTGAAAGTGAACACAGAAGCCTCATTTTGCAGAAAATGATCAAAGTGGAAGGGATAAACATACTTTAAAAAACTAAAATTTTACACTTTATAAAACTTTAAGAAAGTTATATCAATTTTAAAATGTTTTACATAAAATAGTATTCTATTAATTCTCTATTAAAATAAATGCATCGGTGCATTCCCACCTATTGTATTTATATCAGGTTTAAACTGACACTTAGAAACTACATACAACCATAAACAAGCTGTTTAAAGTAGAAAATGTATTAAACCAAACTGAAAATTCAAAATCATTTCCTCTAAAATTCTATAGGTAAGTTGTCCACTGTGACCATCTGAATGACACAACAAGTTTACAACAGCTGTAATTTCATATTCACAGTTCTTTCTCCAATGCAACAATTGACCTGCAGTCCCGAAGGAGAGATACTCCTCTTTCCTGCTCTTCCCCAATCACTACATTATGATGTTATCATTTAACTTCATATTAATATGTCCACCTAAAAAGCATCAATTGTGAAAAGGAAAAAGCAAGGGTCAGCTAACTGCTTATCAGCAGATCTGACATGTTAGTGTTCATGGCCCAGTATTAAAGGGGCCTATAAAAATGCTGACATTTTTAATGATTAAAGTTGGGGGAGCATATAGAGAGGCAGGCTCTCAATGGAATAGCTTAAACTATATTTTCCTACTGTTAAAATAGGACTTCGCTCTCCCAGTTTATTTCCTTTTGTACCAATAGTAAATAATTCTTTGGGGTTATATGACTAGATATAATTTTAAAAAAGCAAAACAAAAGTTTTTTTTTTTAATAACAGCCTGTGTTAATAAAAACCACAAAACCTGAAGAAAAAAAAACAACATATTCAACAGAAAGAATACAGTTTTTTTCTGTTGTGTTCCCCTTCATTTTTAGAGATTAAGTATTTATTCACAAAGGATAGGAAAAAATAAGAATATTATTTCCTTTAACCTGAGCTTAAATGTTATTCTTACTTGAAGTAAAAAATGAAGAAGTAAAAAGGAAGATTACTTTTTCATTCACCATTCTAATAATCATCAGTTTGAGACACTCTCTAAAAAATAAATTCAATAACTAAACTTTTACAATATTTAGATTAAGCCATACAAAAAAGGAAAACAGGTTTCTTTTTAAATTGGCTTCATATATAATAAACAAAAATCCTTTCTAAAACTTACTAGAAGTAACATTTTATTATATAAAGACATTCACAAAATACGTATATAAATCTTTGAAGCAAAAATAGGCACTAATTCAGCATTCAACATCATCTTGTAGTTCTTCTGCTTTCACTTTTTTCAAAAGAATTTCCCATTTATTACCTAACTTGAACTTCGTAATAACCCATAACATAGGTAATGCTACCTTTATCACATCTCAGAGATCCAAAAGCTGCAACATATCTATCTCTCACATCTTAATGTAATCCATAAATAGTAAGATATAATTTGCTAGGAAATGTCAGAAATGATTTTTGAATTAAGTGTCTACTTATTTTTGGATAAAACTCCAAAGGTCTGTATCACTGGACTGGACTGGTATGCAGCAAAGTGTTACAAGGGTGGACTCTATACCCAGACTCCCTGGATTTGCATTCCAGCTCTGTCAAGTACTAATTATATAAGTTTGGGCCAATTGCTTAACCTCTCTGCCTCAACTTCCTAATCTGCAAAATGGAAATAATAATGCTACCTACCTCATATGGTGCCTGTGTGTAAGCATTATCTATGATACCTAAAGTACATAGAACAAGACCTGGCTCATGGAATAAGTGCTGTGTAAATTTTAGCTACAGTTATTATTGTTGTTCTTATTAATATTATCTGCAGAATGGGGATTATAAAAGCACTGACCTCATACAGTTATTATAAGGATTAAATGAGTTCATAAGAATTAAGTGTTCAGCACAGTGATGAGCACATAGTAGGCACTCCACCAATGCTGTTGGTGTCTGTTTACCTCCGCAATTTGTGGGCTCTATGACCTTGGCCAGAGCTTTCCTGAGCTTCAGTTTCCACATCTTTAAAATGAGCTTAATAATAGTGCCTTACACTAGGGTTACGGTAAAGATTGAATGAGATACCGCACATGAAAGCTCTCAATAGAGTGCCTTAGACAATAAAGGCATTCAATAAATACTCAATTTTAAAACAAACCTTATTTAGTATTATTAAAATAATGGTTTGTTTGAATTCAAGCACTCTATATTAACAACTTTTAGTTACGGAATGGAACAATGATTATAAAAATTATTAATGTTCATGCAGATTTAAATATGTCCAAAAATAATTCTTACACCTAACATTTATTGTAATTACTTTAGGCATTACAAAGTCTGCAAGCTTCCATTCCTGCTGCTGACACTGATTATGTATATTTCTGTCAAAGAATCAGGAAAGAAGGAAATAACCACTATTCATTGCATGTTTACAATATGCCAGGTGCTTTTCTAAATGCTTTAATTTTTATATATATTTTACATATTTTTTAACACATTCAGTCTTCATGACACCCAGTAGGATAGCTCCTATTATATCTCCATTTTACAGATGAGGAAACTTGAAACAAAGAGTAATGTTTAAGGTATGTGGAACAGAGACCAACCACCCATTTCAATTGTGGAATCTGCTATAAAAGACAACATATACTGAATCAGTAAAGATATAAACTTCTTGAAGAAAAATCAAATGAAACATTTTCCACAGAAAACTTTGAAGTTCATATGTATTTGCTCATACAGTATTTCTGGACATGTGCTGCCCAATACAAGAGCCACCAGCTACATACAGAGTACTTGAAATGTGGTTGGCAGAAATTGAGATGTGCTGTAAGCGTGAAATACACAACAGATTTTGAACTTAATAAAAAAAAAACCGAAAAACATCACGTTAATAAATTTTGTACTGATTACATGTTAAAATGATAATATTTGATAATATTAAATAAAATATATTATTAAAATTAATTTCACCTGTTTCTTTTTCCTTCTTTTAGTGGGGCTACTACAAAATTTTAAATTACATATGTGGGCAACATTATATACATTATATATCTACTGGACAGCTGATTTAGGTTTAGGGGATGAGAGGATAGCAACAGAGAATTGTTATCAAAATTCTTTTACCAACCATTACAAGCTTCAAAGTGGAAGTAATATTATGAAATGGAAGATTTCTCTCCCCCATGTTTGTGTATGTAATACTGTGTATGTGCACCTTGCCATATATATGTGTGTGTATATATATATTTATACACACACACACTGCTCATGAGAACCAGAGGAACACGCTACTCTAATACTTCAAAATATTCAACATACAAGATTATTTTATGACTAGGCAAACACTTCAGGTAATACCAATACTTTGTGGATGAAAGAAGGAAAACAAATCTAAGAGGAAATAACAGCCCTGGGAAAAAAAAAATTTTATTTTCTTTTAAACTGAAATCATAAAAGTTCCTTTAACCAAAAAAAATAAAAAATCTAACCACTTAGTTCCAGGAATATAATAAATGCCAATTCTATGTGGTAAGTAAAATTTAAATTTCCTGATGGCTTAACTGGCAGACTACTAAAATATCTGATGCTTGATATCTGATATCTTCTAGAAAATATCCAGTTTATGGATACCCATCACATTGTTTTGGTCAATTTTATACATTTAACTGATTCTTCTAAACAGATACTGGTCCACTATATAGAAGAAAATTACTCCATAAAGTTTACATCAGATATCTGGAAAAGTCACATTTATAGTCATGGCTACTATCAGCTGTCAAGTCAAAGAATATTGAAGAAAACCAAGAATTTTTAATATATGCTGGTTAATTTATCATCTAAGTGACATACGTAGGATAACAAAAAAAATTAAAACGGTTATGCAAAATTCTGCATTTTAAAAGGTTCTTATTTTCTGGTTTTAATTGCAACTGTGATTTGAGATGCCACGGTGAGAAAGCAAATTAATAAGAACCATAAAAACAGAATTACTAGATAAGGTACACACTAAGATTTCTTTTTTCTTTCCTTCCCCAGATTATTTAAAATGTTAATTTTTTTTAACAGTAATATAATGATATCTTGGTTTGTGCTGAAAACTAGTTAAACCGTCTATTCTAGGGTTTCTCAACATTGACACCATTTACATTTGGGGCTGGATAATTCTTTCTGTGGAGGGACTGTCTCGTGCACTGTTTCACAGCATCCCTGGTGTCTACCCAGTAGATGCCAAAAGCAGCCTCCCTAGCAGTTGTGACAATCAAAAATGTCTAAACACTGTCAAATGTCCTCTGTGGGATAGTAATCCTCCCTCAGTTAAGAACTACTGGTCTATTCCTACCCAAAATACAAATGGGACCTAATGAAACTTAAAAGCTTTTGCACAGCAAAGGAAACCATAAACAAGACGGAAAGACAACCCTCAGAATGGGAGAAAATATGTGCAAACGAAACAACTGACAAAGGATTAATCTCCAAAATATGCAAGCAGCTCATGCAGCTCAATACCAAAAAAACAAACAACCCAATCCAAAAATGGGCAGAAGACCTAAATAGACGTTTCTCCAAAGAAGGCATACAGATTGCCAACAAATACATGAAAAGATGCTCAGCATTGCTAATCATCAGAGAAATGCAAATCAAAACTACAATGAGGTATCACCTCACACCAGTCAGAATGGCCATCACCAAAAAATCTACAAACCATAAATGCTGGAGAGGGTGTGGAGAAAAGGGAACCCTCTTGCACTGTTGGTGGGAATGTAAATTGATACAGCCACTATGGAGAACAGGATGGAGGTTCCTTAACTAAAAATAGAACTACCATATGACCCAGCAATCCCACTACTGGGCATACAGCCTGAGAAACTCATAATCAAAAAGAGTCATGTACCACAATGTTCATTGCAGCTCTATTTACAATAGCCAGGACATGGAAGTAACCTAAATGTCCACTGACAGATGAAAGGATAAAGAAGATGTGGCACGTATATACAATGGAATATTACTCAGCCATAAAAAGAAACGAAATTGAGTTATTTGTAGTGAGGTGGATGGACCTAGAGTCTGTCATACAGGGTGAAGTAAGTCAGAAAGAGAAAAACAAATACTGTATGCTAACACATATATATGGAATCTAAAAAAAAAAAAAAGGAAAAAAGCATGGTTCTGATGAACCTAGGGGCAGGACAGGAATAAAGATGCAGACGTAGAGAATGGACTTGAGGACACAGGGACGGGGAAGGGTAAGCTGGGACGAAGTGAGAGAGTAACATTGACATATATACAGTACCAAATGTAAAATGGATGGCTAGTGGGAAGCAGCCGCATAGCACAGGGAGATCAGCTCGGTGCTTTGTGACCACCTAGAGGGGTGGGATAGGGAGGGTGGGAGAGAGGGAGACGCAAGAGGGAAGAGATATGGGGATATATGTATATGTATAGCTGATTCACTTTGTTATACAGCAGAAACTAACACACGATTGTAAAGCAATTATACTCCAATAAAGATGTTAAAAAATATATATATATTCACTGTGCCCTGAAGCTATCTTTTCAAAAGTATAAAGACTGAAGACACTATTTCACACACAGCAAGTAATTTACTTGTGCTATCAGTTATCAAGCAAGATTGCTTCTACCACACTTATAAACGCTTCATTCAACAAATATTTACTGAGTACATTTTATAAGCTAGGCACTGTGTCATTAGTATTTGAAAGCTAAACTTAAATTTCAACTTCCTTATCCCCCCTGCCAAAAAGGCAGTATAAAGTCCATATTTATTAAATATAACCAACTAAGAAGTTCTGCCTCTCAAAGATTACCGTAAGGAAGAAAATACACTAGTTATAGTACTATAGTGCCTAAAGATAAAATAAAGGTAAGTAAATAAAATAAACAAAATTTACATTCTTGGTAAAAATATATAAATCTTCTAAAAGAAAGAAACTTAAAAAAGCTCATACTCATACAAATAAATTATTGTCCAAACACATTTCTATCTTTTCCTTCTTTCCCTGCCTTAAACAAAATTAAAATGTACTGAATGACATACTATGTATCAGACATAGTTATTAAGCCCAGATGATATCAAGTTGAATTAAAAAAAAACAAGATGACCAAGTGCCTAGCATCATGCTTAGAACGCAGCAAAAGCAGTCCCTCTTCTTCCTTTTCTTTCTGTCCTCAAGAAGCTCACAGTCTCATCTCCAACAAATGTCACGTCTTAGATTTCTCTTTTAAGTTATCTTTTAGGTGCTACACAATAAAATCCTCTTTGTGATTCAAACTATGTAAGCTAACCAAACAGCAACTAAATATGTAAAATGTTTCAATAATTATAATTCCATAATCTACATAAACATTTCTCTTTTTTTTAAGGTAAACAATTCCCAAGTATCCTATTCTTCCTATAGCGCAGTTTAAAGTTTACAGGACCACTAATCTTTTGGATTACACAACTGTGATATACAACTTGACGAGTTATTATTATATTCAGTAAGTGGTCTGGGGATAATAGACACTAATGTAATCGATAAATATATAAGGAATGGCTGGAGAAGAATATGTTTGCTTCATGATTACCAAATGGGTTAAGGCTAGAATGAGAAGAATGAGAGAATGATGCTTAAAAATATGTAGTGAATAAATCTTTACAAATAAGTTAGAAAATAGTTTTGTGCCTATAAATGAACATATCACCCCAAATAATCAATACCATCATATCTAGCCAAAAGCAAAACAGCAAATAAAGAAAATGCACCTACAACATAAGTGTTGTTTATAAAAAGAATGAATAATGAAGATTTTTATGTTCATTTTACATACTAACAACAATTACCTGAATAATATTACATAATAAAATTATACTTCACAAAGAGATGTTATATTGATAATGATAAATCACAAAAGATTCTAAACATACAGTATCAGACTGGAGAAGAAAAAAAATTTGCAACTCAAAATTTAAAAAATTACATTATTTACGTACTTACCTGCACAGCAAGAGAAGCTGCATTGTCAGAAAGCAAAATTTGCTCCCCTGTGGAAATACAATGAAAGGTCTGAGTCAAAAGCGTAACTGCTAAACAAGTAAAATACATTTATAAATGTTTTTATTTTTAAAAACTATTCCTATTTCTAAAAAGAAAATGTAATCATGAAGTTCTATATCAATGCTGTTGTGTCTATATGTCTATATCAATGTGTGATTACAATTTTGATTACATTATCAGAGTATGTAAATAACAATGAAACAAAACTATTTACTCTGAAACTATTTGATCACTTATTGTATTTTATCAACAATTTCCTCTAAAACTAATTGATCACTTACTGTATTTTATCAACAATATGTAATGAAAATCACTCACTTAAAAACAAATTCGTTTTCCAAGTTTTCAAGAAACATTCCTCTTCTTTTCATTAAAATTAAGTAAAATAGTATCTCTACTCAAACCTCTCTAGTTAAAAGTAAAAGCATTCAAAATCATATAAAACCAGCTTACAGTTAATATTACACAGTGTGTCTAGGTCTGTCACACAAAAGAAAGATGACAAGTTTGCTGCAATAAAAATTCCATGCTTAGAAGACTAGGGCTGCTGCCTATTAGTCTTCATTACTTTGCAGTCTTCTGACAACTGTAGCAGGCTGCTGAGCCCCAAATGGGGTCCATAATGTGACCTGATGATATATGAAGAGCTGCTAAAGGGAGCCTGAACCATCCTAGCCTATACATTTTAACAGTTCCTTTTTACTGAGAGCCCACTTTACCACAGGACTTCAAAAATCTGCTGTGTCAGCTATTGGCACAGTAAATCTGCCAACTGCTCCTGCAACCACATCATTTTACACTGCCTACAGCAGCCAATATAATGAGTCAATAATAAACTAAGGACCTTATAGGCCATGAATAGTTGGTTTACACTGGCAGATATAAATTTAGGTAAAATCTCCTAGACAAATTATACACGGGAATCCCTTCTTCATGTTTTATGTTCTCTTTGCAAAGGATTATATTATTGAAGGGTGTTTTTGGTAATAAATATATTTTGATACAAAGCCATTTTTAACTGAGAACAAGTACCTACCTTTCAGTTGCTGATATAATGTAGCATTTTCAGGCCAAGGTTCTGCAGCTGTGGAAACACAGCAGTGATAATTAGGCACATAGGGCAAAAACATATCAATAACCAATCAAATTAATAATCACATACATTTGCCTACAGCATTTAAAGTCAATTGCCAAGGATACCTTAAATATGGCAACTAGTCACACTACTTTAGATTCTATGGGAACCTATATAAGCAGGTTAGATAATTTCTTTTAAGTGAATGGTGGTAGTTTCATTTTTGATGGGGAGGAGGTGGAAGACATCTTGCCCAATCAAAAGGGAAAATTTTAAAAATAAAACAGCCTAAATGCTACTATTCCTTTAGGCTCCTTCAAACACAGACATATCCAAAATGTTACTCATGCATATAAAAAGATAATTAATTTCAGTTCACTATCAAAGAGAAAAATAGTGAAGCAATATTTATATTTTACTGTAAACTTTTAAGGAAGTAAATATTCAAAAGACAACACTGTATGAAAGAATCAAATACATCTGTATCAGGCTGTGCATCTTTCCTCATAAGCTGGTAGTATTTAAACAGACAGAGGAATCCTGTTGTTGTCTACATTTCATTGCCTTGACCTCACCAATACCATCTCACCAAAACAAAGGGAAGTAACATGATGAAGCAGTTAAGTACCTACAATGTGAAATAGAGCTGCTAAAGCTAATTTTAGGCCTGAAGCCAGGCTGGACCTTGACTCAATCTCTCATCCAGAGTAGACTCCAACTACAAAGAGAATATTAGCAACCTACCAGTGCTTGGAAAAAGCACTAGATTTGAATTTGTCTAATCAACTGCACTTAAGAAGCAATGCCTCCACTGACAGAATATTCAGTATATCATTTGTTGAATTCTTCTTTGTAAAATCCATAAAACATCAGAATCACCAATTCTAACACTCTAACTATATTTGCTGTCAGGAAGAAAGTCAAATATGAAATTTGACAATAATTGGTATTTTTCTTACTGTGTTTAAATTAATACAGTCTCTGTGACACAGTAACAAATTATTTTTTTAATATATACTTCCAGCTGGTTTTTTAAAAAAGAAATTTATACACATGAAGCATTTTTTTCTTAAGACTGATCATTTAAGATGCACTAAAACAGTCTTAGGAGTGGGAGGGAGGGGTGGACGCCTTAATTTCCTTTTACTTCCACTTTAGAATGAAAAGAAAAACATTGTACTATTATTGTAAATTATAAATTTTGGTTTGGTCTGGGCTACACAAAATTAAACTCATACTTAGGGATAATACATGAAGTCACCAAGCAAATAATGGACCATACACAGTTTTGCACACTGTTATCCACAGTATTACAGACCTCCCTTGACGTACCATGGGTTTACATCCCGATAAACCCACTGTACGTTGAAAATGCATTTAATATACCTCACCTACCAAACATCATAGCCTAGCCTAGCTCACATTAAACGTGCTCAAAACACTTACATTGGCTTACAGTTGGGCAAAATCATCTAACACAAAGCCTGTTTTATAATAAAGTGTTGAATATCTCATGTAATTTATGGAATACTGTACTGAAAGTGAAAAACAGGATGGTTTTATGGGTACAGAATGGTGGTAAGCATATCAGTTGTTCACCCTCTTGATTTCGTGATTTCGTGGCTGACTGGCAGCTGTGACTCCCTGCTGCTGCCCGGCATCAAGAGTATCTAGTTACATATCGCTAGCCCAAGCAAAGATCAAAATTCACAATGTGAAGTACAGTTTCTACTGAATGCGTATCGCTTTCGCTCTATCGTAAAGTCGAAAAATCGTAAGTCAAACCATTGTTAAGTTAGGGACTGTCTGTATACATATTCGTAAAGGCTATTGAATTTCAACTCACATACCAAAAAGGCAGTGCAACTAAATATTACTGTATGTTACTGTAAACTTTTTAACAAAGTAAAATTTCAATAAGAACCCAATTAACCTGTGTAACAGTTTTAAAAATAAAAGTCAGGGAAACAAAAACAAGCTGACATCAGCAATTTACTAAAAAATAACCTTTTAGGATAAACTGTATGATCAGCACACCTACACTGTTTACATCTATATAAGAAACAATACAATGAGGTTCATTCATTATAAGAGTCCACATCATTAAAGACTCAATTATATGCATTATATTAATCTTATTAAAGAAAGCAATAAGGCATAGGAATAAAATTTACAAAAGTTCCAAAGACATTGAAATTAAGTTCCTTGAGGGCACAAATGTGTCATATGCATCTGTGTATGCCACACTGTGCCATGTTTTGCGTACAGTTGGTGATCATTAATTGTGCATGGAAAGAAAGAAACCTACCAGTCAATCCCCTAAATATTCTGGCTAACCAAAGTTTTACTGAATTTAATTATCAACTATGTTAAAGTAATAGGGTGCTCTAATTAAACATTCTGGTAGTTTTAACTTTTGGTTAGCTATTTTGTGTACATATTAGACATGAATTACAAAATTTCAAAACAATGGAAAAATATACATTTAGCATTAAATATATGCTGAATATAATTTAAGTGTTCTTTGATAAATCAGAAGCTACATCACTACTCTGCAGTATCAGAGTTCTCATATATTCTTCTGTGTTCAGTAATTCCAGTTAAAAGTTCATTTATCTTCACCCCCTTTCTCCTGATGTAATACAACCGACATATGTAAAAGTAACAGAAATCTTGCAACATATTACCCGACTGCAAATAAGAATAAAGGAGTTATCTACAAATACTAAAAGCTCTGTTATTAAGATCCTAAAGCTGGAAATGGGGATGACGGAGTATATTTTCCTTGCTCCAATATACAAACTATGTTCCAACTCAGGAATTATTGAAAATAAATTCTCAGGGCTTCCATGGTGGCGCAGTGGTTGAGAATCTGCCTGCTAATGCAGGGGACACGGGTTCGAGCCCTGGTCTGGGAAGATCCCACATGCCGCGGAGCAACTAGGCCCGTGAGCCACAACTACTGAGCCTGCGCGTCTGGAGCCTGTGCTCCGCAACAAGAGAGGCCGCGATAGTTGAGAGGCCCGCGCACCGCGATGAAGACTGGCCCCCGCTTGCCGCAACTAGAGAAAGCCCTTGCACAGAAACAAAGACCCAACACAGCCAAAAATAAAAATAAATAATTAAATTAAATTTTTAAAAAAATTCTCAGAAAGTAACTCTGCCAAAACATTTGATGTTATCTTCACAAACAGAACCTATCATTTAAAAAGAGAAGGCAAGTAGGCTGATATAAACCTATATAACCATGCTATTTTAGCAGCTTGGAATTCCAGTATAACCATAGTCCAGGAGGCAAGAAATAGCAGAGTATGCAGGAAATGATCAGGGAATGAATGACATGGGAGAAGAAATGGCTGGTGTGTTATTCAACAGAGAGACAATAGTGAAAATCCTAAGTTGTCTGGCATGGCAATGGATCTACAAATCAACCATGTAGGTATCTTTCTAGGAAATGAGCTTTCATAAGTAAGTCCATGAATCATGAACATTATCTACACGTAACAAAGTACAAAGCCTACTTCTTGGTTTGGGTAATATTAATTAAAGCCTTTTCATTGAGAATGCCTATTATGTGAAAGACAAAGTCCAAAACTACAATTTCTTCCCCACTCCTCTTTCCCAAGGTTAGGGAAGTTAATATCCACCCTTGTCCCTGATCATGTGTAAAAGAGAGGGAGATTAAGAATTCAAAATTATAGTACTCACAACAGACCTTAAAAATCTGCAGCATTTAAAAAGAAAATTCTTTAAAAATAAATAATAAAACATTTTCATCTCTTACTAGTTTTACTTTAGTCAACCTAAAATGTTTTAGACCAGACTAATTCAATCGTGAATAAAATTTCATGACTCACCTATCCTATTTTCAATTTCTACCACCAAAATCTCTCCCTGATGTGAAGAGCCTTTTAAAACCTGCCTTAGGGAAGGGCCAGCCTTAGAATAAATATAGAAGGTGAGACTAAACGTTTCTGAAAAGGAGACTGATAGAAAATGAGGATTGAGAGACAACGTTGTCCAACACTGTCAAGGTGCCAACTACTGGTATTATTTGCATATTCAAAGTAATTTTTATGCTTCATACACATCAATAGTTTGTGTGGCTCTTGGAATAAAGATCGACTTGGCCTTACACATCACCCTCTCTCCCTCTCTGGCCTCATCATTCCTCTCCACCCACTCTATACACCAGCCACAATGGCCTTCACCCAGTTTCTGAATGCATCACGTTCCTTCTGGCCCCAGAGATTCATTTAAGCTGTTTCCTCTACCCTGGAGCTATTCTCCCCTCCTATCGTGTCCTTACATCTCAGCAAAAACATCACTTCCTCAGGTTGGGCCAGCTTCATGGACTTACAACCTGAACAGCTGCACAGGGCCCGTACGTAGAAGGGCTCCACGGGTGATTTTAGGTTCTGCTGCACCAGTCTTGAGGCCCCTGTTCTTTTACACAGGGGCCTCATATTTTCATTTCACACTGGGCCCTACAAACTATGTAGCTGGTCCTGTCCTCAGGGAAGACTTCGGTGACCTCTGGAATAGTTCAAACCCTCTCTTTTTCAAGCTTGAATAAGATGCACACTTCTTTGTACCACTTATCAAAGTCAACATTTTTACAGGGATTTGAGGACTATTTGTTTATCTCCCCCACTAGAAAATAAGCACATGAATCCAGTGTTCATGTCTGATTTTTGCTTACCACTTCATTCCTAGAACCTAGCACCAAACAGGCAATCAGTAAATGCTGGTTGAATAAATGTTTGTGTTTACTATTACTACTATCATTATTATGATTCTGTACTGTTTAGGCTAAGAATGAAGCAGGGAAGATAAGAAAACTACACAACCTGGCCAAAAAAGGGAAACTTTTACCCAGAGAACTCCAATACTACAACCAATAACACAACTATAAAAATATTAAACAGCTGCCTAAAATAGTTGGCAGAATCTAATCCTGTAAACTTACTTATGCACTGACCCTAAAACTGGAAATCTGTTTCTATGTTTTATACCAAATATACAATTTTCACTGGATATTACTGTTGAAATGCTCCTAAGACCAACACAAGGCCCTCAACCATCTGACAAGTCATCTCACTATTCCCCTTTCCATATTCTTTAACTCTAACATAGGGATTATCACTTTTTAAAATCTCATGTCCCCATCAATAAAATACTTGAGTATGCAGACCCAAATAGATTTGGAAATCATATGGCTGGTATTCCTAAGCTAATAAATCATGCACATTATAAAACATACACTAAAAAAGAAAACAGTTAAAAAATAAATTGAAACCTAAGTTCCAATATTTTCTTCCTGTACTTCAAAGGATTGTCCTGCATTAAACAGGGTGTATATATACCTCGCCCCACCTTGTAAAACACTGTTCTAATTAAATAACTACTTATTTGAAGTTTCAGCAGGGAACCCAGCCATTCACATACCCTTGAACAAAAAAGAGTCCTCCTCTATTCTAGTGAAATCACCTTTTTTGAACACGAAAAAAGCTTGGAAAGAACACACACAAATTAATTGGGGGGGGGGGGGAATACCTGCCTACCCATCTACCTAATAATAGGACCCTTGTATCCTACCAGAGTACTTAAAATTTCCCCCATATACTTCATACTTCCTCACCTTAGTGACTTTGCTCAAATTGTTCCCCTCTGTCCAGAATATTCTTTCCCCACCACATACCCAAATCCTACACCTTTTTCAAGACCAAGCTTAAAATGCTACCTCTATCAAGAAGGCTTTTGTAACTAAACAAATCTAATTTCTCCTTTATCTATACTGCTCATAGCAGTTTGTACTTGTCTTATATCATATATTGCTTTCTTTTCTATTCTATTATTATGTCAATACCTTATCTCCATTTGTAGGCAGTAAGTTCCTAGAATGTGAAAATTGCTATGGTCCTGAGATTATTTATTAAAGACTAGGCTTCTCAATTGCTCCAAACTTGAATATGGCATTTATAATAATATGTACAATACATGCCAAAATACGAAATTCAAATTAAGCAATATTTAAATTTTTTTGATCTAAGTATCATTTAAAACTAATCTTTATCACAAGAGTTCCAAAGTAAAACTACCCACCTTTCAGAAATTAATTCTTTCACAATCAGAAACTACTATATCATTTTCATACCAAAGCAATAACTTACTCCAAGATACTCTTAGTGACCTACATTAATTCATTCTTGAAAATTAGAACGACTTCTTATTCCCTAGCAAAAGGTCCATGAAAGTGTTTATCATTTTTATAAAGAAGAAATATATTCCTATTTTACAGGTATAAATAAAAAACATCTAGAAATAAAGCAAATATCAGAACACCGCATAACTTTCTATCCAAATAACATTATTAAAGGTCTTTTAACTCCTTTATCCTTTACTTTCTTTCCAATTTTGCCCAGGTAAAACTGCCCTGAGTATTTCACACTAGTGCCTCTTTTACCAGGAGCAAAGGTGATTCCTCTTAAAGTCTCAGCCTTTAGTGATAGCTTTTTTTATGCAAAGGAATGTTTTTAAATTTTTCAAAGTTATTTTCTACCTCCCATAAGTATTTATGTTGGAGGAGAATAAAGCTTAGAAAAAGAGAGAATACATACTTTTAGACTTTTGAAAGTCCTAATATAAAATAAACAATGCATAAATAAATAAATTTGTGCTAGAAATACACACATGATAAAGCAAAACCCATAGCCCCCCAAAATACATACTTGATTCTCATTTAATTATCTTTAAGGTACCTATTATTTTCAAGCTTTATCAACCAATATAACAAAAACATCAATATTCTTTACTACAAATCCATTACAATTTTTAGAGAAATGACTACTGGCCAACAAATTCACATATCTAGGTTTCTTAAAGACTCCATTTTACCTGCAGTATTCTCTATAGTATCAAGTTGGGTGATAAGTCATTCTGGTGGCAAATGATCTATCTATTCCATTCAATTCAGGGTATTTCACAGTATGAAAGTGCTATGCCCTAATAAACAAGTCTAATTCTAAAGTCCATCTCTTGATGATCTAATCTAAAAAGACAAGAGAAGGGCCATAAAAAGAGATGCCCTCTGTTGTTGGGGTTTTTTTTTTTAATTCTTCATTCTTAATGTACAACATGACTCCTCTGGCATATGAATGTAGGTGAAGACATAATTTGTAGGATAATAGGCACTAATATTACATGCTGCTTCAGTACTGTCATATTTCCAATCCATCAAATTGATTAATGCTATAATAACTGTACACAAACCTATCATTTGTGCACTAATGAAGTCAAACCCAGTTTATCCTTAGGCAACTAGATTCCAAAAGCTCATAGATGTCATCTCTTCCGCTTCCAAAGACTATTTAGACAGTCTAAAGGAATAAAAAACGCATGTAACCTATCTCCAAATTTGGATGTCGTTCTGCCAAAGGTGTAAATGCAAATACGACTAATAAAACAAAATGCTCAAAGAATATTTGACAGCTCTTAAACATGGACAAGTTACTGCAAGACACACAGAGAAAAGAAGGAAATAATTTACTGTTTGACATAAATACTATACTGATGATCTCAGTGATATCAACATAGACACTAAGTTCAAAACCTGTCAAGTTGTTAAATGAAGCCTTCATTTAAAATAGATTTTTAAGATGTTTAGAGTTAAAATATGATGACATGTGACTTCATCAAAGCTAGAATTTTAAGAGCTATGTATTAGATTCAACAGTTCAGCCTGCAAACTATAGTACAATTCAAAGATAACACTATATCCCAGATAATACTGATCATGAAATGATTAAATAGTGATATCCTTGAGGTACTGTCTCATAGGGGATGTTTAATGATACTACATAGGATGTGTAAGCAGGACGTGACTCTTCACACAATAAGAGTTTAAAATCATTCTCAGACTTCCCTGGTGGCACAGTGATTAAGAATCCACCTGCCAGTGCAGGGAACATGGGTTCGAGCCCTGGTCCGGGAAGATCCCACATGCCACGGAGCAACTAAGCCCATGCTCCACAACTACTGAGCCTGCGAGCCACAACAACTGAGCCCACGTGACACAACTACTGAAGCCCACGCACCTAAAGTCCGTGCTCTGCAACAAAGAGAAGCCAACGCAGTGAGAAGCCTGAGCAACGCATCGAAGAGTAGCCCCCGCTCGCTGCAACTAGAGAAAGATCGCGCACAGCAACGAAGACCCAATGCAGCCAAAAATAAATAAATAAATTTATTTAAAAAAAACAAAAAAACATTCTCCCATCACCTCAACAGTTGGAGATCAATGTTCATGTCAGAAAGTGGCTCATGTATTGTACAACCCAGGGAATATACCCAATATTTTATAATAACTATAAATGGAATATAACCTTTAAAAAATGTGAATCACTATATTGTACACTTAAAACTTACACAATATTGTACATCAACTATACTTCAATTTTTTTTTTTTTTTTTTATACTTCAATTTTTAAATACTTTAAAGAAAGTGGCTCATGTTAGAGAATGGAGAGGTGTCGTGCCATGCTGTCATTTCCATAAACTTAAAATAGTTCCAATACTTAAAATACTGACAGGTAGTATTTTGTAACACAGTGGTAAGGCCACTCTCTGTCTTAGTCCACTTGGGCTACTATAACAAAATACCACAGATTGGGTGGCTTATAAACAACAGAAATTTGTTTCTCACAGTTCTGGAAGCTCAAAGTCCAACATCAGGGTACCAGCATGGTTGGGTTCTGGTAGGAGACCTCTTCCAGGTCACTGACTGCAGACTTCTTGCTGGGTCCTCACGTGGTGGAAGGGGCTAGGGAGCTCTCTGGGATCTCTTGGCACTAATTCCAATCATGAGGGTTCTGCCCTCATTACCTAATAACCTCCCAACGGTCCCCACCTTCTAATACCATCACCTTGGGATTAGGGTTTCAATGCAAAAATTTGGAGGGGGACACAAACATTCAGATCATAGGAGCCACTTAAAAAATATACTGCAAGGAAGGGCAGATAGAAAGATTAAAGAATACCTTAGATTGAAATAAGGGTCCTGAAGCAAGGAGCAGACATTCTAAGACAGACTAGAGAAGTGTAAGACAAAAATACAAAGGGATTGCCAAACTTTGGAAGAAGATTCACACTAGAACCATTCCCTTGGCTACAAGTTATCATCAGTCCTTAAAAACTTGTTGATTGACATCAGAATCCACTGCATATTCTTTATTGCTTGTTGCATGTAAGTATGTGTAGTAAAGTGTACATAGCTCTCATTTTAGAAAGTAAATTAAGCCACATTCTACAAATCTGTTTTATCAGTCATTCAATAAATATTCACAGAACACACACACACACACACACACATATATATATATATATACACATACACACACACACACCGTGAATATAATGTGCCAGGCACCACTCTAAGCACTAGGGATAAAATTATAAAGAAAATCAAGTAACTGCCTTTAAGGCACTTAGACTTTAGTGGTACCATATGGCCCATCTCCCTATCTGTTATCTTTATAATGTTC
The DNA here is from genome assembly GCF_028021215.1 of Eschrichtius robustus. Lineage (NCBI taxonomy): Eukaryota > Metazoa > Chordata > Mammalia > Artiodactyla > Eschrichtiidae > Eschrichtius > Eschrichtius robustus. Next base: position 57,400,227 of record NC_090828.1, read on the forward strand.
CAAGTTTAAAACTCTGACGAATACTGGAGCCTATCTGAAAATAACAATAAAGATTATCTGATACACCCATAACAAGGCTTAATTCTGTCTACATGTTACACAGAACTAAGAAAAAAAATTACATAAAACAGTGCACAATCTCCAGAATGCCAAATGAATGCCAATTTACTGAGCCCATGGCAGACAAATCATCAGCCCCACAAATCCCTCATCAATATCTCCAACCACCTATTCATTTGTAACAAAGTGGTAAACAAAGGACTAAAATGATTCAAAGTGAGGGCACATGAATGAATGATACATTAGAATGAATATCCAAGGCAAATGGGTTCTAATATCCTGCCATTCAGGAGGCAGAAGAAGGAAAGCAAAACAGATTGAAAATTCAGGAAAACTTGTAAAGGGCAGAACTTCTCTCTTGCAACCAAAGCTGGTGCCCAAATGAAACTAGAGAATAATGAGAATCTACCTCTTTCTGGTCAAAAACTACCTAGACTGCTATTGAGGCAGATGATAATGGTGGGGGGGTGGGGGTGGATGGTGACAGCAGTTAAGAGTCCCTTAAGACCCTTACAGCTATTATCTAGAATATATAAAAAACTTACAACTCAATCACAAAGATGACAAATAACTCAGTCCTTTCAATGGGCATAGGATATGAATAGATATTCCTCCAAAGGAGATACATGAATGGCCAAACAAGCACATGAAAAGATACTCAATATCATGAGTCATTAGAGAAATGCAAATCAAAACCACAATGAGATGCCACCACCTCACACCCACTAGAATGGCTTTAATCAACAAGACAGACAATAACAAATGTTTAGAGGATGTAGAGCATTTGGAACTCTCACACATTGCTGGTGGGAATATAAAAAGTTTGGAGGTTTCTCAAAATGTTAAACACAGAATTGCCATTATGACTCAGCAATTCCACTCCTAGGTATTCACCCAGGAGAAATGGAAAAACATATCCACACAAAGATTTGTACAAGAATGTTCACAGCAGTGTTATTCACAGTAATCAAAAGGTGGAAACAACCTAAATGACCATCAACTGATGAGTCGATAAACTAAATGTGGTATATCCATACCATAGAATACTATTTGGCAATAAAAAAAGAGCCAAGCATTAATACCTGTTACAACATAGATGAACTTCAAAAGCATTATACCCAGTGAAAAAAGCCAGTCACTAAAGAAAACACATTGTATGATCCCATTTATATGAAATGTTCAGAATAGGCAAATCGACAGAAACAGAAAGTAGGTTAGTGGTTGACTCAGGCTGGGATGGGAATGGGAATGACTGTAAACAGGCAAGAAATTTCTTTTGCGGGTGATGAAAATGTTTCTTCTACAACTGGATTGTGGTAATAATCACAACTCTGTAAATATATTTTAAAAATTAATTGTACACTTAAAACTGGTATATAAATTATACCTCAGTAAAGCTGAAATAGATTTTAAGACTTATTGCATTTACTGTGTACTTAAGTGCTTGACATAGTAACTACCTCACAACTTGATGAGGTAGACACTACTATTATTATCCCTATTTTACAATAAGAAAATTAAGGTACAACCATAAGTAATTTGCCAAAGTCACAGTGACTAATAAGTGACACGAGCCAGGGTTTGAACCCAGGTAGTCTGGCTCCAGATTCAATGAACACAGAACTGTATTAGCTAACCTCTTACAAAGCCCACAAATAAACGTTCTTAGGTAATAATTATAATAATTAATTAATTATAATTAAAGAAATTACAATCACCCTACAACAATGGTTCTCAACCATTAATGTATACGAATCCCCTAAGGAACTTTGTAAAATTGCATATTTCCACCAAACCCCAAACTCAGAGATTCTGATACTGTAGAAACTAGGGCCAAGAATCCAAACTTGCCACACACACTCCCAGTAAATCTGATGCAGATGGTCTGCGACCACCATCCAAAAAAAAGAAAAAAAAAGAAAAAAAAAGAACTGTCCAAAGGACATGGAGTACACTTGAAATAAAATTAAGTTCTTTTCACCCCTTTCATTCATTTGCCTCACAGAATGTGGCAGTAAGGATCTATGTAGATTAATTTTATTCAAGAAGATTTTTACCCATCTTATTCTACTTAAGTATTTGTGGATATGGCTTAAAGCCATGTTTTAAAACATGCTTTAGTAACAAGTTGCAATTTAATAGTGTTCCAGAATAAGATTTTAAGACTAATGAACTGAGGCTGCACTTGCTTTGGAACCAAAAAGTGGTTAAATGATAGTTTTTCCATTAGATGTAATCAATAAGGAAAGTAAAATTAAGTTAGTAGTTATGAGACTTGAACGTGAGCCATCTGAACCTATCTATGTGACACTAGAGATCAATTTCAAAATGGTATTCAAGGATCAATTTCATAAAACTGACAAACTTCTGGAGGTTAACAAGGGTGAAGAAAACAAATTCACAGCATCAGCAAGCCAATAACTCAGGCTAAAATGAATACAAGTTAAACTGAAAACCTTCCATTCTTAGTAAGGATTCATGTGTCATCCTCTCAAATGGTTATGTTTAGACTTCGCCCCATTATAAAAAAGATCCACCATTTTTCATTAATTTCCAATAAACAGCAGGCCAACTCCAGGTGACTATGAATAGATATGAAACTTGTAGCTAGGACTCAAAATTTGAATTCTCTTTTTAAAAATGGTAATCTGTAATTCATAAAAGAGGAAACACTGACACCGTGTCTGAACTTTTCTCAGAAATAGAGATGAATATGAGATCAATAGCAGAACTATGCAAAAACAGCTGGTTAAGATTAAAAGTGCAGTATCTGGCCAAAAAACAGAGAGAAGACAACCAGTCCCACACAAGTATCAGACCTCAACATTGTTAACAGTGTTAACCTTCAAGATTTAATGGTTCTCTAAATCTAATCCTAGAAAACGGAAAATAAATGTCCCTCCAACTAAGAAACAATCCTCCCCACTACTCTAAACCAATTACAATCACTGTAACAACAGTACCTATTATTTTAAGGATCTGCCCTTTTCTAGTACGTGACATATACTCACTCTCTCGTATCAAGCTAGGTAACCAAAGAACTCTCTATTCCTCCTCCCTTACTCCTCTCAGCTAGCCGTGAAACAAATGACTCCTTACAGAGGATTTGATCTGTTGTTATACCTGCAGAAATCTTGGCAGAATTGCCAGATTCCCCAAGAACAACAACAAAAAAAAACAAGAAAAAACAAACAAGAAATAAGATAACATAAACTAACCATCACAGAATCCCTTCATGAACAGAAGCACAGGGATAGAAAATCCTCAGAGAGGCAGAAAAAATATATATTAAAGCATTTAACTAAACAACCATAGGTTATTAAACTTGGAAAAGGGACTATGATAGATAGACAAAGATGAATATAAAACTGCCATTGCTCTCTAAGATCTAATTTTGTTGAGCGGGTGGGGGGCACAGAGCAGAGGGAGTGAGAGGAGGTGACTGAGATACACATAACCATTTACAATACAATAAATGAATACAGGTGGTGTAGGGAAAAAACATAGGTCCTGAAGTGAGACATGCCTGGGTTCCCCTCCCAACTCTACAACTTATTGCCTAAGTGACCTTAGCCAAGTTGCATAACCTCTTCTTGCCTCATTTACTTCATCTGTAAAAAGGGGAAATATCATCTACCTTGTAAGGTTCTTGGAAGAATAAAATTAGATAAACTATGTAAATGCCATATACAGTCTCTAAGCTCACAGAATGTACTCAGTAACAATTATTAATATAAGCATCAGACCAGAGGGATGTATAAAGCACTATAGGAATCCTCTTGAAGAAATGACAATCTGCTTGAGGAAGACAGGAAAGAATTCACGAGAGGAGACGAAATATGAACTGGGTAAAAAAAAATAATCACAAGTGCGCTAGACAGAAGGTGAGGGGCAGGGAGAGGAGTTGAGATGTTCACTAAATATCTAACACCCCTAATTCAGTTTGAGAGAAGGGAGGTAAAAGGCTCAGTAAATTAGCATTTGTATTACAGGATACACCACTTTGTTTCAATGGATCTGTCCAACACAAGAATGTAAGTTCACCAAACGCAACAACTGTTACTCATTTTTGTACCCCACCACTTAGCAGAGCACCTAATGCAAATCAGATAATACTCAACCTAAAAATATATTCTGTGGAAAATACAAGCAGGTCTTTTGCTATCTAAAGCCTAAAAGATATCTGACAGCAAAAAATTGCTATAAGTCTGGAAATAAAACCATCTAACCAAATTAGGAATGATAACATCTCAGGTTAAGCCATGAAGAAACTTCTCTGGTTTATAAAAGTTCTTAGAGATAAAAATATATAATCAGTACAAAAACATAGCTAAGTGTACAAGCATAATGAAATGCTTTTTATGGTTTCTATTCTGCTAATGCAGTTACAGTTAATGGGAATTGCCATGACAAAATGACTGTTTTTATGAAAAGAATCTTCTTTATTACTAACCAATCAAATTTCATTTTTATTACTGATGTAGGAAAGTTCAAAACCATGATTCATTTATAGAGTGTACAAAAATAAGAAAAGTGTTCAAGAATAGAGCACAGGATCATTTACAAAGCAATAAAAAATTAAAACGTGCATTTCTCTTACTGGCAAGGCAGAAACTTCTACACATAAATGTCTGTAGCTGGATTTGCTGAATATTATAACTTCTGTCTTTGAACAAAGAATGAGAAGCCTGAATTTAATATCTCATCTTCATTTGACATCTTCAGCCCATCTGAAAACTGCTTATCAAGAAATATCAAAAATGTTTGAAAAATGTTAAGAAGTTTGATGTTTTCTTTCAATTTTCACTCATATATGAAAGGCTTGAGCTAACGTTAATAACTCAAAAGTCTTCATAGAAGAACGACTGACAAATTTTATGGGGCATACATCACCAAAATCTTTTAAGTTAAAAATGAAAAATCATGTAATTTCAGAGTACAAAATGTTAATGAAGCACACAAGAAAATCAAAACTCACATTATGCTTAATATGGACTATTATACGATCAAAAACAAGCCTTTCAAGTGATCTTAACAGCATACTAAAGTTTTCTAAAAGGAAATAAACATTGCCTTTAAGAATTTGGTTTTCAACCTATTCATATGATAAAAGAAAATAGGTCACACTGCTGTCAATAAACTGTATTTTGCCTCTAATCTGAAGTATAACCTATTTTGTCTTTGTTTTGCTTCTCCATCTGCCCCTTCAATATCAACTTTTCATGTGCCAAGGTGATAAGCACTACGGTTATGAGTCTATTCATACAACTAATACAAATGAAAAAAGATTCTCTGAAATGTAATGGCCACTTCAATAACTTCTCAATAATTCCTCAGTGCCTTCCTCAATACTGGAGAATCCTCAGAATGTGGACTACAAATAACTAACAAAATATCTTTATTTTCAAGAGCAAAAGAATTGAATGCATTGTATTTTTTCAAATATCTGTTGCAATTATTAGATATTAGATATACAGATGTAAGAGCCTTGACTACCATTTTCTTCACTCTTAATAAATCTTGTGAGCAATAGCATCACTTCTTTTTTACAAAGGACTTTTAACCCACAGTTTCCACTTTGGGCCTCTAAGACGCTTCTGAAATGCTTTCAAAGTCCAAATTTCCCAGTATTCATGTGGAAGAAAGATGGAATAAAAAGCACTTTATTATTGATATAAAAACAAAATTTTTTAAACATGCCTATATTGATTATACTTACTTTCAAAATGCTTACATATGGGTGCCATGGAACCTGTAAAACTACTTTCCTAGATCATACCATAAATTAATGCAACTGCGAGAATGAAATTATTAATTAATTTAAACAATTAAGCACCTGCATGCCCACAATGAGATAAATGAAATATTCCAAGTCTTCTTTTTCATCCTTTACATAGTTTACAGAGCTTCTAAATAAAGAACAGAACAGATATTGTCCTGATTTCAAAAGATTAATAACCATAGTATGATGAAATTAACTAATATGCTTAAACTATATCAACACGTTAGTGAAGTAATAAGATCATTCAGAAATGATGGTATAGAAATTAATAAAAATAAAGACACTTTGGATATTTTGCTGACCAAAATGGTAAAGGGATAACAGTACAAAGGTAACATCCTCAAAGGCACCTAGGAAACAAAAGCAGTAACAAACTACCACATACTGAACATACCATGTACTACCCTAGGTGCTTAGATTATAGAATATACTATCCCCTTTTCACAAATAAGGAAACTGTGGCCTAGAAAGCTCTGCCCAAGATCATAAAACAGAAAGCAGAACTGAGCTTAGAATTCAGTTCTGTCTCACTCCAATGGCCTTGTTCTTAACCGTTATACACTATTACCTAACAGAGTTTCAATTTCCTGATCCATAAAACAAGAAAAATGCCTAACATGATCAAATTGTTAATACTAGCAACTATGTATCAATATATCATCTAGCACAGTGGGTCAAAAATGGACGCTTACTCTTATCATCAACCAGATACTTAGCAGCTAAGTTTTTAAGGCTAAAACCTTTTGGCAATGCTAACAAACAAATCACACTGAAAAAGTCTCAGAGTATTTATACCTATGGCCTATACTGAAGATTCAATTATATAATGAAGATAAATATGGCTGGAACTTATCAAAGGTATAATCTTGAAACAAATATCTTAGAATAATTTATTAAAGGAGTAATTTTAATAAAAGTAATAACTACTTACAGATGTTTTATATTATTTAAATAAATTATGTATTCTACTTATAAGTAATTTTAAAAGCTTTACCAAACTTGTATCTTCACACAGGAGGACAGAAGCAAAGTCCAGTAAAAGAGAAAAACTGATAGGTAAATGAGCTAAAAATAATATTAATGAACACTTACTGAGTGCTTACTATGTGCCAGATACAATGCCAAGCATTTTCTATCTTTTGTCATCTATTCCTTAAATAATCTATAATTATCTTTACCACTTTGCAAATAAGAAACCTGAGGCTTAAAAAGGCAAGTAATTTGCCCAAGGTCACACATTTAGCAAGTAGCTGAATAAGAACCCAGGTCTGACTCTCACTTCCAAGTCCACAAGAAGAAAGCAAGGTGAAGGAAGTGATCAACACTGTAGGAGATTCCTGTAGTTTAGCGCTCAGCACCTCTCTAGCTTTTTGCGTGTATCTGGTGGCACTGTGGAGCCCTAAAAGCTGGAGTCACTCTGGGTAAACAGATGGGCAAGTGAGTCAGGCCTGTCCATCACAGTACTCTGTCCTTTTGGCTACAGTGACTACTCCAAATATGGTCATACAACCCAAATGGGAATACTCAATCCTTCCCCAGGATATGTGCCTACCCAACTATCTGAAAAAAATAATTTTTTTAACCTGAAACTCAACTAATGTATTGGAAAATTTTGCCAGTTAAAAAAACAAGTGAAAATTTAAAATACACAGGTTGTTACAAAAGATTTTGGAAACCACTCAATATCCAGGACTATTTTCATCCTCTTTTTAAAGTTCTTAATCTAGCATATCATTATCTAGAGATCCAAGCTATTAATTCAAAATCATAAGTTACCATTTCTTTCCATGTCACTGAGTTAAAAGAAAAATTCAAAATTCTCTCCCAGTTTAAGAAATTTATCCAAAGAAACTACTCAGATACACAAATATGTATTTGCAAGCACTGTTTACAAAGTCATATACACCTGTGATGGTTTTGAGGTACATTAAACTGGCTAGACTGAACTACATCTCCCAGAATACCCTTTCTACTGTTTATTAGGGTGAGCTACAAGGGGTATCCTCCAGCAGGTGTTGGGAAGACAGAAGGGAGGCAACAGCCATTTCGCAGCAAACACCTCCCAGTTATTCAAATGCTAATCTAGGCGTTGCTGTGAAGGGATTTTGCTGATATAATTAAAGTCCAGGATCAACTGACTTTGTGTTAATCAAAAAGGAGATTATCCTGGGTGGGCCCAACTTACTAACAGAGGACCTAAGTCCTCCCTGAGCTCAGGCTCTGCAAGCAGCACCTTCGGCACGTGCTCCCTCCTCCTCCTGGAACCCCTTCAGGGCTGTCTGCGTGCAGACTTAGCATTTGCTTGGCCAACCCCACAACAACAGCATAAGCCAGTTCCGAGCGCCTGCGTGCGTGTGTGGGGGTGTGTGTGTGTGTGTGTATGTATAGACAGAGGTAGAACTAGCGCTAGAGCTCCTACCACTTCTGCTTCTCAGGCCGAACTAATACAACACCCAAATACCCATCATAATAAGATTAGATAAGCTAATTATGATTTCTTCATTACCGTGAAATACTAATGCAACCATTTAACAATGATGATATATATGTCAGTCCATTCATAGACATGGAAAGAGATGTCGATATGCTACATGACAAAACAGATTACAAAAAAGTAATCATATTATATATCTTTTATGTTCATTTTTTTTATTTGTAGGGAGAGTAAATGAGGTAGCTTTGTTCACCAAAGTTTTAATGATGAGGATGAGATTTTAAATTTATGATTTTAGGTGATTTTTACTTTGCATTCTTTTGGATTGTTTTCATTTTCTACAGTAGTAATGTATCATTTTTATTATGAGAAAAAAAGAAAAAAAACAATAAACCTTTCTTATTACACAGAAAAAAATGTCAGGTAGAGTTACAGGCTAAAATGTGCTCAGAGTCTTAAAGGACAGACAGGAGTTATCCAAGCAAAGTGGACAGTTCAGGGAAAAGGCAACATTTGCCAAAGATGGACACTACTAATAGTTTATTTATTTACTCATAGTTTAGAAAGGCAAGAGTTCAAGGAAAGGGGTGTGAGAGATGAGGCTGGAGAGACAGACTTGGAATAACTCACGGAGGCTCTTGTATGCCTCACTCCATTCTACTGACAGTGGGGAACCAATGAGGTGTTAAAACAAGGAGTTAAATCTGCATTTTAGGAAAATAAAAATAAAACAACACAAACAGACAAAAACCCACTGAGGTTTTGCAGTGTAGAGGCTGTACTAGAAAGAGACCAGACTGAAAGCAGGAAAACCTATTCAGACACTACTACAGTAATCCAAGCAAGAAATAACAAAGCCCTAAACTAAGGTAATAATATAGCAGTGTAGATGGAGAGAATAGCTACTGAGTCATAATAAGGAGTAAGAACTGAGAGGACTTGGTGAGGGATACACTAGTGGTAAAGAGACAGAAGTGGTTCATTTAAATGGGAGAGTTCAGAGAAGGCTTTCAAAAAGATGTCCTTATGAATGAGGTTCTCAAGGAGGGCACTTCATGAATATCACAGATAGATGTAAGATGCCGTTAAATGTTTCCAAAAGAAATACCAGTTTGTTGGCCCACTGAAAGAAAGAATAATAAGCAAAGTGTTAAATACATTAAAAAATAGAGCTCTCAACTACAAAAACAGATTCACATTTACTTATTAAGTTATAACGGGACTATGTAGATATATATCTCTAATCTCTTGAGGTTGATCTCTTCCAAGAAAACCATATTACTGCCAGAAGCAGAATGCTGTGATTAGTTGTTAGATTTGAGTCACACTTACAAGTCAAATACAAGGTTTCATATAAATTATTGGTATAGCCACCCTTTTTCGCTGTTGCCAAAATATAATCTTTCAAATTTTTAAAATTAGAACAATTTAAATTCAAAAGTAAAATATTCTCACTCCACCAACATCCTATCCTTATTACCCTGACATTACTAGTTAAAATTAGTTGAATATTCTTCTACATTTTTCTTTGCTTACATATACATGTTTATACAGGGTTCATTTATTTAACAACAGTGGGTTCATACTATATACATATACACACAAACACTATTCTATAACTTTTTAGTTAAGATAATCAGAGTTTTCAAGCCAATACATTTAACAGATATACCTCTTCATTTTTAGTGTGTGTAATAATGTGGACATGCCATAACTTAGGACATTGCTGGGATTTTGCTATTAAAAATAATACTACAATTATTACTGTTGTATATTTCTTTAAATACTGGTCCTTCTATTTCTATCAGATAAATCCCATTAAGAAGAATTTCTGGGTCAATTAACAGCATTTAAATAAATATTGCTATGTTAAGTTCCCAAAAAGCAGTGATTTCTTACAGACTCACCAATACTTTGAGGGTCCAACTGAGTGGAAATTAGTGGAGAGCATCTTTTCATACCTTCACTGCTATTTGCATTTCCCCTTTTGTGAACTGCCTGTTCCTGTCCTTTATCTTTGATTCTGTTGGACTGTCTTTTTCTTAATTTGTAGAAACTTATGTCTCTTATCATACAAAGCTTTTTAAATTTATGTGCAATAAAATCTGTAATTTTTTTCTTCCATGAACTCTGAATTCTGTGTCTTGCTTGGGCCTCCTACGCTGTATCTCCTATATTTTTTCCTAATTATTTTATTACAATTTGGTTTTTGTTCCTATTTTACACTTAAATCTTTAATTCATCTGGAATTTATTCTTGAAATGTTATGACTTAGGAGTGGTCCCAACACCATTTATTGAATTATCCATCTATAAATGCCTCCTCCTAGAGTGACCACTCCAAATAGCTAAGATGGTAGACTGATAAAATTCCTAGAAATTCTTAAATTTCACTAATGGAAGCAAAGTTCCAAACTTATTAAAAGCTTATTAAAAGATATTCATCATTTTTTCTTTAAAAGAAATCACACATTAGGGAATACAGTAGACCAATATCAGCATACACTGAAATATTTTAACATAGCAGCAATCTAAATTAAATTTGTGATCTAACTTTTTTTAAAACATAAATGGTATAAATAGAAATAATCGTTTGAAATCTCAAGATTATTCATTGATTCAGGTCGCGAATATTTACTGAGCACCAACTGACAGGTCCTCAAGATACTAGAGACAGGGACTTCCCTGGTGGTGCAGTGGTTAAGAATCCACCTGCCAATGCAGGGGACAGGGCTTCTAGCCCTGGTCCGGGAAGATGCCACATGCTGTGGAGCAATGAAGTCCGTGCGCCACAACTACTGAGCCTGCGCTCTAGAGCCCACGAGCCACAACTACTGAGCCCGCGTACCACAACTACTGAAGCTCACATGCCTAGAGCCCGTGCTCTGCAACAAGAGAAGCCACTGCAGTGAGAAGCCTGCGCACTGCTACAAAGAGTAGCCCCCGCTCACCACAACTAGAGAGAAGCCCTCACGCAGCAATGAAGACCCAAGGCAGCCAAAAATAAATAAATAAATTTAAAAAAGAAAAAAAGATACTAGAGACAAAATAACTATTATCCCAGCTTTCATGAAGCTTGCAATCTAGTGGGAGCTTCCCTCTCTTTTAGAAAACAGTCTTTAAGTGAAAAAAGGAAAAAAGAAGTGTATGTTCACACAAATGCAATGAAAAACAGTTTGGCAAATTCTGTAACACATTCAGTACTTTCCATTTCAAAAATACTACCTTATTGTAAATGTACCTATTTATCCTCGTGACTGAATATTTACCGTACTCACCGTGAAAATACTGCTAGGATGTTTAAGATTAACTCCATTTAAAGATTAATTATTACCCATCAACCTACGCCTACAATAGTCTCCTCACTTTCTCAACAATATTTAATTTCTTTCACTACAGTAAATAAGAACCTCGATAACAGAAATACATTATAAATCTATTTACATCAGTCATGTTCAGTCCGTCAAGTCAAAGGTGTTTCAAAAAATTCATGTAGACTTAAAAATGTGTCAATGAATCCTAGAGACCTAGCAAATGGTAATGCTGTGCTGCCCGGAGAGGACACTTGGCGACTCACTAGTGACAATCACCTTAAACTTCAGGTCCCACACCGAGGCTGCCCCCATACTTAATCACTGAAGCCTTCGGAAGCCCTGCCCCTGTGGCCACGCCCCCACCTTAATTCCAACCCACGGCGTTCTCCACGCACCCCAACAACTCCAGACCCAGTGGGCAGCTGGACAAAGCAGTGCCCAAGAAAAGCAGATGGAACTCCCAGTCCTACGGGGTGACCTTGGCCAAGTTTCTCCCCCTCCGTTTTCTCATCTATGAGATGCGGCTGGTAGTCAGTGCCCACCTCCATCCCCAGGCCTGGGTTCAGCGTCTAATGCTGCAAGGCTGGAGGAAACCTGCAGTCCTAAAGCCCATAGTGCTCCCCACGACTGCCCCACGCCGGTCCCCGCCTCCGTCCGGGTCCGCGGCCATGCACGCTACCTGCAATCTGCGAGACGAAGGCTTCTGCCACTAGAGACATGTCGGCTGGGAGGCCCTGCGCCCGCGCTTCCTACTCCCCGGGAACCTCAGCGAACTCCTGCGCAACCCGGCGGTTCCTGGCACCTAACAGACCTGGCCCCGGCTGAGGCTCCGACTAGCAAAGCCCACCCCCGCGGCGGCCGTGGCTGCTCGGGCGGCGAAGACCCCAAGGTTACCGCCAGGCCGGGCCAGGAACTTCCGGCGCAGCTGACAGCGGCGAGCGAGCACTTCCGCCGGCCCCGCCTCTGACTCCTCTCGGCCGTGCTGTTCCGGGCTCAAGGCCGCTGGGGGCCGCCGGTGGGCGGGGGGAGGGGAGGGAGAGGGGAGAAGGGTGTTTGATTCCGGACCTCAGCCTACCTGACAGGCGGGGGTAGCCCAGAGGTTTTCAGTTTCCTTTCTAAGCGAGGATTTTGTAAGCAAGTAACTTTTTTTTAAAGTCGTTTCAAACAACAAGCATTTGTTTGCTCTTGATTGTATAGGTTGGTGATTTTTTTAATTCTATTTTTTTATATGTTTTAAAGGTTAAACTCCATTTACAGTTATTACAAAATATTGGCTATATTCCCCGTGTTGTATTGATACAGTACATCCCTGTAGCTAATCTTACACCCCGTAGTTTGTACCTCCCACTCCGCCACCCCTGTATTGCCCCTACCCCCCCCCACTGGTAACCATTAATTTGTTCTCTATATCCGTGAGTCTGTTTCCTTTTTGTTATATTCACAAATACAATATTTGTTGTATTTTTTTAGATTCCACAAATAAGGGATATCATCAAGGCAAGTAACAGTTTTAAGTGTCCACTGGATACTAGGCACTTAAAAAATATATACAGTATTCTATTTCATGTCATCCTCTAAATGACCAATAAGATGATGTTATCGCCATTTTACAGATAAAGAAACAGGCTTAGGGATTTTAAACTGCCTGCGCAGGGAGTCCACTCAAGCCCAGATTCAAACCCACATTAATTTCCTCTGTTCAACTATACTGTTAGGTTGATTAGTCCATGGACAGATGTTAGTGTTTATTTCTTTATTCAAACATGCTTGCCAGAGAGAAGGCGGCTTGAGCAGCACCTAAGCTAAAAGTTTGCCCTTCATCTGTGTACACCTGAAATGAAGCTCATCTTGGAGAATAAAATACTCTAGTCACACACTTCAGTTCATCCTTTTCAGGGGTAAGAGGGGCAGGAAGAGGAGACACCTAAATCCCATAGATGACTTTTTACCCCTTAACCTAATAACTTTTTAAAATATACATAAACAATTAAAGAAAAATTAGACTATATTACAGATTTAGAGGAATGAAATATTACAAGTGAAACAGACTTCAGAGATCATCTGGAGGGCCAAAGCCCCTCTTTCACTGATGATAAACAGGTTCAGAGTGATGAGGTGACTCATTTTAAATCACACAGTAATTGGAAATCCAAGCCATAGCAATTAGGCAAGAAAAGGAAATAATAGAAATTCAATTTGGAAATGAAGAAGAAAAACTGTCACTATTTGCAGATGCTATGATATTAAATGTAGAAAACCCTAAAGACCACCAAAAAAACTTTAAACTAATAAATGAATTCAGTGAAGTTTCAGGATACAAAATCAATACATAGAAATCTGTTGTTTCTATACAGTAACAACAAAGTGTCATAAAGAAAAATTAAGAAAACAATCCCATTTACAATTCCATCAAAAATAATAAAATAGGGACTTCCCTGGTGGCGCAGTGGTTAAGAATCGGCCTGCCAACGCAAGAGACACAGGATCGAGCCCTGGACCAGGAAGATCCCACATGCAGCGGAGCAACTAAGCCCACGTGCCACAACTACTGAAGCCCGCTCACCTAGAGCCCATGCTCCGCAACAAGAGAAGCCACCACAATGAGAAGCCCGCGCACCACAACGAAGAGTAGCCCCCACTCGCCACAACTAGAGAAAGCCCGTGCGCAGCAATGAAGACCCAACGCAGCCAAAAATAAATAAATAAATAAATTTATTTTTTTAAAAAATAATAATTGATTTTAAAAAATTGAAGAAGACACAAATAAATGGAAAATATTCTGTGCTATGGATTGGAAGAATTAATATTTTTTAAATGTCCATAATGCCCAAAGCAATATGCAGATTCAATGCATTCCCTATAAAAATTCCAATGGCATTTTTCACAGAAATAGAACAAACAATTCTAAAATTTGTGTGGAACCACAATAAACTCCAAATAGCCAAAGTAATCTTGAGAAAGAAGAACAAAGCTGGAGGCATCATGCTTCCTGATTTCAAACTATTTATATTACAAAGCAGTAGTAATATAAAGAGAATGGTGTTAGCATAAAAACAGACACATGGATTAATAGAACAGAATAGAAAGCTCAGAAATAAACCATGTATATGTCAGTTAATTTATGACAAAGGAGCCAAGGATATACAGTGGGGAAAGGACAATCTCTTCAATAAATGATACTGGGAAAACTGGACAGCTGCATGCAAAGGATGAAACTGGACCGCTACCTTACACCATACACAAAAATTAACTCAAAATGGATTAAAGACTTGAATATAAGACCTAAAACCATAAATCTCCTAGAAGAAAACTTGGGCAGTAAGCAACTTGACATCGATCTTGGTGATGATTTTTTTGGATTTGATACCAAAAGCAAAGGCAACAAAAGTGAAAATAAACAAGTGAGACTACATCAAACTAAGAAGCTCTGCACAGCAAAGGAAACAATCAACAAAATGAAAAGGCAACCTACCGAATGGGATAAAATATTTGCAAATCATATATGTGTTAAGGGGTTAATATCTGTAATACATAAAGAACTCATACAACTCAATATTTTTAAAAATCTGATTTAAAAATGGGCAGAGGGAATTCCCTGGCAGTCCAGTGTTTAGGACTCTGTGCTTTCACTGCTCAGGGCCCGGACTCAATCCCTGGTCAGGGAACTAAGATCCCACAAGCTGTGCAGTGCAGCCAAAATAAAATAAAATAGAAACGGGCAGACAACTTGAACAGACTTTTTTCCAAAGAAGACATACAGACGGCCAACATGAAAAGATGTTCAACATCACAAATCATCAGGGAAATGCAATTCGAAATCACAATGAGATACACCTCACACCTGTTAGAACAGCTATCATCAAAAAGTCAAGAAATAACATTGTTGGTGAGGATATGGAGAAAAGGGAACCTTGTGCACTGTAGATGAGAATGTAAATTGGTGTAGCCACTATGGAAAACAGTATAAAGTTTCCTCAAAATAATTAAAAATAGAACTACCATACAAACCAGCAATTCCAATCCTGGATGTTCATTTGAAGAAAGCAAAACACTAACTCGAAAAGATATATGCACCCCCATGTTCACAGCATTATTTACAATAGCCAAGATTTGGAAGCAACCTAAGTGTCCATCAACAGATGAGTGGATAAAGAAGATGTGGTATTCGTATATACATGCAATGGGGTATTATTCAGCCATACAAAATAATGCAATCTTGCCATTTGCAACAACATGGATGGACCTTGAGGGCATTATGCTAGCTGAAATAAGTCAGAGAAAGACAAATAACATATGATCTCATTTATAAGTGAAATCTAAAAAAAAGAAAGAAAAGAAAAGAAAAAAAGCTTATAGATACAGAGAACAAATTGGTGGTTGCCAGAAGTGGGGTGTAAGTATTGGGTGAAATGGCTGAAGGGAGTCAAAAGGTACAAACTTCCAGTTATAAAATAAGTCAAGGAGATATAATGTACATCATGGTGACCATAGTTAACAATAATATATTGCATATTTAAAAACTGCTAAATCTTAAAAGTTCACATCACAAGAAAAAATAGAATAAATCTTAAAAGTTCTCATCACAAGAAAAAACTTCTGTAACTATGTATAGTGATAGACTGTTAACTAGACTTATTGTGGTGATCATTTTGCAACTGTACATACAAACGTGGAATCATTTAGCTGTACATCTGAAACTCATATAATGTTGTATGTCAATCATACCTCAATAAAAAAAGAATCACACAGTACATTTAAAAGTCAGATAGCTTACTAAGTTTCTGCAAAGAAACCTGATGTTCCAAAAATTATTGCCCATGACATTTAGAAAGCAATGTCTCCTTTCTTTATGCTTCCATAGGTCTCTAAAACTGTGTGACAGTTTATAGTTCATATTTCTGCCTCCTTAACTAGTGCATTAGTTTCATAGCAGATAACCACAAACTGAGTGGCTAAAAACAGTAGAAATTTATTCTCTCAAAAATGTGGAAGCTAGAAGTCTGAAATCAAGGTGTCAGCAGAGCCATGCTTTCTCTCCAAGCTGCAGGGAAGAATTCTTAGGGAATTCCTCTTTGTAGCTTTCGAGGGTTGCCAGCAATCGGTCCTTGGCCTTCTTTGGCTTACAGACACATCACTCAAGTCTCTGCCTCCATCATCACACGGTGTTCTCCCTCTGTGTCTATGTGGGCACATTTCCCTCTTCTTATAAGGCACCAGTCATTGGCTTAGGGCCCACCCTAATCCAGTATGACCTCATCTTAAATTGGTTTCATCTGCAAAGACCCTATTTCCAACTAAGGTCACATTCACAGGTACCAGGGTTTAGAAATGTGTACATATCTTATTAAGGGTGGGGGGAGGGAACACAGTTCTACCCACTGTACTAGATAATAAATTTTTAAGGATAAGTCATCAATATTTGTATCACCCTCTACAACTAGGAAACTTGTTAAACTAAATTTAAATTTACCAAAAACTCACGGGGACATAAACATAGTAGTGTTTAAGAAGCAGCATCTTCTCTCTGGCTGAGATTCAGAGTTGCCAAGAGGCAGAGATAATAGGTTTTTTCTTGTGCTGAAGGACTTAACACTGATAGTAAAGTATATGTATGCTATGCCCAGTTTCCTCCTCCTCATCCCATGGATGACATTGACCAAGGGAAATGAACTGTTCCGGGTACTTTGGTGTCAACTGAAAGAAAAATTTTCAGTTCCTGTCTGTTCTCTCACAACAGGGAATTATATATAACTTTTAAAAGTGAAGAATATCCATCATCTGTTCAAGTTCTATTACCAAGTTTAGTTTGTCACCTTTAAAAAGCTGAAGATAGAATGTTTTGACTGCTTTTTGACACAAGCAGGTTTTTTTTAAAGATTTCTCCATATCATAGACCCTGTGTGGGAACCTGAACCAAAGCCCTGAGAAAGCGCTGAGGATTTGGACTGGCAAAAACAAAACAAGTCCAAAGGGCAGAGGTGAGCCCCAAAATGGAAGAGAATGGCAAGAGCCAGGGACTGGGCACACATGTAAGAGAAACAGAACAAGATTAGAAGAAAAGGAGAATTCACCCTTGATATTTCAGTTAAGCGTCTATGACTTGATGCGTGGTACATGGATGAGCTGGGCTGGCTGAAAGGTACTGCGTTGGGACTGACACCAATCCTGTTCCAGCAAGCTTCTGAGAAAAAAACAAAGATCTGCTAGGGGAAACTGTCTATGCTCAACTCTTTCTGCACTGTAGCCAGGGAAACAGAATCATTGGCACCATATGGATTCACTTTTTCTCCCTGACTGATGGTTCTTTGCTTCCCACACAGGCTAATTTGTGCTGGAAAGAATCTATAAATGTGGGAGGTCTTTATTACTAAAAATTAAATCCAATAAAATGCAGATGTCCTGACGGTGCCCACAAACAAGCTGTCTTTGTAATAAATAGCCAACTGGAGAAAATACATTTATTCAGCTGTATTAGAACAACTGGCAGATTTAAAACTGAAGATCTGTTTAAGATCACCACAATTAGGGAACATACAAGAAAACAAGCCCCTGGAATTTTTAAGAATGAGGTTATAAAACAAAAGTGCTAGGGAATTCATATGTTACTAAAAGGATAATCACACAATTATTTAAAATAAGATATTAATGCATGACGCTAACAGCCTTACTGTTTGCCCTAACAAAATCGATTTTCTTGCAAAACTGTTCTGTCAATGTCATTTTCATGTCTTAATCTGGATTTTATATTACCATGTTAAATTAAAAATATATAGTGATCACGATGAATATATGCTTTATTAAGCTTAAAGTACTAAGGCATTTTATCTTCATTTCATTTTTCTGTAGCAGAATGTTAATATTTTAAATGTAAATATTTTCTTTTTTCAAAAATGCCTGCAAGAGAAAATTTGAGGCTGAGATTTCTTCAAAATTATACTGTTTACTTAACAATGATATAATAAATTCAGGTCTTTTTTATCAAATTAGTTGCCCCCCAACTCCCAACAACAGAATTAACTATGATTAATTCAATCAATCCAAATAGAGTGTTAATATAGTTACAAACACTAAGGTAACCATGTTATGCACCAGAGCTTTTCTGTTCATCTGTTAACAGTTTTTACTTCTTTAAAAACAATGGAAATGTAGGCAACTATAAGCAATCTAATATATTACAGAGATTTTTATGTAAAGGGTACAGAAATGTGACAGCCGTTGGTTCTTATCTCTCTCAACCCCTCTTCCCTGCATTTTGTTTAATTCCTAAGAAATCATGGTCAATCCAGGACTATTAGGTTCTTACCTCTTTCTCACTTTCTGATCCCACCCTCCTGCATTTTAGGTTAGCACACCCTCATATGAACTGCAAGTCGATTGGCCTACACTTCGGGAACTATCTACATTATCGATTCTAGTGGGCCTAGACTCTTCAAACATTAACTGGTTATCAAAAGAAGTGAAAATGCTTAATTTCCAAAATGTTCTGCAGAATATGTATGTTACCTCATTTTCACAGCTTTACGTTATTATTGGGAGCTGAGTCTCTTAACCATATCTACTGAGGATGCTCGTCACTGGTGGTGGATAAATGTCTTATCTACAGTTACAGGAACTGAATGAGTTAGGACTTTTCTGGTTGCAAGTTATAAAAACACAATTAAACCTAACATAAGAAAGTTTCAGTTTTTTGCCTCATAGTGGCAGAAAAGACACGAGAGTAATTCCCAGAACTGAATGAAGAGCTCTAGGAACCAGGACCTTAGTGCTTCAGCTCTCTGTCTCACCACCTCTCATCTCTGTTCAGCTTTTTTTTTTTTTTTTTTTATTGAAGACACACCTTCTCCCAGATGGCAGGAAAAATAGCTGCCAGCAGCACCAACTTAACATCTTCCTAGTTGGGCAACCCCAACTTCCTTAAATCAATCCCAGGGAAGAATGATCATTGCTTGGATGTTCTCACCTCTGGATTAATATTTTGTCCAAGTGAATGGGTTCAATGATCAACCAGGCCAGGGAGAAATGAGACCTGTTATAAGGAAAAACGGAAGAAGAGATGCTAGGAGCCAAAACCATAGTACTACAGTCTACAGTAAGACTCAAGAGTGCTACACTGTGGCTGCCATTTGTTTTAAAACTAGAAAAGCCATTTAAGCTCTTTGGTATTTTTCATTTCCACAAAGGGGATAATAAAATGTAATGACGCCTTAACTACAGTCTCTGAGGTGGGGGAAGGAGAGAGAAATTCAGATGATTGTGGTAACTAAAAGGAAGAGCGGAGGATAACTTCAACAAGTTACACTTATTATTTATATGTATTTATTGTGACATTATTATACTTACGGAAAAGTAATTACTTTTACATAAATGTAATAAGCTAACTCAGTCCTAAATCACTATAGCAGTAAACTTACAGGTTTGCAAAACAAAACGAAAAACCCACACACAATTGTCTCATCCCTTGGTGTATATATTATCCTTCCAGAGTTGGCTAACAAGGATATACGCTTTCTGAAGCTATAAATAATATGTGTGAATATAACAACATGGAATCATGGAAAATATGAATGATGCAATGTTAAATAATAACAGCAGAATGTGAAATGTATTTTATTGTGAATACCGCTATGTAAAAATGTGTATGAAAAAAACGGGGTAGGATTTCTCAAATGTGGTAAAACTGTCGCAACAAAGGGATGGGATTTTGATTTTTTTTCTTTTGGCTGTCTTCTAAACTTTCTGTCATATTTTTTACCACTTTTACGACTTAGGAAAAAAGTGTTTTTATCACAATGAGTAGAACTTTTTAGAAGGTGACTAAGATGGCAAGCACGCTGGCCTGTCTACATGCAGGCCTCACAGTACAGGTCTCCACGGCCTTAATTATACTCTTGAGAAACTGCCTTAACCAGCTCCATGTTCCATAGCAGAGATTCACTGCTACGGTAACAAGAGAAGAACACGTGCAGACAGAACAACATCCAAAATACGTTACTGCTTGATTGCATGTCCTTAGTCAATGTTGCACACACCTGGACGAGACATATCTCAATGCGTGACTCCTATCGTCAAATACTGATGGGTGCATTGAATAGGGAGAAACTGGCAAACTTTGTAGACTGGTTATAGAGACTCTTGCTTTTGATGATGGTTTGGCATTGACTTTAAACTTTGTCTGAGTTTTCATATTTTACCTTATAACCCTTAAACAAAGCTGAAGAGGAAAGTGGTTAAGGAACCTGAAGCAAGAGTGTCTACAACATGTGTGTCACCAACAACTGGTAAAGAATGGGCCTAAGACAGCAGAAATTTGAAAGGACCCCTGAACACTTGGAGACACGTCGAGAAAAAGGTTCCCATTATGGAAAAATAGGTCACCTCTGATATAAAGTTGACATCTATTAAGATTATGTCCATCGACATGGCCACCACTGTTTTCCTTTGCCCTTTTTTCAAATCAGAATCTGTATTAGAGCATGAGATTTATTCACTCATTCATTCATTCATCAGGTAATTATTGGACCCCATTTTGTAATGCTAGGCCCTTAACATGATCATGGAGATGCTATGGTGAACAAAATTCAGTGTCTTCTCTGAATTACCATCTAATTGAGATGGACCCAGTTGAGAAGATGGACAAGCAAACAAACCATTTCAACAGTGTAACAAGCGTTATGAGTGTCCAAACCCATTCAAAGTCACAGGCAATGTGACCTAAGAAATATTTTAATTTGCTGTGTTGCCATAGCTACCACAACTCTTCAGGGTAAGTGAAATGCCCTTGCCAGGACACCAAATGCCTTTCTGAAATTAGATGTCTGCAAATTAACTCCTTAGGCTGGTACGTAGTGCACCTTCAGTAACCTGAAAACTCATCAAATATCTTAGCCTTCACAGGGGTAATGAACAACCTTATTTTGGCACATGTGTGAACCTCACAGTCTCTCAGGGGCACAACGTGCTTCTGTTCATGGCAATTCATTATTTTTTTCCTTTCTAGATAAAATGAAAACATCTCACCATATACTCCTCAAAATTAAAAGCAACGATTTTAAGCTGTTGGTCAGTTCAAATTTCAGCATGAAACATTTGGTATCTTACCAGCTTCCCTTTTTTTAATACAGTATCCCAGAAATAAAACACAGGAACTCAAAAGGAATAGAAGCAACTAATATTGGAAAACAGCACTTCTCACCAATCACAGCAATGTTTCCCATTTTCTTCCTGGAAAGTTTTTAATAAGTGAATGAATATTCCTCTCTTTGCTGTTGAACACAGTCATTCACATGAACCCACATGAACTTTACTGAGATCTTCTATTTAGTTTTGTCTGTATTTTACTGTCAGTAAAGAACCTAATTCCAACTATAAAAGTCACAAAGAATAACTGCCTTTGCTTTGTTTAAAGTCGTATTTATAACACCAGTAGTGTTGTTAGGCTACTACTCCGAAATCATGAGAAAAAGGTACTGTATGAGGAACACTCAAAGCACATTAGTTGCATCTCAACTGTAATCTAAGGCTGAAGTATTAAAAACTCAAATAGGAAGGCCTTTCACTAGCTAAGGAGGGATAAGAGAATTTTGTTTCTTTGCACAGGACTCCCTCATCCAGTTTTCTCCAGAGGATTTGTAGCTAAACTTCCCCATATCTGAGAAAGAGAACCTGCATATATAATGTATCTAGAAAGATGTAGTTTCACACATACATAAACACGAGTATGAAAAACAACGAATCTCAGTATCTTAAAATGAGATGAAGACAGAATGAAAAAAGATGATACTTAAGAGAATTTTTTTTTAATAACAATAAATTTACTTTGGTATCTAACAACTTAAAGGTCATATAAGTAGCCAATATATATTCCTATGATAAACTAAAAATATATCTTTCAACTTTTCTTTAATGTCCATCATGTTGAAATGTATGTTAACAGCAAGATATAAGGCTTTTAGAAAAAGAATGGCATACGGGAAAACACTTTAAACTTACCAGCACTGCCTGATCGTTTTGTGGTAAGAAAGCATATTAAGGAAGTTGGATTAAAACACACAATAACAAGCCTAAAATTAAAATTAGTATCATAGCCTTCCCAGTATTTTTTAAAATTTCAGTTCCTGAGTATTGAAGTATATCTTCCTAGTAGCTGTAGTTAAGTCCTTTTATCTAATTGTTTTTAACTATTGTTTTGAATAATTTTAGACTTATAGAAAAGTGACAAAAATTGTACAGAGTTCCCATATACATTTTATTCAGTTCTATCTAATGTTAATATCTTAGAGGAAAATATAGTTTTATATTTTATGTAAATACAAAATTGTAAATGTAATGTATTTGTAAAATGTATGTGCTTTTGTAAATGTAGAATAAAACATAATAAAATTACTGAAACCAGGAAATCAACAGTGATATAATACCATTAGCGAATCTACAGACCTATACTAATTTCTCCAGTTTTCTTACTAACTTACTTTTTCTGGTCCAGGCTCTCACATGCATTTAGTTGTCATGTCTCTAGTCTCCTCCAATATGTGACAGTTTCTCCGGTTTTCTTTTTCGTTGTCTTCCATGACATTGACACTTTTGAAAAATACTGCTCAGTTATCTTGCAGAATGTCTCTCAATTTGAATTTCTCTGATATTTCCATGATAAATTGAGGTTATGAGTTTTTGGCAAGAGTCCCCCAGAAGTGATGTTGTGCCTTTTTCAGTACATCATATGAGGGGTACACATCAATATATCTTATTACTTGTCATGTTCAATGTGATCATTGGTTAAGATACTTTCTATGAGTTTTCTCCACTGCACAGTTACATTTTATTTTGTAATTGATAAGTACATTGTGAAAGATACTTTGAGACTATACAAAATCCTGTCTCTGATCATACTTCTGTCCGCTAATTTTGATATCCATTGATGGTTCTTGCCTGCAACAATTATTACTTTGATGTTTGCCTAATGGTGATTTTCTACTTTTGTCTTTCCTCCCACATTTATAAATAGAATCCTACTTCGAGAAAGGGCTGTGCTTTCTCCTCTTTTTAAAATTTATTTATTTATTCGATTTTTCATTTGTATCAGTATGGATTCGTGAATATTAATTTTATTCTATTAGTTATAAACCAAAGCTATCATTGTTTATTTTGTTGCTCAAATTTCCCCAGATTTGGCTATTAGATCTTTCGAGTTGATTCCTGTGTCTTTTCAAAATGGCTCTATCATTTTTTGAGCATTTCCTTATTTTCTAGCACTAGAAGATGTACCAGGCTCATTTTGTATTTTCCCTGCTCCAGCCATGGAATCAATCATTTTCTAAGGAAGCCTGATTTCTTTTAGTGGAGTGGTAGTTAGAAACCAAGATCTGGTTGCTAGGTATGCCCAATGCTACTGGGCTGTTATTGCTTTCAGACCCACTCAGTGAACAAAGGTAGGAAATAAATGTGTGTATAGTAGCGCATGCACACACACACCTATATTTATTTCTAAAACTATTCATCTGTGTGTGTGAATATATATATATATACATATATATATGTGTGTGTGTGTGTATATATATATATATATATATATATATCAACATATATAAAACAAAAGGGTAAGTGGTTTAGCTAGCAAAATTAAGTTTATTCAGGAATAGCAGAGGAATTGCAGTTCGGGACATGCAAACCATGGTGAACCATAGGCAAATCTAGAGAACAGAAGAGAAGCCATCTTCTTTTACAGAGAAAAGGAGGAGGTTAGGAGGGGCTGTCTGCCGCAAAAGTTTATTGGAGGAGAGCAGGAGTTCAGGGTGGTGGTAGCTTCTGGTTGCCTGAGTGTAGTGGTTTCTCATTGGCTAGGGAAGGAGAAAAATCTTTCCACCTTCTGCAGAGGTGTAAAGCAAGCTTCTTCCTGCTGGAGTCTGCAAGGAGTGGCAAGTGGTAGTATATGATAGCCCCTCCTTCAGGACTTCCCCACTCCGTTTTAAATGAGGTTTCCTTTATTTTCACAATACATATATGTATACATTATATAAAATATACATTATAAATATATAAAACCGTGAGTTCATACTGATACCTTCAATTTTAATCCAACACCACAAAATTCACTTTAGCCTTCCCCCCTTTCCTTATTTGTAACTTCTTTCTCTGACAGTGAGAAGCCTGGCTCGCATTATCCACAATATATTTTCTTATTTGTTCAATCATAGTGTACACATAAAGTAGTTTCAGAATTGCAAACCCATATCCCCATGGGAAACAAATTTACTAAGTAGAGTACAATATTTCTGTGCAGGATTTTGGGCTTTAGCCTTATAGTTTATAGCTAAAAAACTATTTTTCCAAGGTTAGTTAAGTTAGTTCTTTTCTTCCCCACCCATTTCAGTGTGACTATGTTATTCATTTCATACATTTAGGTTCATTTATGGCTCTTCATGTTCTAGTTGAAGTTACCCCCAAGTCCTGGCTTATTTCAATTATTTGTTTTGGGGAGGGGGGAGCAAGTGAAACACTACCATGGTTCTAAGAGTCAAAGCAATATAAAAAGACAGTCACAGAGAAATGTGTCTCCCTCATTCATAGTACACATTCTTTCCACCCATTCTCATCCACTCCCTATAAGTAACCAATCTCATTATTTCTGGTTTATTGTTCCTGCATTTCTTTTTTAGAAGTTAGCAGATAAATGTTTCTTTTCTTAAAACCTCCTTCCCTTTTACATGAAGTAATTTATCTTCTTCAGTGTCTTTCTTTTCTCATAAATTTTGAATGTTATCCTGTATATTCTTGCATGTTTATTTTTACACATGAACTTCAGTATCAACTTATATTGCTCCATAAAAAAAAGCTTGTTGGTATTTTTATTGGAATTGCATTAAATCTATACACTGATTTAAGGAGAACTGACATCTTTATAATGTTGACTCATCCTATCCAGGAATAGAGAATGTCTTTCCATTTGTTCAAGTCTACATTTTTGGCTTTCAGGAGTGTTTTAAATTTTTCACATCTAGGTTTTTCGCATTTCTTATTATGTTTATTCCTGAGTATTTAATCTTCTTTATTGCTATTTAAATGGGGTTTTCTCCAAATTTATAGAGTGTAACTGGTTATTGTTTGTGTATATACACAGAAAGGGGCACATATTGTGGGAAGACAAGTGTAGACATGTCGAATTTGAGGTGGCAGAACAATATACAAGTGAAAATGTTTTGGAGGCATTTTGAGATGCAGGACTCAAGCTAGGAGAAGTATTAGGGACTGATTTTTTTTCTTTTAATCTAGGTATGGATGATAATTGAAACCAGGAGAGGGAATGTAATACCAAATGAAGAGAGTTTTAAAAAAGAAGATGAAGAAGAAAACTGGGAGCTGAGGCCTGAACCTTGAAGAACACCCAGGCTTAGGACACAGAGTGGTAGGAAGAACATCAGACTAAGGGAAGTCACAGAGGCCAAGAAAGAAGAAAGATCCAGAGAGTAAAAGTGAGCCTCTATGCAGAAGCTGCAAAGTCAGTGAGGCCTGAACAAACGCCATTGAATGCAGGTAATTCTGGTGTTTTCCAAAGCTCGGTTCCCAGCATTCTAGTTCCTTCAGGATGATAACAGATATTATTCAAAAAATGTTATGGCGATCAAAAAGTTTTGAAAAACATTGGACTAATCAAAATTAAACAGGATTTCTCAGAGCTATTAACATGCTTCCACGGATTATGAATTCCCATAAGAAAGAACAGTATGCAGATCTCTACACTTTTTTTTTAACCAACTAAAAGTTAAAGAAATTATAGTAACAGTGGAAGCCAGATAACAAAGAGTTGGATGGATTTCTCATAAACCTGTTCGTGGAGATGTAGCATTCATTTAAATAGAGGTCATACTATGTGCAAAAATAAATATTTTGCATATGTTTTGTAGTAAATTAACCTAATGATGCCTTTTTTTTTTTTTTAATTTATTTTGGCTGCGCCAGGTCTTCGTTGCAGCAAGTGGGATCTTCACTGCAGCATGTTTAGTTGTGGCATGCGGGATCTTTAGTTCTTAGTTGTGGCCTGCAGACTTCTTAGTTGAGGCATGCATGTGGGATCTAGTTCCCCGACTAGGGATGGAACCCGGGCGCCTGCATTGGGAGAACGGAGTCTTACCCACTGGACCACCAGGGAAGTCCCACCTAATGATGCCCTAACCAATCTTTTTTTCCAAAGGGATTCTCGGAACAAGATGTATCTTGGAATACACTTTGGAAATTTTAGAGCACACTGTAAACCAATTTTCTTCAGCCTCCTCTCTGCCCTCAAAGTCAAACACAGAATCTAGGAATTTTATTTTTATTTTACAGGAAACAGAACTTTGCTACCCTGGAATATTGCCACAGAGTACTCCTAGGGTTGACACACCGCAGCCCCAGCTGAACAGCATGCTGAGAATTACTCTGAAGCAGGCACCTGTGAGCTGGGGGGGAACAGGAGGGTGATCTGAAGAAGAGAGGGACTCTGCGGAGTGTTAGGGAGAACACCAAACCAATGGAATCAAAAGGCCCAGGAGTATTTGGAAACTCACATGCAGTGTAGCAGCGCAGTTCTGGAGAACTTTGGTTCTCAGGAGCAGACCCTCAACCCGGGGAGCTCAGCAGCTGCAGGCTCTTTCCAGAAGGGAGCAGCTCCTGACAGGGCCTGTCCAGACGGAACCTATAGGTGGGCACCAACCCAGCAGGCAGTTAGGGTGGGAACAGGGCTGATTGGGATTCCCCCTCCCAAACAAAATATTCTAAACTCAGTCATTTAAAATTTTATTCTAAATTTTCTAAAATGAAAAAATCACTCCTCAAAAAATACTTTATCAGCAAAGGAAAAACTGCTTCTCTTAATAAACACCTACAAAGAAATTCTAGTGACAGTGGAAGCCATACAACAAAGAGTTGGATGAATTTATCATAAATCTGTTCATTGAGATTATGAATTGCATTAAATCTATACACTGATTTAAGGAGAACTGACATTTAATCTTCTTTATTAGGGACTGATTTTTTTTTTCTTTTAATCTAGGTATGGATGATAATTGTGCATTCATTCATTTAAATAGGGGCCATACCGTGTGCAAAAGGAAATATTTTGTATGATGTTTTGTAGTAAATTAAAGAGGACGACAATTGCTTTATTACCCAATACTAACGTGAGACTCTTCATTTTTTAAGTCCTAAAGGCATTGCACAGTCAAGAGATAAGTGGGTATACAAATACAGTCAGACGTATCAGTGCCTGCCTCATGGAACTTGACCCAAATTTAGGTTTTAAATTTGCTCAGCTTCTTACCAAGTCCTAACCAAGCCTGGCAACATATTGGAAACCCCATTCCCATCAGTATGTGGGGTCTGGAATTAGTCTTGTTGTTTGAAGGCTGGTACCCAGGGTACCTGTAGTTCAAATCCTGAATGAACTATGTCTTCACTGCTCCCTATCTTCTTTATGCACACCTAATCTGCATTACAGGACTTCTTTCACAATTTGTTTTGTAACCCATTTCTCTCCTAGGATATACGTCTACCCTAAACTCAAGCTCTCTTGACTAGAGTCTTGACAATCACCCTAGTGTCAGCAGCTATCCCCCATCTCTCCCCCTACCCCCTGTAACCACCACCATCACTACCACCACTACCCCTATACTCTACCTGGTGGCTGGGGTCTTGCTTCCAACTGGACAGAACTGTTCTTTCATCATTTGACTTAAATTATCACTACTTCATGGAGATCTCTGCCGCTAAGCCTCACCCCAAAATGTCTCACATTTTAAATATCAACATTAAATGAATAGGATGGAAGTTCACATCATCCCATGGACATTATGACAACTCCTAACCACTAGTCTTAGCCCTGCTTATGCCCAAATTGCTCCCCTTTCCCAAGTAATCTGCCCAGAATGACGCTCCAAAATACTTCTTTAAAATTATAACTTTTTTTCTTATGTTCTTAATTTCTTCTTTGAGGACTACAGTTGTATAAGTCAGATATTTTAACCAACACTTTCATTAACTGAAGTTCTTGGGGTCTAATCATCCTGTTGGATGTATGTATTTTCTGACCCTCATTCACAGTAGATTATTTCCTTGTGTATTTTGTAATTTTAATCTGTGTAGCTTCCTCTGTGGCAATTATGTGCAACTAGGGTTAAGGATATAACCACCACCATCCCCAGCAGGTTTTGCATTGGCTTCTACCAAGCACTCTGGAAATAATACCAGCCTAGCCTAGACCACCTGTTTTTTTTTGGTTGATTTCTCGGTGTGGGGGAGTTCCTGGACCCCTACAGATAGTGTAAATTCAAATGACAAATCCGTATGAGGGCCTGTGGTTATTAACCTCAAGTGGATACTGTTTTGGTCGACCCACCGCACAGGTGGAAAGCATCAAGCTCCTGGTTGCCTCCACATGTTGGTAGGCAGATTTTTGTTAGCCTGTCCTTTCTCTGAGGCCACAGCCTTTCGGGGTTCCAGCATTATGGGGTCATCTAACCTGATACCAGCCCAAGGCCTCTCGTGTTCTTGCATGGGATAATAAACCCAGGGCTCTAGCTTAACAAGACCAGCAAACTCTCCAGGGCACCGTAAGAGCATCTTCCACCACACCATTTTCGTTTTCAATTCCCTCTTCACTTTTGATGTATAGGGATGTTGCATTTTCCCTGATTTCCAAGTGGTTTGTAATGAGAGACTTTTTCATGTTATCTAATTCTCAGTTTTGCTGGGAATAGAAGTTTCAGTGTGCCTTTAAAAATTTTTTTGTATTTATTTATTTTTGGCTGTGTTGGGTCTTCGTTTCTGCACGAGGGCTTTCTCTAGCTGCGGCGAGCGGGGGCCACTCTTCATTGCGGTGCGCGGACCTCTCACTATCGCGGCCTCTCTTGTTGCAGAGCACAGGCTCCAGACGCGCAGGCTCAGTAGTTGTGGCTCACGGGCCTAGCTGCTCCGCGGCATGTGGGATCTTCCCAGACCAGGGCTCGAACCCGTGTCCCCTGCATTGGCAGGCAGATTCTCAACCACTGCGCCACAAGGGAAGCCCCTAAAAAGCTTTTTAATTTTATTGAAGTATAGTTGATTCAGTGTGCCTTTTTAATAACAAAAAATTCAACTGGTCTCTCTAAGAGTGTAATTATGTATCATTTAATATGATTTTTACATAAACAAAAAGTACCTTCAGGGCTTCCCTGGCGGCGCAGTGGTTAAGAATCCGCCTGCCAGTGCAGGGGACATGGGTTCGAGCCCTCGCCCGGGAAGATCCCACATGCCGTGGAGCAACTAAGTCCGTGCACCACAACTACTGAGCCTGCGCTCTGGAGCCCGCGAGCCACAACTACTGAAGCCTGCACACCTAGAGCCCATGCTCCGCAACAAGAGAAGCCACGAGAATGGGAAGCTCGCACACTGCAACGAAGACCCAACACAGCCAAAAATATTTTAAAATTAATTAATTAATTAATTAATTTTTTAAAAAAGTACCTTCAAGAAAAATAATACAAGATCTTACAGTGATGTATTTCAGAGAATGTCTCACTATAGTTTATATATTAGTTATAAATCAGAAAGCTTAGGATATAATTTCTGCTCTGTGAAATAATAAAATATCATTCATTTCCTATTATCTTTTTTCATATTCCTTGTACATCCACTATCACCCTGGTTCAGGCCAGTACCTCATACCAGGATTTATAAAATAGACTCAACAAATTTTACCATTTCCAATCTCTCTCAATTCCAAATCATGCCACAGGTAACCACCAGATTAATCTTCCTGAAAAGCTGCTCTTTCAGTGACGTGCTTTCTACATTTCTCTCATACTTCCCTACACAACTTAGACATTTACTCACTATCTGCCTGTACTCCTTGTTAATTCTTGCTTTTGTTCATAATTTTACTCTCATCTAGAATGCCCGTCTTCCTTCTCTATTCCTTTTCAATCCCTGCCCATTTTTTAAAGTTTCTATTCAAATCTTTCATCTTGAAAAGCTCTCTCACCTACCCCCTGGAAGGAATCTTGCCCTTCTGAGTACACCATTAGGTTCTAGCATCTCAAATATTCACTCATCATTGTCACATAGAGTACAAAGAATCCCCAATTTACAAACAAGTTGTATTCCAAAGGTATCTTTATAAATTGGCTGCTTGAAATGCTAATACGATCTCCCTCAGAAGTCAGATTATAAATGCTGTGGATTTTTTTTAACTTTTTATTTTATATTGGAGTATAGTTGATTAGCAATGTTGTGTTAGTTTCAGGTGTACAGTAAAGTGATTCAGTTACACATATACATGTATCTATTCTTTTTCAAATTATTTTCCCATTTAGGTTGTTACATAATATTGAGCAGAGTTCCCTGTGCTATACAGTAGGTCCTTGTTGTTTATCCATTTTAGATAGAGCAGTGTGTGCACGTCAATCCCAAACTCCCTAACTATCCCTTCCCACTACCCTTCCCCGCTGGTAACCATAAATTCGTTCTCTAAAGTCTGTGAGTCTATTTCTGTTTTGTAAATAAGTTCATTTTTATCTGCGTAGATTTTGAAGCTGGCTCACAAAAGTCTACTTAGCCTTTAAGGAAACAACCCAAGTTCTCAGGACCAGTTTAAGAATCTGTGGGTCCAAATTTTGTGTTGTCCAAAAAAAGCAAAAAGATGAATAATAATTTACTCCTCCCTTTTGATAAAGCAATAATTTCTGCTCTTGGGCAACTTTCTACTTAATTTAACAAACATTTATTAGACAATTACTAAGTGACAGATTCTGTAGAAATACAGTGATTAAGACAGGCACATCCCTTGGCCTCATAATGGTTCCTCATCCCTACCCCCTTCATGTATGCAATACTGCCTCATCTCATCATGCCCTTCTTCCAGGGTCCAAAATTTCTGACCTAGTGACTGGGTTATTGGAAGTAGTGCCATTCACCAAGGTGGGAATTGCCAGAGAAAGGATGGGTTTGGATTTGTTTGGTTTGGAGTTTTTTAGTGGCTGCTTTTTTATGATGGTAGTGGCAATGGAAGTGGTTTCTGCTTTTATTATATTTTGTTTGAGAGAGAGATGTTGTGTTGGGGAGAGAAGATTATGTCAAAATCTATTGGAGCTTAGAGTTTGGCATGCTTGTGAGATACCAGGTAGAGATCTGCAGAGTGAAAAAAATAAAGGAAATGCTGTTTCAGAGCTTATGAGGATAAGAAGTGACTTTGGGGAATTCCCTGGCAGTCCAGTGGTTAGGACTCCTCACTTTCACTGCCGAGGGCCTGGGTTCAACACCTGGTCAGGGAACTAAGATCCCGCAAGCCATGTGGCATGGCCAAAAAAAAAAAAAAAAAAAAAGTGACTTGGACCAGAGCTAGAGGTTTAGATTGATCAGCATACCAAGATAATCATTCGCATCATGGGTATGAGTAAGATCATTTTTGTAAGTATAGGTGGCTTGAAGGTTTATTTTTTAAGGTGCTAAACTGGCTATATGGTCTTGTATTTTATTTTGCTTTTCCTCGAGGGCATTTTAAAACAGCAGCTAGTGTTCTCCCTTAGATCCAGAACCTTTCCAATCCAGCTTTAGGCCCCATAAAGACTTGCACACTATATGGACTCAATAAATATTTGTCGATTTTTCCACTGTGTCAATGTTAGATTTTGAGACACATCAATAATTTCCCTAGGGTTAATAAAAGTAATTATAAACAGTTGGATAGTCTGATGCACCACAGGCTGGCTAAATATAGCGATAATAACTACCACATTTGCTAAAATAACAGCTAAGCTGCTATACACAATTTGGGATTAAAGACTCATTAAATAATAACACAATTCTTTCCAGCTGAACTGGCCTACGCATTATTCCAAGACAGACATTAAATATTCCTGCTCCTATGTTCCCAGTGACTCTGTTTATCCCACCTAGAAAGGCCTTATCACTCCTTTGCACAGGTCCACCCTCTTCTACCTTGTTAACTCTTTCCAGTCTGATCTGTGAAGGCCTTCCTCAACACTCTGGTCCTAGGGTGTCATTCCCAACCAGTACACACTATTCTGTTCCCTTAATTCTATCTATCTAACTTGTCTTCCTAACCAGACTGAAGAGGAATCTTTTAAACTTTTTAGTATCCTCCTTGCCTAGCCCAATAACACCCATAACACATTGTTGTTGAAGATGATTGAAAGATAGCCACCAAATAAGTCATAGGATCATAGACGGTTAGAGATGGAAGGAAACTTTGAAAACCCCATCATCCTAGCCTAACATCAAACAGACATTGTGCATTTGTCCTCAGATTGACTACATAAGCTAATCGGAAGTTCCCAACTAGGACACCTCTGACAACTGCTGAAATGAGGTACTCTGATGATGAAGCCAACTTCATCAGTCTAACCTAACTTTCTTATTTTGAAGATAAAGAAACATAGTTCCAAAGAGCTAAAATTACTTTTCCAATGTTGCACAACTGCCTACTGTTAGAGTTTAGAAATCTCGTTTACTGACCCGTACCTTGAAGGTTTTTGCATAATGCCAGAATATTTGGAGACTAGTACATTAGCTATATTACTTTTATGAAGGACAACTTGACAACTTCCCCTTTCTGCTTTCTATAATGATATTTTGAGTTCAAAATCTATTGAATAATTGAACGAGACAGTGACTGGATAAAAATTTTTCTTTGGGTTAACCAAAATAACTTTGCACTTAAAAATGTTCTTTCTTTGTGGTTATTATCACTGAATCTCAACTCCGAATGGAGTTAAGTAGGAGAAATTTCGAGAATGAAACTGTTTTTACTCTTCTATCGTCACTACCAACTCCCACAAGGGCAAGGATGTTATGAATTCTCCAAAATACTTCTGTAATATAGGTGTGGCTTTTTGATGTTGTGAAATCACCATGCTTCGTTTTGTTTTGAACATCTTAGATAGAATTCAATCAATTGTCTTAAAATATAGGAAGTTTTAAAAATGGACTATGACTATAACATGGTCAATACCTCAACAAGAGAGTTTATTAAGTAAATGAGCATATTTAGTTTCCATTACTTCCTCCTGAAGATCTGTAATAGGAATATTCAATGCCAAAATAAAAAACTATTCATTTCATGTCTATGCTTAATAAGAATTTGCTTATAATCTTGATAAGAAAAAAATATTGTTTAACAGAGGAATTAGCTCTCTTGTTCTTTCCCTCCCCCATCTTTCAAACTAACAATAAAAAAGAAATATGAATTTTACTTTTCAGACAATTTATTCAGTCTTGCTATTGTTATATCTCCAGGGACTAGATTTACATTTTGAAAAAATACCACAGTGTACAAACGTGCATACCCTACTCAGCCAGCATATCATAGATACTGCACAATAACATCTGGGAATATTAAACTTTGCCCTTACTGGCAACCCAATTGGCATCTTTAACTTACAGTGCAGATTTTTTATACTGATGTGTTTTTAAAATATTTGAAGTATTCTCAAGACAGTATTCTGAGGTTTCTGCAGTGGTCCACTTTAGTCTTTTGAAGTTTTCTATACAACAGGATACATGCATAGATTTTCCAAAACATGCTTTCGTGGGAAAAAGAAAAAAAAATCAAGGTGGCATTACACAAAGCTTCCCTGAGTGGTCTGTACCTAATTCCTTTCGGGCACTGTTGTTTTGGCAGTTCATGAACTTTATGACACGCATCTGATAAAACCATTCCTGTTCCCGCACTGCTTTGTGGAATCTAAATCATTTCAATGCCTTGTATTTATGAAATACTTTTAGTTATAAAGTACAGATATAAAATTTTAATTTTACCTCTGAGCACATCGTGTTTTGGCTGTGCGTTATCCAGAGGTGATGTCCCACGATAGCAATTACTGCTTGTGTGTGCAGAGATGGCTGAGGAATCCGATGTATGTTGGTCAGTCCTTCAGCAGTGTTCCCACTGATCAGTGTTCTTTCATTAAAGGCCTCGGCCACTTCTCCTGGAGCTTGCTCTGGTTCACAGCACAGGCTTCTCAACTTGAGCACAGTCTGGCTTTTGTCTAAAAGAAGCTGCCTTAATTGTCTGTTGTTAGTGTTTTCCAGCAGTCCGCTACTGTGTCACATGCTTAAAATGTGGACCTCAGAACATTTTAAAAACAGAACTTGCTTTGTGACCACCTAGAGGGGTGGGATGGGGAGGGTGGGAGGGAGGGAGATGCAAGAGGGAAGAGAAATGGGAACATATTGTATATGTATAACTGATTCACTTTGTTATAAAGCAGAAGCTAACACACCATTGTAAGGCAATTATACTTCAATAAAGATGTTTAAAAAATAAAAAAATAAAATAAAATAAAATAAAATAAAAAAAACAGAACTGACATCTCCCCTATTGCAGTGTGATGGGGTTAGCATGTAGAAAGCACATACACTTTGGAGACACGTTTGCTTTGATATAATTCCCAGCTCCATTGCTTACCAGCTATATGACTGGATAAGAATACTCTCTGGCTAACAACAAAGACCTACTGTATAGCACAGGGAACTATATTCAATATCTTGTAATAACCTATATTATATATATATACTTTTTCAGATTCTTTTATATATATATTTTATATGTGTGTGTGTGTGTGTGTGTGTGTGTATATATATATATGACTGATCACTTTGCTGAAACTAACACATTATAAATCAACTAAAAAAGAAAACAAACAAACAAACAAAAGGAACACTCCCTGGCTCTCTGTTTTCCTTCTCTTATGATGAAGATAGTTATACTTCCCTGATGAGGCTGAGTGAGGATTAAATAAGAGGAACTGAATAGAACACTTGCCACAGCATTAGACCCCTATTAGTGTGTGCAATTGACATTCTGTGAACTCACTTGGATTAGCAAGTGTTAAAGTGCACACTGCTTCAACTTTTTTATTGTGGTAAAGAATAAATGACATAAACTGTACCATTTTAACCATGTTTAAGTGTGCAGTTCAGTGGCATGAAGTACATGCGTATCGTTGTGCAACCATCAC
Source organism: Eschrichtius robustus (assembly GCF_028021215.1). Classification (NCBI taxonomy): domain Eukaryota; kingdom Metazoa; phylum Chordata; class Mammalia; order Artiodactyla; family Eschrichtiidae; genus Eschrichtius; species Eschrichtius robustus. Next base: position 57,435,800 of record NC_090828.1, read on the forward strand.
CACCACCACCATCTATCTCCGGAATTTTCTCATCTTCCCAAACTGAGACTCTCTACCCATTAAACACTAACTCCCCTCCTTCCTCCCTTGGCCCTTGGCAGCCACCATTCTTTCTGTCTCTATGAATCTGACTCCTCTAGGTATCTTAGGTTAAGTGGAATCATACAATATTTGTCCTTTTTCTTCAATTCTTATAAATTAGCTACAATTTGGGACTTCATTATTGATTACTTGGCCTTGGCATTAAATTATTTATTTTTTAAATTAATTTAATTATTTTTTAATATATTTTTTTATTTTTTTGGTTGTGTTGGGTCTTCGTTTCTGTGTGAGGGCTTTCTCTAGTTGCGGTGAGCGGGCGCCACTCTTCATCGCGGTGCACAGGCCTCTCTTGTTGCGGAGCACAGGCTCCAGACGTGCAGGCTCAGTAGTTGTGGCTCACGGACCTAGTTGCTCCGTGGCATGTGGGATCTTCCCAGACCAGGGCTCGAACCCGTGTCCTCTGCATTGGCAGGCAGATTCTCAACCACTGCGCCACCAGGGAAGCCCCTAAATTATTAAGTTAACATTGCCACATGTATATCACATTTAAGATGTTAGGGTCCAACCCAATGCATCTATATGTATATGTATCCCTACTACTCTTCTAATAGGCTGTTAGACTACATGATGATGACGACAATGATGATGATGATGGTGGTGATGCCATAACCTCCCAGTGTTATCTCCTGAGTCTTCTCCTTTGTGCCCTCTGAATAGTAATTCTAATGTTAGCAAATTCCTCTCATCCTCAGTCTCTTTACAAAATCTGACTCATCTCTTGCCTGTGGAGAATCTGAGAACATTCTGTGACCCAGCAACCCTCTGCAGCCCTCTGGAATGGAGGTTGCTCATTTTCCATCCCCATATTCAATGGGCACAGAGGCTATATTGGCATTCTCTTAGTATTTCTGTTTTAAAAAGTATTACTCTTCAATCTTTATGCAAAAACTCTTTATCATTTGGATAAATTGAGATACCTAACAAGAATCGCTGAGGGATTAGATGTGGTGTGTGAGAAAGAGAAATGCCAATGATGATGCCAAAGTTTTAGGGCTTTGGAAGGATGGAGTTGCTATTAACTAAAATACAGAGGACTGAGAAAGCATTTGGGGGCAGAAGGAAGTATCTGGAGCCATGCTTGAACACGTTAAGTTTGAAATGCTCAGTTGCTCACTAGACACCCAATGAGAGATGATAAGCAGGTGATCTGGGCTTCAGGGGAGAGGTTCTGAGAACCTGAGATTCATCAGCCTATAGATGATATTTAAAGTCATGAAGTTGACCAAGGTCATGTAGAGAATAAATGGAGACAGGAAAAAGGAGAAATCCAAGGATTGGGTACTCAAACATTTCCAAAGGAAAGGCCAGAAAAGTCGGAGGAAAAGCAAACTAGTGCGGTGTCCTGGAAGACAGTAGAAAGTGTTCCAGGGAACATTGGCAACAAAGTGTTCAAATGTTTCCAATTGGTCAAGGAAAATGAGGACTAAGAAATGACTACTGGTTTGGAAATGCGAATGCCTTTGGTGACATTAAAAAAAAGAGCAGTTTCAATGCAGTGCTGGGGGTGAAAATCTGTCTAAAGTGGGTCGAAGAGAGAATTAGGGAGAGAAATTGGAGAGGGCTGGTATAAACAACTAATTCATAGAGTTTTGCAGGAAAGGGACAGAGAGGTAAGTGTGTAGCTGGACAGGAAGGGAGGGCCAAGGGAGGTTTTCTAAGATGGGAGCAATAACAGCATGATTGTATGCTGATGGGAATGATGTATAGAGGGGGGAGGGGGAACAATGATGCAGAAGAGAAGGGGAGAATTGCCGTGGCAACATCCTTGAGTTCAGAGAGTGTGACGCCGTAAACGGATGAAAGAATTGGCCTTTTCAAGGAATGTGGCACTTCATCCACAGTAACATGAGAAAGGACAGTGCATATGGACACGGATACAGGTAGATAAGTAGACATGATGGTGAGAGCCGTGAAAATTCTCTTCTGATTCATTCAAGTGTCTTGGTGAAGGGAAGTCATCAACTGAGAGTAAAAGAAGACAAGGAGGTGGTGGCGGTTTGAGGAGAGAAGGTACAAAATAGTCTAGACATTTACAGTAGTGCTACTCAAAGGGTAGCACGCAGACCCGTGCTTTCTTGCAAATTCTCTGTTACCTGTCCATGAAAGGATAAATACAGAAATTAAGAGTAAGCATTTAGAATCTTTTATAGCAATTTGATGGAGTAATTTTTAGACAAATTTAGAATTTGCATTTTGCATGTCTTTATTTCATTTTTCTTGTAACCCATTTTAGTTGTATTTTATAAAAGTATTATTCTAAAATGAATTTTAAATTATAAGAAACTGGCCCTTCACCACAGATAGTTTGAAAAACACTTGTTTAAAATGTGGGAGAAACTGACTAAGCAAACAGTGTAACTGCTAGGAAGCATGAAGCCCCACTTGAGGCTAGTAATCATGAATTTAAAACACACAGTGAACATAGTTGTTTCTGTCTCATCTCATTCAACATCACAGATAAGTTTTTATTGGTTGGAGAGCTGGATTTAAGCAGAGTTTTGGTTTCTCCAGCTGAGTACAATAAACAGAGAAGGGACAGAAGAGTTGGGGTGTAGCAAGTGATCAATTATAGAGTGACTAGTTTGTCAAAACTCAACAAATGTAAACTTAAGATTTGTGCATTCCCTTGTATGTAAATTTCACACCAAAAGAAGAAAACTGCAAACAAATGTTGAACTCAACTTAATGATATGCATACTGAAGAACTTAGAAAGTAAGGATGCCTAATTTACTTTGAAGTGCATTTTTAAAAATTTATTTAATTTTATTTATTTTTGGCTGTGTTGGGTCTTTGTTGCTGTGCGCAGGATTTCTCTAGTTGTGGCGAGCGGGGGCTACTCTTTGTTGCGGTGTGCAGCCTTCTCATTGCAGTGGCTTCTCTTGTTGCAGAGCACGGGCTCTAGGTGCGTGGGCTTCAGTAGTTGCAGCTTGCGGGCTCAGTAGTTGTGGCTCACAGGCTTAGTTTCTCCGCGGCATGTGGGATCTTCCCAGACCAGGGCTTGAACCCTTGTCCCATGCATTGGCAGGTGGATTCTTAACCACTGTGCCACCAGGGAAGCCCTGAAATGCATTTTTAAAGAGATGAATTGATAGATGAATAGAGGAATGACTAAGTGGATAAATATGTGATAAAACTTAATGGTAGAATTCAAGTGAAGGAGATATGGGTGGTCACTATAAAATTCTCCCCTTTTCACTGTTTGTCTTACAGTTTTCATAATAAATGTTGGGGAAATATTGCCTTGAATTTTTGTGAGCGTTCATTTTAACTTTCCAACCAGATTATTGTCCCAAAGACAGAGGACGTTATGTAAAGAAGGTTATTGAGTCCATGATTCTTTTTTCCACAGATGGAGAAACTGAGTCCTGAAGATGATGAATGACTTCACCAAGATCAGATGGCAAGTTAGAGGCATATCTGACTCCTACTTAGTTTCTTCCCAGTACACTAGGGGCAACTGAAGTCCATAACTCACCCCAAGAGGATCCATGAAAGGGCTTCTGGAAAGCCCACTAAACTCCCCTAAACCAAATGTAAAATTTGGAGTGTATGTTCAGATGTGCATTTTCCTGAGGAGACAATTCATAGCTTTCAAATGATCCTTAAGTAGTCTATAACTCAAAAGAGGTTACTGTCTCTTTAAAAAGTTATGAGTGGGGCTTCGCTGGTGGCGCAGTGGTTGAGAATCTGCCTGCCGATGCAGGGGGCACGGGTTCGAGCCCTGGTCTGGGAAGATTCCCACATGCCGCGGAGCAACTAGGCACGTGAGCCACAACTGCTGAGCCTGCGCGTCTGGAGCCTCTGCTCCGCAACAAGAGAGGCCGCGATAGTGAGGGGCCCGCGCACCGCGATGAAGAGTGGCCCCCGCTTGCAGCAACTAGAGAAAGCCCTCGCACAGAAACGAAGACCCAACAGAGCCACAAATAAAATAAATAAATAAAAATTAAAAAAAAAAAGTTATGAGGGCCAATTTCTTTTCATCTGCCTTCCTTGGAAGTACCAAACACAGTGTTAAGACATTCAAGAAATATTTTTAAACTGAGAGTGTTTTATTGATCAGTGTTAAACTGATAATATTTTAAACTGATTCATCATAATGGTATTCCAGAAGGCTTTTTGAAGTTCCCAGATTGTAAGGTTGTTTATAATGTAAGACACTCAAGCCCTTTCTCATTTTTAATTATTGTTGAGCTTGTCCCTTAGGATCCACATAAGGCTGGCTAAGCTCTGAAAAAAGAGTTGCTTTTCTTTTTCTTTTCCACTTCTTTGGCATTCACAGATCACTGTGTTGTTTAGCAAAATCCATCCAAGGCTTTCAATTCTTAATTTCCAGCAAAATACTTTATTATGTAACATCCTTCAAGTTCAGGCTGTAAGTTACCTGCTTTTGCATATGGGGTGAGTAAGGGGTTGCCTGTAAGCATAGAGTTAGGCTTGTGTGCTCTCACCTCTGCCATGAGTTAGAGGAAAGCTATCTTCCTGAGCTTTAGGGTCTTTTTTTTTTTTTTTTGCCTCTGAATTAATACTTCCAGAAGTATGACACAAGGTTTTGTCACTATTAAGTGAATTATTACTTTTAAAATTGTTTGAAGAGTATGAAACAACAAATAAGATATATTTGGTCAAGCCAAGGGGGCAAAAATAGATACAGATATAGATATAATTTTTATACTCTAAGAGGCCCAAGCAGTTGTAAATTATTGAAGAAATGAATGATTTGACAGAGCTGCTTCTAACATTGGGGGGAAAATATTCCTCATCTCATATAAGCGTCATTCCAGAGTGACTCTCCCCTCTACCTGTGCCTGAGTTTGCCATCCCACTATTTTTCTTATTTGTCAACTCAGTCAATGCCTACCTTGATCTCCTAAAGGCCACATTTGTTAAGTAAATATCACAAAAGCTTATAAGCTAACTGCAACAGGTTTCACCTGAATCTCCTAAGGATAAATTGAATAAATAGGCCGGCATAGCTAAAACAGGAATGTCTGTAAATCTGCTTGGGCTGCCAAAAGAAAAAGAAGAATTGTGCAGGAAGTAAAAGAGTCAATGAGACAGATTAAAGGAAATAAAGAATTCTGGTGTGGACTGAACTGACAAGCTCAAGAATAAAATGATAAAGACCTTTATTCACGTCAGAAAGTCTATAAAACTATGTAAGTACAAGAACAAGAAAACGTTAATAATAAACCTTATCCTGTTGCATAAGAAACAAAATGAACTGCCAAAACTTCAGAAAGGTCAGCTCTATCAGATAGTATATCTGTATTGAATGCTCATATTGAAAACTAACTGGAAGCCTAATGAAGAATTTGCTAAGAAAGATTGCTCTTTTTAATGACTCAGATTATATCAAATATGGAAAGCTCTTGGACCTCTGTAATTACCCATGAGGACATGCTTGGGCTCATCCCATCCCACTGGAGGCCACCCTAGATCAGACTGCTAGCTGACCAACTAGTGTGTGAGCCCTAGATGAGCCCAGAAAAATCACCCAGCCAACCCACAGCTCAGTCCCCCCAGAAAATACCCCTTATGGAGTGGGAGCAAGGGCAAAGTGGGGAGACCAGTGAGGAGGATACTACAGTGTGCTCTACTGACAGCCCCTAAACTGCCAATCGATGCCAACCTCACACAGAGAGAGACAACCAGGCATTATGCAGCTTCCGAGGTGATGTAGCAGGGAGTACACAGTACCACTTATGAAGTAGTCTTCCCCAATAATAGGAGATGCTCTGACCAAGCATCCAGATCTAACTACTAATTTACAAGAAATACAGGGGACAGAAAACATGTTAATAACAGGGGGATGCAATCAGCAAAATTGAAACTATGGAAAACTCTATGGGACAAAGTACCTGGTTTCTTCAACACATAAAGGGTAAGGAAAAAAATAGAGACACAAGTCAACCATAAAAAACACTTATGAGACAATCAGGGAGATTTTAAGAGTAACTGGATACTTAACAATAGTAAGGAATTCCTGAGAATTTTCTTAGATGTGATAATGTATTGTGGTTATTTTTTTTTATAGTCCTCGTAGGAATACATACTGAAATATTTATGGATGAAAAGATAGGATATTTGGATTTGCTCCAAAATAATTCAGTTGGGAGGGGGGAATGGTTGGGAGTATAAACAAAACAAGATTGTGCATAAGTTGACCATGGCTGAAGTTGGGTGATGGATACGTGGGGCCTCGTTTCTCTCTACCTTTGTATATATCTGAATTTTTCCATTTAAAAAATGTTTTAAAAGTGTGAGAGAATATCATTTACATACAACATATGACAGGAAAAGGCTCATGGATACTGCTCTTCCTCATGATTGACAATTAAGCCTTTCTATTGCAAGAAGTGCCTCTCCTTTGCAGAAGCTTGTTTCTCTGGGGACCCCCAATGACATTATTAATGCAAAGATTCCCCCCTGGCTAGAGACTGGCTGCAACCAACTTAAGAAAGAAATGAAGGCAAGGTAGAAACATGTATCTTCCTTGTGTGCCTGTAGACTGTGTTTTAGTTGTATACACACTGAATGACTACCTTTGTTAATTAACCAGTTTTTAAATTATTAAAACAAAATTAAGTTCATGACAAAAAATCCAAATAGCATAGAAGATAGGGAAAAGGTGAAAAGTAAAAGTCTTTCTCTCAACACCCAATCTCACTCCCAGAGGTGTGGAACCACCTAACTACACATTCTTGAACGTCCTTTTAGAAATATTCAATGCATAGTCAAGTGTGTGCATGTGTGTGCGTGTGGGTGTGTGTACGTGCATGCATGCGTATGTGTTTGGAAGAGTTATTTTTAAGGACTATTTGATTAAGGACAAGAATAATCTGGCTTTTGGTTAATTTTATTATAAAAAATTATTAGTGAGTGTATAATACATCTTTATTTTGCAGCAACACTTTAATACTCACAGAGCTGTATATTCATACAACTTAATCATGGCCCTCTTGTCACAAATGATTTTCTGTATCATTCTAATATAGTTATTTATATTTTTATTGATCATTTGAAAATGTAGCTGAATTTTTCACCCTAATATAAGACAAGATACATTAAAATGAAAACAAATTAATGGCTTATTTATCATTGTTTCTTTAAATCCTTCAAGTTGAAAATGTTTAGATGGATTTTCCTTTGGGGCTATTATGGCGCTGACTCTCATCAACAAAGTTATACAAAATTTGAGTGCATGAAAAGAACAAGACTGTTTATTCTTAAGTCATCTCCCTGAATTAGGAGTAAAAATGGTTATGTTAGAGATATATGCAACAAATTTTTCAAAATATATTAAAATTGTGAGTAGTTTTTTAATACGATCGCTCTGTAATTTTTAAACTTTAGTTCTTAAAAGTTGTAAGGTTTGCAGCAATAAGCAAAAATGTTTAATTTTTTTTAAAGTATATTAAGACTCAATTTTTATTTTTTTTTTAAATTTATTTATTTATTTATGGCTGTGTTGGGTCTTCGTTTCTGTGCGAGGGCTTTCTCTAGTTGTGGCAAGCGGGCGCCACTCTTCATCGCGGTGCGCGGGCCTCTCACTATCGCGGCCTCTCTTGTTGCGGAGCAGAGGCTCCAGACGCACAGGCTCAGTAATTGTGGCTCACGGGCCCAGCTGCTCTGCGGCATGTGGGATCTTCCCAGACCAGGGCTCGAACCCGTGTCCCCTGCATTAGCAGGCAGATTCTCCACCACGGCGCCACCAGGGAAGCCCCAAAAATGTTTAATTCTTTACAAATTTTTAATCCACTGATTTTCCACACAACTATGTAATTATTGCACTTCAGATGTCTCTCAATTGAACTTTGCCTTCAGATTCTTTTTTTCCTATTAACTCTTTTAAATATTTCAAGATTCACCTCATGCTTGAGTTACCCATTACAGTACTATTTTTTAATATTGCCCCTATTGGCATGTGCTCATTTTGTTTGTGCTCTTCGTATAATTACACATTTTTCAAATTATTGAAAAAGAAAGAGTAACTCTTACTTTGGTTACTTTCAGGGCTGGCTTCATGGATGTGTGACCTGGGCAGTCACATAGCCCCACATTCAGAAGGGCCTCATACTTGGTTTAATGTGCTACTGTCACTATGTTGAAATTCATAATAATTTTATCTTTGAACTTGTGTTTTGTAAGTGAAGTCCAAAGGCACAACATAGCGCAGCATAAGCAGATACGCACAATATATGTGTGTCCATAGTTCCTTGGCAGCCCATTTGCATGTAGCATTCCTGGTGCTGCATGAGCATAGAATTCCAGTGGACTCAGCGTGGGAGTTCAGCAGGACTCAAAGCAAGTACAAGGTAAGCATTTTATGGAAGACATTGACTTCTGTGGGGTGTTGGTAGAATGTGCATGTATCGAGAAGTGAAATAAAAAAACAGTTGAGGTCGTTTTTTGCAGCATTTCCAGTGTTCTAGTAAGAACAAAATATGTATGCAGGTAATAGCTACAAAATACAAATTGTGTAATTTCGCTGATCCTGCATGCAAGTTAAATGTTCTCATATTTATATTTAAAACTGGAATTCCAAGATAAAAAGATGAATGGTAAAAATCATGCCAGTAATTTAAACTGTCTAATTCTTCTTTACTTAGAGCAAAACTAAGTAAAAATAAAAAGCAATGTGACAAGTCAAGAGAGAGGCAGTGGAAGAAAGGAAAAAGATTTATATTTTAGTAACTTTAATGGCACTTTTTTCCTGACTTTTGAACAAAGGGCCCCAACGTTTTCATTTTGCCCTGAGCCTCACAAACTCTGTAACCGGTCCTAGTTGCATGTTCTTTGTCTTCCTGGGGAATCCTCCTGCAGGAAGCATCTGTCTTCCATTCTGAAGTCATTAGTTCACTCTCATAGCTGAGGTTTGGCTGGAGAAAGAACGTCTTTATTTTGGCAAATGGGCAGAACTGGCAAACAGAAGTAGCAAAAGGAATAATCGTGTATCCTGAAATGTAGTATGGAAAAATGCTTAAGCTCTTATAGATTAGGTTTTCTTTGCTTCGTTGTGGTTTACAGCTGTGGATTTTTCACACTGAAGAGCAGTTGTCAAATAAATATTTTTCCTTCATCACTTCTTTACAAAAGCTCAAGACTTCCCAGGGCCGTCTTGCTGTGAATTTTCTTCTCTCTTAGAAGTACTAAAAACAACCCAAGACTAACCAAGAGCTGTGTTGTTAATTTTTATTCTGTGCTTTTCTGTCAATGTCTCTGATGAACCATCTTCAGACTATTTCAACAAATGTTTATGGAGAGCTAGCTTTGTGAGAGCCACTGTGCTAGGCTCTTGGGATACCAAGTGAAATAGAAAGATCCCTAGCCTCAAGAGATTTTGATCTGAAAGTCCTCCAGAGGGAACAAATGAGGCCAAATGTGATGGTAAGTGATCTGGTGGTTCCTAGGGAACATTCTTTTGGTTTTTTTCCCCACACATAAACTAGTGAACTCTATTTTTCAGGGTACATGAATCATTCCCTCATAACAAATTAAGCACATTAAGTTAACTTGGAGTACACTGGGTAAATATATTATTGCTTCAGGAAATGGCAAGAAGGGACTGAAATTGACTCATTTGGGAGGAAAATGCTACTTTGAAAATAACTGGTATCCTTTGGAGTTAAGATTTCAGTTTCTCTGACTTGAAAATCTAAGTACAGAAATGCTGCCCATGAGAACATGACCCAAATAAAACTCTGCAAGTCCCAAATCTGTGATTCAGAGGTACTCCTCTGACAATGATCAAAATCATTCCTCACGTTGTGACAGGCTGCTGTTACACTTCTGGTGCGCCTTCATCCGAAAATCTCTGAGGTCTTTGTTTTCAACAGTCACTCACTCTTCTTCATTCTCAGCACCTACATTAAGAGTTATAACTTGTCATGTGCTTCTACTACCGGGCCCTTGAGAGTTGTGCTGTAGTTCTATTATAAAAATGTTCTGGAAAATGATTTCACATCTATTTTAAATTATTTGCTTAATGTTAGAAGGCAGAAATTCTTTGGGAGTTGTTTTCATAGAATGCTCATGGATCCTTTTACCCCCAACAGTCCCCAGTTACATCATATTTATCTATTCCCCAACATCTTTCCTTCTTCCTTGCAATAGTACTGATTTTTAGCTAGGCATGTGGCCACCTGGTAAAAGACATTTCCCAGCTTCCCTAGCAGCTACGTATGGCCATATGACTAAGTTATATCTAATGTGATAAAGTAATATATATATGTAATAGCCTTCTTTCCTGTTGGCTGGAATGCAAATGTGACAGCTGGAGCTTTAGCAGCCACTTTGGGCCAGGAAATGGAACACTAGAGACAGTAAAGCCAAAAGATGGGGGAGCCGGAATCCCTGATGACTTCAAGGACTGCCTACAGAAGTAGAAATCTAGAAATCGAGAAATATTTTTACATGGAGAGAAATAAAGCTCCACTTAGGTAAAGCCACTATTATTTTGGGTTCCTGTTACTTGCTACAAGGTCTAATCCTAACTGATATATTTTCTTATAGATTCCTGGTTTAGTCCATCTTAGGTGAATTCAGTCTTAATACTTATACTTTTTTCTCTACCTTGAAAATCATTGCTCCTTCTCCTAGAGATTCCTTGAGAAAAGTTATGCTTTTCACAGGTCCGGTTAATTCATCCTAGTTATAAAAAGGATTTAAACAGCAGAATAGCTGAAAATATTAAAGTAATAGCTGAAAATACCAGTTATTGGCTTTCTGCCATATTCTAATTCTGCTAAAGCATGCTATATTCTAATTCTACCTAAAGCATTCATCCCTAAGCCCACCTCTAGGTTGGTTTCTGATCCAATCCATCCCACCAGTTTCCACAATTCAACATTTAATTAGCAAAAAAAAAAAAAAAAAAAAATTTTTTTAAGAAACAGGGCATCTGGGTTCCACCTCAAGCCTGGGACAAGTCTGATGGAAGCATCATTTCCCTTCCAATATGGAGGTTGGGAGAACATTTCCTGTGGTAGCCATTGAAGTTGTTGCTGGAATGGGGAAGTTAGGAGATGCCAAATTTGTAAGCCAGAAGACAACTGGAGCACTTCCAGTCAGAAGGACAAGGTAAGAACTAGATGGATAAATGAACTATATGGAGAAATGAGTTATAGTCACCTGTGGAGAAAGTCTCAGTGGGATCGGGGAGCACCAGATTGGGTCTAGAAGAGTAGTTTAGGATTTAGTCTAGCAGCAGAGTAAACAGCAGAGGAGCCTTTTACCTAGTTCCCTGCAGACAGTAATAGAAGAAGTTCCAATGGCCTCAAAATTACAAATAAGCCTAACCCAGAAGACCAGAATGGGCATTCTTCCAAAGAAGACATACAGATGGCCAGCAGGCACATGAAAAAATGCACTATTCACCAGAGAAATGAAAATCAAAACTATGAGACATCACCTCACACCTGTCAGAATAGCTATCATCTAAAAGACCACAAATAACAAATGTTGACCAGAATGTGGGGAAAAGGAAACCCTCGTACACTGTTGATAGGAATGTAAATTGGTGTAGCAACTGTGAAAAACAGTATGAAGTTTCCTCAAAAAACTAAAAATAGAACTGTTATTTGATCCAGCAATTCCACTCCTGGGTATATATCCAAAGAAAACAAAAACACTAATTCAAAAAGATACATGCACCCCAATGTTCGTAACAGCATTATTTACAATAGCCAAGATATGTAAGAAACCTAAATGTCCATCAGCAGATAAATGGATAAACAAGATACGGCATATATGTGTGTGTGTGTATATAATGGAATACTATTCAGTTGTAAAAAAAGAATGAAATTTTGCCATTTGCAACAGCACAGATGGATCTTGAAGGCATTTTGCTAAGTGAAATAAGTCAGACAGAGAAAGACAAATACCATGTGATCTCACTTACATGCGAAATCTAAAAAAAAAGAAAAAACCAAGCTCATAGAAAAGAGATCAGACTTGTGAGGGGAAATTGAAGGAAAGTGGTCAAAAGGTACAAACTTCCAGTTATAAGATAAATAAGTACTAGGGATGTAATGTACACGATGACTATAGCAAACACTGCTGTATGATAGGCAGGGAAGATAAGACAGTAAATGCTAAGAGTTCTCATCACAAGGAGAAAATTTTTTTTCCATTATTCTTTTCTTCTTTCTTTTCTTTTTATTGTGTCTATATGAGAAGATGGATGTTAGCTGAACCTATTCACAATATATGTAAATCAAACCGTTATACAGTGTTATACAGTGTTATATGTCAATTATTTCTCAATAAAACTATAAATAAATACATACATACATAACAAAGCCTAAGATCATGAACAAATTACTACAGATATAAGATGGACATGCTGGCAGGTTAAGGTAACAATCTTAAATAAAAACCATAACTGGTTAAGATGAATGAAAATTAAGGTACATAAGTGGGTAACTTCATAAAAATAAAATTTTGAGGAAATTTATGAATGTAATTATAACTATAATTGATTTAACTCTTGAATTTGCATTTAATTTAAGTCTTTAATTTGATCTAGATGGAAGGGCTGGTATTAATACTAAATGATAGTGACCAATATAAGGGCTACTGTCCATTTAAAACCACTCAGTTTAAAAAGAACCTCGCAAAGAACCATTTCCATCATGCAAATCCTGATGCATTTAACAAATTCATCTTAATTAAAAGTCTTAAAATGTCAAGAATGTTGGAAATTAAATTAATATTTGAAACTAACCATTCCCAAACAATCTTAGAATATATTAGTTGGAATAACTGGGCTTTAGTTCCTAAAAGAGCAATAATAAAATACATCAAGCAGTGGCAATAAATATCCAGAATTTAGCAAGAAAACCAAAGTAAGAGATAGTGGCTGAACTCCAGTGAGCCTCAGATAGACTCTCCTTTCCCATTCCCTACAATGAAGTCATTTGGAGAACAGCTTCTTATCCCTGAGAGATGAAACTGGTTTAGCTACAGAGCTTTCTGTTCTTTCCTCTTTTTTCTTTTCCTTACTGGAAAATAGTTCTTCCCAGTGCGGTGGGCAGACTCATCAGTGAGGGAGCACCTGTACCTCCAGGAAGAAGGCTTAGAATGGGGGAGCTGGCCAGGTCTCGCAGACACTCGAAGCGAGCTAGTCTGCTTTGACCGCTGTCCCGGTGTGTAGAGAGAGGGCTGAGCAAGCATCAGTTTGCAATCTGATTTCCTTCTTTGCCTGGAGGCCAGATCTGATGCCTTTGACACCAAAGAATACACAGAGTAACAAACTTTGAACTATTAACAGGAAATGTATAAAACAAAGTATTTACTGAATGTCACTATGTACTTGGTATGTGATGGATACAAAACAGTAGGTATGAATTCTGCCTCCTGCTTACAATAAAGTTGGCAAAACAAGGAACAAGCATGTGTAATTATCTTTCCATGTATCTGTATCTTCCACTAAACTATAAATCCTAGGACAGCAGAGATTATATTCATCATACTCACAGTTGCCCATTATAGCCCAGTCCCTGCCCACTCAATAAATAATTGAATAAATAAATGAACATACACCATTGAAGTAACAACAAAAGGTAGCCTCTACACAGTCAGGTACCAAAGTGAGGGGTAGAAAATTAAAGCCTGAAGCAGTTAGAGAAGCGAAGATAGCTAAATGACAGTCAAGGGGTTTGGAGGTAAGGTTAGAATTGGGCTTTCCCATTTCGTACAGAATAGAAGAAGCTCTCCCCGTTGGCTAGAGCCTGGCAGCCTATCAAATGTATAAAACATTGCCAAGAGAGGGCATAAAGCAGCAACTCCAATGTCAAAGCTGCTGTCCCCATATGGGACAACAGTGGTCTTGTGGTAGGGCTTCCCAGGACAATCTCTTCTCTGGAGTCTAGAGACCTCCAAACAAATGACTTCATTTGGTCACTAAACTGTTCCTTAAAGTATCCAAAGTCTGAAAGCCTTAGATATAAAGCTGGATTATAATACTGTAATTTAGGGATTCCCTGACAGTCCAGTGGTTAGGACTCCACGCTTCCACTGCAGGGGGCATGGGTTCAATCCCTGGTGACAGAAATAAGATCCTGCATGCTGCACAGTGCGGCCTAAAAATCACTGTAATTTAGGTGCCAATGATAGTCCTGAAATGTAAGGATTCGGCTGCCTTTTAGCCCTATGACTTTTAAGAATCAGTAGATGCCTGGGCTGCCCAGCCCCAGATTGCCTGGCCACTCTAGACAAAAGGCTATACCCAGGGGAGGGGCCTCATGGCCAACTCTCCAGGACAGCCCAGGTCTCTCTTCTTGTCCTGGTGAGACCCCATCAATGCAAATGTCATATCCCCTTTGACTGGAAGAGGAAGGATCCAGTTTTCTGGAGGACTCATAGCTATTGGAATAACTCCACTCACATTCTTTTCCCATCAGCATGGGCCAAACCCAGCTGGAGTGGTAAGCATCTAGATCCCTCTTAGGCTAGGTCACCTCCTCTTTCTTCCCCAAAAGTTCTGGTTAGCAGCAATAAAGCTTGTGTATCAGCTGGAGTCTCAGCAGAAAACTGATAATATGGGGACTGTTTGAGGAGATTTTGGTAAAAGGACTATTTACAAGGTTATGATCAGGGTGTAAGGAATGAACAAGGAACAATACGGTAGTGCACTGGGGCTGTTTTCACCCTGCACTAACAAGAGTGTAGAGAAGTTACCGGAACCTGCAGACTGAGGGGTTGTGCCCAGAGCGCTGCCAGACAGAAGCCAGGACACAGCCAGCCTGACCCAAGCCCACAGGGAGGAGACCAGAAGGATAATACTCTCCTCCCTCCAGTCTCCTTGGCCAAAAGCAGCAGAAAGTTGGAGGGCAAGAGAGCCCTTTAGAACCTAGAGGCAGGACAGGAATAAAGACGCAGACGTAGAGAATGGACTTGAGGACACGGGGAGGGGGAAGGGTAAGCTGGGACGAAGTGAGAGAGTAACATGGACATATATACACTACCAAATGTAAAATAGATAGCTAGTGAGAAGCAGCCGCATAGCTCAGGGAGATCAGCTCGGTGCTTTGTGTCCACCTAGAGGGGTGGGACAGGGAGGGTGAGAGGGAAACGCAAGAGGGAGGGGATATGGGGATATATGTATGCATATAGCTGATACACTTTGTTATACAGCAGAAACTAACACACCATTGTAAAGCAATTATACGCCAATAAAGATGTTTTTAAAAAAAAAAAAAGAGAGCCCTTTAGTGCAACTTCTGCCCGCCAATTCTGATGCAAGGTGGAGAAGGGTAGGCAGGGATCTCAGAGGACAAATGTCAGCTCTGCTGCTCAGCTGTGCTCTGTCTATTCTCCATGAGTCTGTGTCTGTGTAAAGACCCACTTATTCCAAGTAAAAAGGACCTCCTTCTAAAATCAGTCCTTAATCAGTGAGCCACAAGCAAATGGAATCGTGGGATCAGGAACCTAAATTCTAATCAGCCGATGAATGGCTGTGTGATGCTGGGAATAGTAAGCTTTCCTGTATTTAGGCTTAGGCACTCTTCACTGTTTCATGAGTGTATTGCGAGGATATTTGCAGGACTTGATTGTACATTCATCCCCTTTTTCTCTACAATTGCTTTCCTTAATGGATTAATAACTAGGAGCTTCCCTGGTTCTCTCTCTATTCATTTTTTCAAAATCAATCTATTTCCCTCTCTCTCTGTCTCTCTCTTTCATTGTTTTATATTCTTTTCCACTGCACTTCATCTGATATTGAAATCTGCCTTGTGGTGTGCTGTGAATACTGCTGTGGTTTAATTCCATGTTCTGTAAAAAGGTGATCCTTCAAGTCTAACAAGAATCACCCCAATGGCACCTTATATAATCCTGATACTATCACAACTTGTTCAAAATGCAAATATTGTTTAAAATATCCTTACAATATGGCGGTAAAATGCCAGAAGTTACAGTATTCAAAGAATAATTGATTCTATATGATTGTGAATATGATGATAATAATGATAAATAATAGATTTACATACTACATATGTTTACATATTATTAAATAAATAATGGGTGTTTACTATGTGCCAGGCACCATACTATGTACTTTATATATATAATTTCAGACAGATTATTATTAGGTATTATTAGGTGCTATTATTACCACCACTTTGGAGAAGAGGAAAATGAGATTTAGTGAGGTTAGATAACTTCCCCAATGTTGTAAAATATTACTCAAGACTCAAATCTAGGTTTGTCTAACTCTATAATCCATGCGCTTGACACTACAACATTATTGAATTTCAAAGCAGGCAGGTGATTCAAACCCTCTAACCCCGTAATCACACCTACAATAAATTCCTAATCCAGAAGGAAGATAATATCAATTGGAGATAGATAGTAGTGATGGTTGCACAACAATGTAAATGTACTAATGCCACTAAACTGTATGCTTAAAAATTGTTAAAATGGTAAATTTTATGTTATGTATATTCTACCACAACAAAAATATTAAAGAATTCAACAAGAAAAAAGAAAGCAGTATTTCAAACAAAAAAATAGTGATTTTTAAAATATGTTTCTTTAAATCTTGTGTTATGAAGTTAAAGTTAAATATTATAAATATATATTACCTATTTTGTTTGCATGTATAAAATTGTATATTCAATTTTAGCGGATAACTTTTAAATTATCTTCTTATTGGGGAGATGGAATTTTTCTTGTTTGATATTGCCATATATTTGCGTGTGGCAATTTTCAACCCAAAATCAGTAGCCATCTAAATTAATATTTAATGAAGAGAAAAACAAAGATAGCTTTGGACATGAAGTGACTCAGAAATTTTGCCATCCACTGACCACTGAGGATTATCTGAGGAGTTACTACAACAAATGGAGAACTATACCAAGGAAGAGAATGGCATGGGAAAAACCAAAGTGGTGAAAGAAAAAAAGAAGACAACACCAGATACACAAGACGATAATTGCTGTTATTTTCAATTGCAAATTGAAATAACAAAATAGGAAGTAACCAACATGCCCAAAGAGAATGAGGAAATCAGGTAAGTTATTGTACTTCCACTTACAAGAATATTATGCAGCCCTTAAAAGTTGTAAGTACAAAGATTTTTTATAGCAATATGGAAATACTTTGAATCTTTTGACTTGGGAAAGATCCTTTATATCACATTTTTTAAACGGTCAGAGGAAGAATGAGAAGACAATAGAGAAAAACCAAGCCCAGTCTGGTGATTTGCCTCAGTTACATAGGATTCTGCTATAAAAACTTCACACATTTCACAGAATAACTTATACCCTTCCATTTGCGAGGCGCTGGGTAAAGACAGAAGCAGGCAGAAATGAGGGGTGGGAGGAAGAAGAGGAAATAAAGATGACTCCCTACCCCCAAATTATCAGAAAGAGACAGAAAAAGATGCATCAATTATGGAATGATAGTAAGTATCTAATTATGCGCCAGCTGCCAATCAAAGCCATTCTCTACAAAATTGCCCATCCTGGATTGCCAGTACGGAAGTCAGGGTCTTCACACCTAGAACAGGAACTTGTAACGTAAGCTTTTAGGAAAGGGGAGACATCTAGCTCTCTCAGCTCAGTTCAGATTAGAATGATACATATTTAAACTGTTTCCTCCAGACACCTGTAAGAAAGTAATTGTTTATTCCAGTTTACCGTTTGAAACAGGCGGTGAACCCCCAGAGGACTCAGAACTTTATTTTAGCTGCGACTGTCACTAGTCTGGGAACTCCTCCAGCTCGACAAGGCTCACTCGGAGTTTGTGATTCAAACATTGTTACTCCCAAGGCTCCAACCAAATGACAAATGTCTTCATCTGAGAAGAGTTTTTATTCTACTCTTCTGAAAAAGGGAAATGTATTGCCTTTTTTGTTGTTGCTTGTTTTTATTTGTTTTGGGAGGAGGTTTTATTCAGCCCATGGCAGGCAAAGGTCTGTGTCCTAATCCCCGGAAACTGTGGATATATGTTCCAGAGCAAAGAAGAATTCAGGTTACAGATGGAGTTAAGGTTGCTAGTCAGCTGACCTTAAAATAAAAAGATTATCCTGGGTTATCCAGTATTCACAAGGGTCTTTAAAAGTGGAAGCAGGAAGCAGAAGAAGAATCAATGTTGAGTGATGTGATATGACAAAGACTCACCCTACTATTGCTTGCTTTGAGGATTCTGAACCAAGGAATACAGAGCGTCTGGAGCCTGGATGGGCCAGGAAACAGGTTCTCCCCTAAGGCCCCTAGAAAGGAATATAGCATTGCCAACACCTTGACTTTAGGCCAGTGAGACCCACATCAGATTTCTGACCTCCAGAATTGTAAGATAATCCATTTGGATTGGTTTAAACCACTAAGTTTGTGCTACTCTGCTAAGGCAGTTACAGAAAACTAATACCAGCCACAAGCCAAACAACAAATTGCTAAAGGGTACCTTTTTCAGTCTCGTTTAGATTGAATGGTTGTTTTACTAGGAAGGATTGCACAGAGATATAAGGATTCTTTGGGGCCTGGCTTATAGGACTACTGTGTAGGCAGTCTAAGCCTGCTGTCGTAATCATTACAAGTGGTGGCAGAAACAGCAGTCTTAAATTTCTTATTGATTTTTCACACTCAGTTGTGATAGTAACTTTCATCCACCGCAGAAATTGATTCCAGTTAGTGAAGAAATTGGAAAATATAGGCTTGTTTATTTCAAGGAAAATGAATGGAAAAATAAAGACATTTAACTTCTCCTGATACTCTGAGAGCATAAAGCCTGTTTTCAGCTTTAAGTCTAAGAATTCAGAGACATTTTGACCAAGGCCAAAAAAAAAAAAGTCCTTTACTGTCCATCTAAATCAGAGGGGCCTGGCTTTTTAAACCTTGTCCTTCATGTGGGTAAGTGAGATGAAACTCATTAATCTATTCTAGAAAGGTAAAGGGCCAAGTCCATCCTCCAGAGATGAGAACACGTGACTCTAAACAGTTCAGCCATTTTAAAGCTAAGGCTATGTTGTGATGAACTGGTAAGTGCAAAGAGATGGACTCCTCTTACTTGAAAATTCCATGGGATTTTCTTTCCTTTTTCACCCCCCTTCAGGAGTCTGTGAATGGAGCTTGAGCGATGAACAGGGATGTTAAGAGGTAGATACTCTTCCGAGGATGCACTTGCTGAGCTTCCATTTACACTTCGGGGAATTATGTGGGAGAATATATCCCTAATACTCTATGTTTAATTTTTTTTTTTCAATTAACAGTTATGTTTAGTCAATCCCCAGCAGGATTGTTGGTGAGATTGCTGGCTTCCTAATGCAAGTTTCTTTTCAGTTAGCTGAGCTAATGTTGATGACCTGTTTTCACTTGGTGATGCACTGTTAGATATATCCACTGTCTACCTAAATGCATTTGAGAATTAAATCTCTTCTGGGAAGGTTTTCTCATTCAACCTAGGGATTAGAAATTATATTGACCCAAGGAGCAAGATGTGCTATATTTAGTCTGGGACCAGTGCCAAGCATGCACAGCCAGACCAAGAAATTAGGGGTCCCCAACATCATTTTTACTCCAGTAACTTATAAAACATCAAGGTTAGCAGTTAAGCTACATCGTTTGAAAGTTATCATTCCCAGGTTTCAAATTATTTTAATTTATTTTGTTTGGAGCCTTGTTTTCAGATCAGTGATATTCAGTGCTTGAAGGGAAAGGAAGGGACTAGAAGGGGAAAGAATTGGCTTTTAGCAAGGACCAACCTATATTTCTATTCCCATTCTGCAATGAGGAAAGCAATCTATGAGGAGGCTAGTTAAGTAAATTACAGAAAGGCACAATCCAACTGGTAGCAGGATTAGTATTCCAGCCCATACCTTCCTGACTCCAGAACCCATGCCCTTTTCTTGTTACTATTCATCCTGCCTTTGTACGAGGGAAAAGGAGTGTGTAGGTTTCATTTCAGTTGGAGAACTGAGACCATTCTAATAATGGAATGAGTTCAGGCTTCTGACTCAAGCTTCCATTCCTTTTTTAGACAATCATTTTCCTCCTCTTCTGCCTTTCCTTCCTAATAAAAGCACAAAAGAAATTAAACATTAAAACTCCAAGAGGAAAAAAATCTCTAAGAGGGCACAGATTGTCATTTATCTTTGTATCTCTAGTGCCTTGTACATTACCTGGCCCAGATTAGGTGCTCGTCACTGGCTTGTCTTAGGAAAGAATGAATTAATAAACCAATGAAGATCATTCTATTTATAATGCCTATTGGAACTGCTGTTTCACTTTCAAATGTAGAAAAGCATTTTGTTATTATTTTAAGCCAGCTGTTTTGATTATGTTAAATATTCCAAATTTATGAAGTGTGTTACTAAAGACTGATTCTGGACATGGAACTATTTTTCTCTCTCACTATACACAGACACACATATGCATATATATTTAGTACTATATTTTTATTGTGCTTCCTAAAGTGACTTGAAACAGTTTATATTCAGAGGTGTAAGCACTCTGAGCTCCCAAGTAACATTCTCTGAAAGGGTCTTTTTAAATTTAATTAATTAAAAATTAGCTCTCTAAAAATGAGGGCATTCATAAGTCTCTCTAAAATGTAGGTGTCTCTTGGGCAGGATTTATAAATCGTCCACCTGTAATGTAAAACAGTTTCAAAAACTTGGGTAGATGTGGATGATGAACCATTAACAAGGAATTAAGAAAAAAACCAGTAGTTCATATTTAAAATCTGGCTGCATTTGAAGCAGTGGTTATAGCTATATCTGTGCAAATCCAGACAGCAGTCAAACTTTCCAAAAGTAATATGTAATGATTCTCTGAGAATTATTCTCAAAATGTACACCTAATGTTTCCCACATTATACTTTTCTTTAGAATAAAGTATGGCATCTTAAGTGTCTTTCCAGCAAAAAGCAAATACATTTTGGAATTTTTCTTACATAGCATTCCATGAAATGCTTTATTTCCAAGTAAAAAAAATCCTATTTGTAATTAATTAAACGTAAGTTTTGCTTCAGGAAAAAACATTTCCAGAACTTGAAATAAAGTGGGACATTTTCTATGAAAGACTTTAGTTCATATCCTTAAGAAGAGATTTTTTTTTCATAATACCACCTTTGCAGGATGTTTTGGTATAATGAAATTGTCAATACACTTATAGGTCATACATGAGGTGTGTTTGGATTGATTATGTGTTCTAATAGCCTGAAATCTAAATGAGAGATTTTCTAATAAGAAGGTAATAGGACTATAGAGATCCTTGTATAGCATAAAAATACATGGGGAGGAGTGTTAAAATGTGAATGAGACTAATTGATCATCTTACTGGAGAAACGCTTATCTCAAGATGAAAAATGGCCACATTGTTGTTTGACATTTGGACTGTCGATGGCTTGACCAGAAGAAACCTTAGTCAGACACTCCAGAGACATGAGCAGTTCAAGAGAGCAGGTGCCTGGCAAAGGTCACCGATAGAATAATAGGGTTTTTTCTTCACAATCTTAAGAAAGTTATCTGATGCTGCTTATAGCTCAGTGAAAGGGGAATAAGATGATGGCCAAAAGTCATGCTTTTATTAAAAATAATACCATTCATATAACAACCAGTATGAAAACTCCAAAATTTCTTCATAATAGAATCCCTAAATAGCATACCAAGATATGATATTCTATTCTTTGCTCATCTGATGTACATCAAAAGCAAAATATTGAATCTTTTTTTCAGAAAACATAAGCTAAGAAAATATCCAAGTTGCATCACTAGTTATCTAGCTTGAAAATCATCCAAGTGAATAGAATTCTCAAGATAAGTTTAGACTCCATATTTGTTTTTAAATTTCCATAATAAAAAGAGACTTTAGGTAAGCTTAAAAGTACTTTTAAAAAGAAATAAAAACAGGGCTTCCCTGGTGGCACAGTGGTTAAGAATCTGTCTGCTAATGCAGGGGACATGGGTTCGAGCCCTGGTCCGGGAAGATCCCACATGCTGCGGAGCAGCTAAGCCTGTGCCCCACAACTACTGAGCCCGCGTGCCTAGGGCCCATGAGTCACAACTACTGAGCCTGTGAGTCACAACTACTGAACCCACGTGCCACAGCTACTGAAGCCCGCACACCTAGACCCTGTGCTCCACAACAAGAGAAGACCCCACAGTGAGACGCCTGCGCACCGCAACAGAGTAACCCCCACTCACTGCAACTACAGAAAGCCCGCGTGCAGCAACAAAGACCCAACGCAGCCAAAAATAAATAAATAAATAATAAAATTAAAAAAAAAAAAAAGAAATGAAAACAAAGATCCAAGAGGCCTCTCTACTCTGGAGTTAAGATTTTCAGGTAGAAGGGCTGGTGGATCTTCTTAGTCATTCCATGCCCCTCTGCTAATTTCAGCATTTTCTGTCCCCTGAAGCTGCTCACGTTAAAAACTTTAATTTTTTTAAATTGTTTGGGATTTTAATACCCATATTAGCAAATACCACACAACCGAGTTATTTAACAACGTGTTGGTAACAATGCTAAGGCTACTGGTGGACATGATGCACTTCTAAACTTTGGACTCCTCACTCTTCAACAGGGAACAGATTTCACAAAACTGCAAATTTTAACCAAAGTAGTGCCACCCTGAGGGAGATACAAAAGCTAGCACCATGTTTGGGGAAGTTAAAATTTCCTCACTACCTCCCGCACTCCAGAATTTTTGCACAGTGGACTTCAAGTTAAAATACACAGTATGGGCAGACTTGAAAGCAAACAAAACGTCAAAACAATGCAATATGAATATATATGAATAATATGAGTCATACTATATATAAATGCAATATGAATAATATGAAGCCTGAAATGTGTGTGGCAGTTCCATTCCCTTTTACCTTGATAAGAGTTGGCTGTACCTGAGCTTCAGCCATCCTACCTCGACCCTCCTCCCACACAACAAATGTACACTCCATCCTTGCCTGTCTTGGTCACTCTAGTAACAAAGGACTCTCTCTAAGCATTATTGCCCCAATTCATGCTAACCCCATGGACTGTTCTGAAAATTATCTGATGGTGCTTGTGAGTGACTAAACTAGCCACTGACCTTTTTTCTGCCCATAGCCATGTGAAATAAATTTTGAGTTTTTTAGGTATGAACAGTCTGTCTCATCTTTTTAACTAATGGCGTTATTTATCCATAGGCTCTGACAAGTACAGCACAGTTTGGGTAGAATCAAAGGTTGACCTAATAACCAAATCACTGTGAGATTAAAATTCTCACTAGCACTGCATCCATGGTGCCTAGGCCACTCCCACATAGCTCGAAGAGCATGGAAGAAGCTCAGAAACTACATCTTACCTGTCCTCTTCAATCAGGAATCCACACTTTGAAGGCCCAGAGGAAAATGTACGAATCTCTGAAATACCCGTTTCCAGGTGGCTACCAGTTCCATGAATTCAGTAAAATTAGCTTTTTGCCAACATTATTTTTGCAAAATTCTCTGCAGATCAAGGTATCGCTTACAGCCAAAGATTGCCCAAACCTCACAGCTTCTTATGACCTATACACGGGAGATAGCTCCAGGATCCTCTGTGCTCCAGAAACAGCCCTGAGTCTGGAGCTCCAACTACCTTTGGAAAGCTGACAGATTACTTGCAACCAAAGTGTCATGAAGGACCAAGCTGAATTGCCATCTACAGAAAGATGGGAGCATCCAATCTTCTATCTGATTTTGAGGGTGGGTTGCAGCCTAATCAAACCATTCAAGTGCTTGAAGAGTTTTATCACTGTCACCTCTGAATCATAAACCTTAAGCTAAGAATGGTGAACAAGGACTCCCAGAAGACACCCTGTCCACCACCATGGACTTTGTCATTAACCACTGTGATGTTTTCCACTACTCCTTAGGAAGACGTCCATGTAAGTAATTCCAAAACTCTCTTTCTCTTTCTCTTGTCCCCTACTTTTTAAGGATGATAATAGTCAAATTATTTAATATTGAAGTCCTCTGAAACAGTTTGTTTCAGATTATCATGCAGCAGAGTCTGGTGAAAATTCTGAATCTACCATTTCCTACCTGTGTGATCCTGGGAGAATTAGTTACCCTCTCCTGGCTTGTTTTTTTCAAAATGGAGCTAATAATACCTGCCTCACTGGGTATGTTTTAAGGATTAAATGATTATAAAGTAACTAGAATGTCATACACACATAAGAGGTGTTAGATTCTTTTTAACAAAAATTCATTTACATAGAAACTTGTAAATGGATGTGTTTTTCTTTTGTCAGTAATGTCTTTAGTGTTAAATTATCTAAAAAAGGGGAAAAACCAAGCTTGTTTAAAATTTGCACATTAAGGACTGACTTTAAATGTTTATATACATACAATATTATACATTCTGTTTCTATTGTTTAGTTAACTTTATATTTTAAATAAAATTTCATATAATTCCAATCTTTATAATATTCGTTTTGTGCATGAAAAATTTCCATAGAGGGATGTATGATAATTATTTAATTCTATTATTGGATATATAGTTTGTTTCCAGTTCTTCAATATTATCATCAATAATGTTGTATGGGAGAGGAAACTTTGTGCACAAGAGCTTTCTCTCATTTGTTAATTTTTCATTTCTTAGGATACAGTTCTAGAAATGGTATTACTGGATCAAAGAGTATGAACACATTTTTATGGTTTTGATCTGTTTTGTTAATTTTAAGTACAGGATAAGAAGAAAGTACTGTGAGGCGGGGTTATCAGAGGTCTGAATATGGAGAACTGAAAGATGGAAAAAGGAATATTTCAGGAAGAAAAAATGCCTGAAAAAATAAACAGAAGCAAGTAAAATCTTAATATGAATAAAAGAGAAAAGGAAATTAACCTGACTGAAGTGAAGGTTTTTTTGGCAGTAATGGAAAACCAGGGTGGATGAGTTAAGCAAATTCTCATTAGAGGTGGCCCTTGAGAGTGAGGTAAACTAGTTAAGCTTGGTGCAGTTTGCCTAGAGGCCAGGGGAGCAGCACAACAGAGAGAGGGAGAGAGAGAGAGAGGACACAGGAGTCATGGCAAATAGCTAGAATCAAAGCTTCCCATGCAGTGTCAAATGAGAAGAACATGGAAAGTGAATCCAAACACTTGAAGGGAAAAATGAGAAAAGGGACTTAGACATTAGTGTAAGACAATGAATAAAAGTATACTTCCCAAGCGTTCTCATCTGGCTGACTGGAAGTGAAGAGAAGTAGGTGTCACCACAGGGACAGCAGTCAGGTAACTGGGAAAGGGAACCTCCAGTTCTGGGGAGTAAATTGGGCAGAGGGTATTGATTCTGAGTTGAGAGTAGGATATTCAGCTGGAAAAGTCAAGTATAGGCAGCCCTTACATTGTTCAGGACTTCAGTGGCTTAAGTAGGGTACACAGAAAACTAGGAGTTCATAGTGCAGTAGATGACATCCTACCAGGAGATGGAGGAGGGACTGTAGAGCTTCTGAGGTGGTCAGATGAGCCAAGGCCTTGGATCAAGGCAGCAGAAATCCTGATTTATCAGCGTGTGGCCTCCCAGGACCGTGACATGAACATCAGAATTCTATCAGAAATCCTATCCCATTCTCTAGTTCCATGATCAAATGCATGGTAAAACACCATTGTGGTGAAACATCAGGACAAACAATAAAATAAAATGTAGAATTATTTCATTTAAGGTAGGCGCAAAACTGGCAATGCTATTATAGGCTCAATCCATTTTATTTGGGGGCCAATAACATTGTTCGTGAATTATTAATTTTTACTTTAGAAAGTACCTGTGTACTTTCTAAAGTAAAAATTTAGACTCCTCTAAAATACATGGTAGAGACCCTGAAACTCAGAAAATCTCTGAAGAGCCATAGGAATAGCTTTCAAGAAACTACACAATAGTGAAAATGTGGCAGGCCTCACACCTGACAAAGCCTACAGATGAGCTCCAACACACAGTCAAAATTCCGGATTCCTCTTTTAACTACAGAAAATTCCACACGCAGAATCTAATAATCCCCTGGGTCATCCAGAACCACTGAACACATACCCCATATTCTAAATATAACCCTTGGCGTTTCTCCTTGGAGGAATACTAATCACATGTGTGGGCCATATGTTGCATCTAATATCTCCCCAATCAGCAAGGAATTTCCTTGGATTTTTCACAGGATCCCTGAGGAACGAGAAATAGACAGCAGGCGAATCCAGTTCAAAGTAATCATCTTCGATGGAATTAAATATAATTGTATATGTAATGGTACCAGGATCTGCTGGAAAAATTTGGGTATATTAAGTATACCTGAACTTGTGTGTTTTATCTATTGATATTTTTAATTATCAGTTTTAAATTTATGCGGGAAACCTTCCCTTAAAATATTTTATAATTCAAGAATCATAAATAAGATTGTTGGTGTAAGGCCATGGTTAGTCACCTCCAAAAAATGCTCAGACTATCTGTGAGGTGAGTGAGGAAAGCGCCGGAATAACTCACAACGAGTGGGACTGCTTGTGGCTGCTGCGCCCACCCTCTCCCCACCCCCACACCGGCCCCTGCCCCCCGCCAGTCCCTGGAAGATCTATCTGCTGAGCATTCTCAGACTGCAGAGGAGGAAGGCTCTGGAAAATTGCTGGTGGGGAGGCACCCTAAAGCCCTGTATCAGAATCAAACCAGGAGGCTGTTAGATACATCCACCTCCCAAGAGTTCTGAGCCACGGGTCTCGGGCCTTCGGAGTGTAGAAGATGCTCTGGCCCAAGGTCTCCTGCTTTCTCAAGGTCAGTGGAGCAAAGGTGAATGAGCAGAGAAGGGAGCGAGAGGGAGAGTGAGAACATGAGGAAGCGTTCTCTTACCCCTTTCCAGGGGTTGTTTTGATTCCTTTAAATTGATAGAAGTTCACAGAATTATATATTTTTTCTTTTCCGTAACTCCAGTAAATATGTTCGTTGCAATTAAATAACATTTTGCAGTCCATTACCCTGTAATGGATGTAGCCTTTGGGCATTTTTGAAAACTAAAATTAAAAGAAAAATGAGCAAGTAAATGTGTTGATTAATGCACCTATGAGAATCTTTGTACTATCTTTTAAACACACTAATGAATTTTCTAAAGCAAAATGATAACATGAAAATAAGTATATTATGTACTGGTAATGATAAACCTGTTCTTCAAAACAACCACCAGGGAATTAATATTGTCAAACCCCTTCTAGGGATGGAGACAGTAAGACATGAAGAGACTGACTTGATGTCACACACATTAGACTGGCAGAAGCAACAGCAGCTATCTCAAACTGCTGTCCAGCCAGGTGACAGTGAGTACCAGGACATTTGTCAAAAGCTTCAAAGTTCTCACTGCTTTGCTTCAAAGAGGAATCATTTTATCGGTATTTTTCAGTGGTGACAGTGCTTCTGAGGTCTGTCACCTCCTCAGGGGCTACGCCTTCGTGATTCAAGCTGCCTCTCGGGCCCTCTGGTAGGGCGGAGAAAGGTGGATGAGGCTTGCTTTCCTGTCTTCCTGCCTTCCCCCTTGGGGCCAATTTAAGGCCTCCCCCCAGACGCCACACCACCTCCATGTTTCTCCTATTCCTGGGTTAATTCACGACTGGGATTGGAGCTGAAGATGGGCGTGGTAGCCAGCCTCTGAGATCCTCACCTCCTGGTCTTCGTACCTTGCTGTCCCCTCCCACCCCGAGTGGAGCTGACTGTGTGACTGACAGAACATTCTGAAGTGATAGTGTGTCAGTTCAGAGGCTTGTTCAGAAAGACCTTGGCTTCTTGGACTGCTTGGGGGTTTTTTTGGGTTTTTTTAATTTTTATTTATTTATTTATGGCTGTGTTGGGTCTTCGTTTCTGTGCGAGGGCTTTCTCTAGTTGTGGCAAGCGGGGGCCAGTCTTCATCGCGGTGCGCGGGCCTCTCACTATCGCGGCCTCTCTTGTTGCGGAGCACAGGCTCCAGAGGCGCAGGCTCAGTAATTGTGGCTCACGGGCCCAGCTGCTCCGCGGCATGTGGGATCTTCCCAGACCAGGGCTCGAACCCGTGTCCCCTGCATTGGCAGGTGGATTCTTAACCACTGTGCCACGAGGGAGGCCCGGACTTCTTGTTTTGGAGGGAGCCAGTAGCCATGTCAGGAGGCCACTCAAGCAGCCCCACAGAGAGGCCCACATGAGAGGACCGAGTTGCCAGCCACGTGAGCGAGCCGGGTTGGGACTGAATCCTCAGACTCAGTCAGGCCCTCAGGCTGATGCAGCCCAGCTGACGTCTGGCCACAACCTGGTGAGAGACCCTGAGCCAGAGCCGTCCGGCCACACCACTCCAGAATTCCTGACCGCCAGAAACTGGGGGGTCTAATGAATGATTATTGTTGTTTTAAGCCACTAAGTCTGGGAGTGATTTGTTACACCACAATGGATAACTAATGCAGGAGGTTAATATATAACCCCTCTTGAGGGGCATTTATACTTTAACCAGAATCTCTCACTTAAAAAAAAAAATGCCGAAATAACAGGTAGGGGTGTGTGTGTGTGTGTGTGAGTGTGTGCGCGCGTGCACGCGCGTAAAGGAGTCTCACTGGCAGTCAGCCTCTGCGTCACCAGGCTCCCCCCCTCTGCCTTCTTTCTATCGTGGGAAAATAAAATGCAGTGCTTTGGGCAGTAGGTCACCTTCTCCCTCAGACTTGGATAGAAACATTCTTGATTATGACCTGCTATTCTCCCTCTCCTGGCTTTAAGAAACCCAGAGATGTAAAAACACTAAATCACTACGCTGTACACCTGAAACTAATATAACACTGTAAATCAACTATATTTCAAATGAAAAAAAAAAAAAGAAACCCAGAGAGCTAATGGGCACATAAAGCTTCCTACTACTGTAGCTTCAATCCTGGCTCTACACTGAGCCGTCAGGGCAATACCTCTGGGCCTCAGTCTTTTCCAAGAGTAAAGTGAAGGATGGCTAACATAGATGTAGTGCTTACTATATATCAAAAACCATTCTTAAATACTCTTTAATAGATTGTCTTTATTTAATCCTTACAACAGTCTTATGAGGTAGATACCATTTGTTCATTTCCCCACAAGGCAACTTGTGGGGAAAGCACAGAAGAGGTCAAATGATGTGCCCAAGGTCATACAGTAAGGCATGAAACCAAAATTCAAACTCAGGCCCTCTAATTTCCAAGCCCATATTCTGGAACTGGACTAGGCAATCACTAATGCTCTTGCCAGCCCAAACAGTTAGGATTCTGAGCCGTGAGGGGCTCCTCCTCCACCCTACCTCATGGCACCTAAAGCACCTCCACCTTTTGGTGTGTGCCGGGGCCATGCAGCCATCCTGGGTGCTCATCTGCACGGGAGGTTTGGGAGAGCCCCACACCTGCCCTGGCCACATGAGTCTCACCTTCTCCTCCATCAGCTTGCCGCTCTCCTGACGTTTCCATTTCCACATTGTCTCCAGGATTCATTAGGGTCTATTAAAAATACTCCTGGTTAAAGTGTAAATATTTAACCTGGGAAATGCACACCAACCTGTTGTTACCCTCCTTGACCTATTAGCAGAGAACAGAGCCCAAAGGGAATAGGAGACTGACCAGATACATTTGAATCTGGGGTGAGTCCAAGGAAGATCTGAAAATGTATCGTCTCCAGGTGGTGGAAGGCCTCCTGAGCAGTGGAGGAGCGCCTAGTAGGTGAGTAGAGAGTACCCCCTACACACACACACACCCCACTCACACCCCAGACACACATAGAGAGAAAAGTTTGGCTTCAATTATCCAGAAGTTTGCAATCAGAAAACCCAGAAATAGGCTTTTTAAATTTAAGCATATACATAATGGATGTCATTTTGAAAAATACAACTTTATCTTTAAGTGACTTGTAATGGAGGTGAGGCACAGCAAACTCATTTGTTTTGAAAACTCTATGCTAATTTAAATAAGCCAGACACAAATGGACAGATATTATGTTTCACTTATGTGAGGTGCCTAGAATAGGCAAATTCACAGAGACAGAAAGTAGGGTAGAGGTTACCAGGGGCTGAGGGGAAGAGTAATGGGGAGTTAGTTTTTAATGGGTACAGAGTTTCAGTTTGGGAAGATGAAAACGTTCTGGTGATGGATGGGGTGATGATTGCACAACAGTATGAATGTACTTCACACCACTGAATTGTACATTTAAAAATGGGTAAAATGGTAACTTTTAATTTATGTATATTACCATGATAAAAAAATCGTTTTAATCATTTCTGTTTCTAGAGCTCTAAGGTCTGTATCTTGTCTTATCGCTCCTCTTTTACATCAGTCACGAACGCCTTCCCATTTTTCCTCCAAAGTGCCTGTTTTATGTTTTTGTCTTCTTTGCCTCAAGCCTTCAACATCTCTCATCAAGGCTATGGAAATGAACCCTGAAATGGCCTGGCTGACTTCCATCTCTTCCCATCTAATCCATCTTACAACACTGCTTTCCATGTCAACTCAGAGCTCACTACTCTCAGTGTCTCGTTCTTGCCTCTAGAAGAAGCTTAAAATGTATTAAAATTCTTCTCTCTCACACAGAGGGAAACCCAGTATACGTAGTGGTAGACACATGTCCTTTTTTTTTTTTAATTCAAATTTAACTGGGCATCCCATCTTTTTTTTTTTTAATTGTTTATTTATTTATTTATTTTTGGCTGCGTTGGGTCTTCGTTGCTGCGCACGGGCTTTCTCTAGTTGCGGCGAGCGGAAGCTTCTCTTCCTTGTGGTGCACGGGCTTCTCATTGCGGTGGCTTCTCTTGTTGCAGAGCATGGGCTCTAGGTGCGTGGGCTTCAGTAGTTGTGGCACATGGGCTCCGTATTTGTGGCTCACGGGCTCTAGAGCGCAGGCTCTGTAGTTGCGGCGCATGGCCTTAGTTGCCCCGCGGCATGTGGGATCTTCCCGGACCAGGGATCGAACCCGTGTCCCCTGCATTGGCAGGCAGATTCTTAACCACTGCACCATCAGGGAAGTCCCAAGATACATGTTCTTAATGTGCATTATTTCACTTATTTTGATTGCAGAAGGGCGCATTGAACTTTTGGGTACAGTTTAAAAAACAATAAAAGAGACCACTCATGTAACCAGGTTAAGACAGAACATTGCCAATGAGTGCTTTGGAGCTGACTTAATCCAGGACTGACTAGAAGGTGTGGGTAGACCCACAGGGGAGTTACGACGGAAGGAGCCTCAGAAAAAGAAGATACAAAGACAAACTTGTCTTACTTTATCATTCTAACCCAAGCATGGGAGGAAGCACCTTCTAAAAGGATCAGAGTGGAGCACATGGACAACTCTTTAAAAAAAAAAAAAAAAATCTCTCCAGTAATTATGGTACATAAAATCAGCATAACACCAAACATAGCAAAAATGGGTGTGGTAGAGAATCCAGAGTTAGGAAGATGAGCATATTACAGCTCCTGCCCTGGAGGAGAGAGACGTGGACGCAGATCATTGCAATAACCAGCAATCCGAATACAATAAAGATGTGTATGAAGTACAGAGTGGAGCACAGAAGGAATTAAAATTAATCAAACTATGAAACCAAGCAAGAAGCAATTGGTAGTGAGAGCTTTGTTATCATTTAGTCTAAAATTCCCACTTTGAGCTGAGAAAGTTCTTCGGAACCAAAAGAGATGAAGGAAAAAACCCCACTCTTCTCCATTGCCAGAGTCTGTGAAGCAACTCCCAGCAAGCTCCCAGTGGAAGTTGTAGGATCCCCTTCTCCAGAGATCTCATGATCCACTCTGCAGCCTTATGTATTCAATGGGCTGCCAAAATTATTAAAGCAACTGGATGCATGCCCAACTGCCACTTCATTTTGTGCTGTGTAGACACCGTCCGCAGCATGTGAAGCTCCCCTAAAGCACTTAATGTTATTTTTGGACTCGTCTGATCTCCCTTACTCCTGAGTTTATAAGTTCCTTGAGGGCAGTGCATCACACAGGGTTCTGAGAGACAAATATTGCACCCATTCAAGCCAGTTTAAACAGAAAACAAAAAAGATTAATTTTAGTTATCTCCTGGAGGGCCAGGGAACTAGGCTTGGAGGTGGCTCCACAGGTGGCTGAGAACACCCTGAAAGTAAGTCAGGCTCAGGCCCCAGAGCCGGCATCACCACCATGGCCACGAGAATCAACCGTTCCTTTCCCCTAAGGAAAAGTGAAGGGCTGTTAGGGGAAGGAAGAGTGGATACTGGGCAACCCAGAACAACCAAACGACAGCAGCCATTGTAGAGCAGATGCTCTACAGAATTTTCACAATTTCAGGCAAATGGAGATATCCAATACAGTTAGAAAAAAATAGGCATCTGTTTTAAGTTTTCTCACACATACTTAGAGGTATCAAGTTGCTAATGAAATAAGCCAACTTCGAAATAAAACAGTGAAAGAACTAGCATTTTCTCATCATGGTTATCTAATTCCTAACTACTCTCTTAGAGGCTTAACTAGACTTGTTCTTTTGTGTATTTATCTCACAGACCACTATGAAATTTTGTCTTTCTGCAACAGAAATGCAAGAAAGAAATTAAAGAATATTTTGGTGTTGCTCTCCAGGAAAATGCAAAGCTCATGAAAAATGTGCATTCATAGGGACTTCCCTGGTGGCGCAGTGGTTAAGAATCCACCTGCCAGTGCAGGGGACACAGGTTCGAGCCCTGGTCTAGGAAGATCCCACATGCCACGGAGCAACTAAGTCCGTGTGGAGCAACTAAGCCCGTGCTCTAGAGCCCACAAGCCACAACTATTAAGGCTGCGTGCTGCAACTACTGAAGCCCGCACGCCTAGAGCACGTGCTCCGCAACAAGAGAAGCCACCGCAATGAGAAGCCTGTGCACCGCAAAGAAGAGCAGCCCTCGCTCTCTGCAACTAGAGAAAGTCCGCACGCAGCAACGAAGACCCAACGCAGCCAAAAAAAAAAGAATATGCATTCTTATAGAAAGTTTGTTTGTATCTTTATAAACTTGCTTTTAAAATAAAAGGCAGCATTTCTTTAGTTTTGCTTTATAAGTATGGAAAAAATGATACTTTGAAGTGTAGTTTTCCATATTTCTTGGTTCTCCATTTTCCTTAGGCTAAAGGTATTCTTATTCTTTTGCTAGTCATGAATTCTGCTTTTATCAGCACAATTCAGAGCTGGTTTCCAACTGGTAGGATGAAAATTGAACATATGTGACACCCAAGTACTGAATTCCCTATTGAAGAAATGAATGATAGACCTTATCTATCATTTATTTGACTCGTGTGTACACCCATGTATATTACAGACATTTTTATTTAATTATTCAGGAATTGGCACATGAGATGCATTATCTAATTCCTCTGGGGTCTTCCACCGGCAAAAATAAATGCAAAGAATGTGGCTACCAAATGCATTTTTCCCTTTTTCATATATTTTAAAGTAACGACTTTATTATCTCTACATTTAATGATTCATTATTTGAAAATTTTAAGCAATATAGAAATGTACTACAGAGAAAACAAATCAACAAAATTCTACTATGTAGAAATAATCATCATTAATATTAACATCTCTCTATATACATAGATGTGAGGAATGATAGACGAACACATAGAGAGATAGTTTGGTATACAGAAATAATTTTATAAAACTGGCTACATACCATGAATATTATTTTTGAAATAAAAATATTAAATTTAACAAAAGAGAGAAATAGATAAAACTAACAGTTAGATAACTGTTTCTTCTTCACTAAGAGAGCAGCCTCTAATAGAGCCTTCTGACATTAAGGGAAGAAAATATTTAAAAGTTTGGATTTTTTAGTAACCCAAATGTGTTTTTGAATTTTATTAAAGTGTCCCTAATACCACATAACCTTAATTGAGAAAGCTTTAAGTTAATTCTATCTCTCCTGAGTTCAAATGATAATTATGTTGTATAACTAAAATTGAAAGAGGACAGAATTGGAAAATATGAAACTGTTACTTACGAATAACCCGGGACTAGCTTGCCTTTGTCCTTGTGATGCACACTGAGTTAGGGACAGGTATAAAACAATACATTTATTATCTTTGATCATTCAGAATGAAGATTATTCAGTTCATTGGTATAATAAAATATGTAACTTACAATAGCCTGTGTTTATATGGGATGAGTTAAGAAACCTGTAACATTTTCTTATAAAATATATACATTTTCAAAATCGAGGGGCAAGGCAAAAATCACAAACCTTCGATAACAGTGGACTTAGTTCTTGGATAGCGTAAACATGTGACAAATTCCAAAGCATCTTCAGCGGTACAAACACAGCTGCTTTTGAAGTTTGCAAAGGAACCATATGCTGCTAGAAAAATAGATTATTCTGGTTGCATGTGGGATTTTATTTGCAGTCAAAACAGAAGAATAAATTGGGCTTTTTGTCAGGTTAACTGAAGAAAGTGTAAATTGCTTTTAAAGTCAATTGAAGATTTTAGGGACAAATAGTATGCTATCTTCATCTGAATGAGAAATATTATAGTTTAATTTGTCCTTTGGAGTTCATTTTATTTATTTACATTGAATCTATCTTTTCTACAATTCTTTCATAAGCTGATAATTTCTTATCTTGCCCCCTATAGTGAAGCCAACACAATTCATGAATTTGAAATGTAGCTCAGGTTTCAAATGGAAGAGAAGATATAAACATTTATATATGGTAGAGTAATAACTCATACAAGCAACTGAATACTAACACTATTTTGACAATTAGGTCCTAGGCATTTAGGAAAAATAAAATACTTTCTATTTATATAGGACTTTATATAAGACCGCAAAGTGTCCTTTTCGCAGCAAGTTGTTTTGTTTTGTTTTGTTGTTGTTGTTTTAGGTTAAGAGCAGGCTTTCTTAAACCCACAATGGAAATAGTTATAGGTTTATGCACAGTTGAGACATTCACAATTCCCCACTGGCAGAGTAGGTAAAGAGAGGAATTTCTTCTTTCTGCAGCAACAAAGTGAAAAACGTGGTTGATCCTATTTTAACTTTGAAGTCAACAGAACACAGCAACCAGAGTGTCTATTTTTAAGGATGGTCCATTCAACACAGGGAGGTGTCCCAATGTAGGAAAGTCATGTAAATCAGCACTTGGTTCTAATTTATGACACCTGACCCTTAAAATACCATGCATGTCAATTCACATGTCCTTTGGATAGAGAAAAATTGAGCAGAAGTGTGATGGATTTAAGTTTTCTGTGTCGCCTGGAATGATCCAGTAAATTGAAAGCAGTGTTTAATGGTCTAATGCCCCTATTGTTTTTTATTTCCCCCAGGCTTCTTCTAAGGTCCTGGGCTCTTACTTAATTCAGAGAGTACTCAGTCATTGCTCTCATCAGGTATCCATTAACTGCCACTTTACCTTAGTCTGTTATCATGTACCACCAAATTTTGCTAATTTTATCAATAACCCTAGGACTTTACTTATTCTCTCCAAACTGATTCTCTGCAATTCTTGTTTTCTTCTCAATATCTCTTCAATTCTGGTTGTTAATATTCTGTGCCTGGCACCCAGGAGCTCAATAAATATTTGTTGTATATCTAAATTATTTCTCTCCCTTAGCCTGCATCTTTTCGTTCTGGCTGCCTATTACAACTCTCATAATCCATTCTGTATTAGTAATTAGTGATTGTTTATTAAGCATCAGACATTGTGCTAAGCAGTCTGCATGTATTATCCCTGTTCATCACCAAAAGTCAATGAAGTAAGGACGTTATCATTCCCATTCTTTTTTTTTTTCTTTTTCATTTTGTTCATTTTTCCTTTTACTGTGCAGAAGCTTTTTATTTTATTTATTCTTATTTTATTTTTATGGTTACTTTGGGGCTTTTTTAGGCCGCGCTTCGTGGCATTCGCGATCTTAGTTCCCCCACCAGGGATCGAACACGTGCCCCCTACAGTGGAAGCCTGGAGTTTTAACCACTGGACTGCCAGGGAAGTCCCGTTATTATTGCCATTCTTAAGGGAGGAATGTAGAAACTAAGCGTTACTGAGTCATCTCAGCCATCATTTGCTCCCAAGCCTATCTGCCTCCACTCTTGTAACCACTACATTTAATTGTTTCCAGACCTTTCTTAATAAACTCCACACTAGACCTTGTTTGGTTTCAACAATCCTCCTCTAAAGGTTCTGTTCCCACAAGGTCCCCAAGTGACTGTAGCAAGTAATTAACGCAATATATTAGAAAGCCTCAAACAACAACCAAAGTGCATTATAAATTATAGTCTGAAAGGATAAAAGGGATCGTTTTAGACAACATTCACACTCTTTGTTAGTTTACAATGTATTCAATCAAAAGAATGTGTCTCGAGGCACAATGAAAGAAGTCTATAGTTCTCCCTCCTTCACCTGCTAGTCTGCTATTGGTATTTTATCCTGTGGTCAAGAATAGCTTGTCTTCTACAGTAAATAATAAAATATAAAGAGTACTTAGCAAATAAGCGGTTATAGTGTTCTTCACCTGGTAGAAGAGGCACTTAACAAGTAGCACTGTACACTTCATCTACTAAAACTGCATTCAACTTTCAGCAAATAGTATAGAGAGAGAACTAATGAGGGAGGGGGAAGAGGGAGACAGTGGCAGGGAGGAAGAGGGAGAAGGAAAGAGAAAGTGAACGAGAGAGAGGTCTCATAAAATGGCAGGAGATTGTAAGTGCTGAACAAGTAATACAAACAATAAATGCTACAGAAGCTCAGAGGAGCGCACTTTAAACTTGGATGATGCAAAAAGATTTTACAGAGGTGATAGGATTTGAGCTGCGCCGTAAAGGATGACGTAGGATAGGCAAAGAGAAGGTGGGAGAAAATTACAAGAGAGGAATATCATGAGAAGTGGTTCAGAGGCAGAAAAGCATAAATTGCCTTGGGGAAAGAATGAACAGATCACACTACCTGGGGTTAAGTTTTTATGTCAGGCAATGGTATGAGATTAACATGGATGGATACAGATGTTGGGGGACTTGAGTCTCAGGCTAAAGACATTTGAGTTTCTCCCACTGACAACCAACCAGGAGCTACCAAGAATTTAAAAGTGGAACAACAGGATGGTCCAGTGGGTAAGACTCCATGCTTCCAATGCAGGGGGCCCGAGTTCGACCCCTGGTCAGGGAAGTAGATCCCGCACGCATGCCACAACTAAGAGTCCGCATGCCGCAACTGAGACCCAGTGCACCCTAAATAAATAAATAAATATTTTTAAAAAACAACAGTGGAGGGCTTCCCTGGTGGCGCAGTGGTTGAGAATCTGCCTGCTAACGCAGGGGACACGGGTTCGAGCCCTGGTCTGGGAAGATCCCACATGCCGCGGAGCGACTGGGCCCATGAGCCACAACTACTGAGCCTGCGCGTCTGGAGCCTGTGCTCTGCAACAAGAGAGGCCGCGACAGTGAGAGGCCCGCACACTGCGATGAAGAGTGGCCCCCGCTCGCCGCAACTAGAGAAAGCCCTCGCACAGAAACGAAGACACAACACAGCCAAAAATAAATAAATAAGTTTATAAATTTAAAAAAAAAAGGGAAATAATTACTTAACCTTAGCCCAAAGGATGTTCTCCTTAAAAAAAAAAAAAAAAAAACAGTGGAACAACATGGTGAAGAAGTGGCTTTAAAATGGATTGGCCAAGGAGACTGAAGGCAAGGAGACAAGGAAGGCATCCATCGCACAGATGAATGAAGGATGATGGAGCCCATGAAGGAAAAATAGGCAGAACTTGGTGACTAATGGAAAGCAGGAGTGAGTTGGTTATACATATCTCTTGTCTTCAACAGAACAAAGCATTTACTTTGGAGTCTCACATATCTTCAAAGAAGACAAATTCAAAATTACTTCTTTATTCTGAAAGCTTGAAATATGGACTTAAGAACAAGGAGATTGAGAATCTGAATGTAAAGCGCTGACACCCATTTGAAGTTTCTTAGTAGACCCTAATTCATCTGTTCAGAGCAAAGTGGTAACTTCAGGGGAGGGGGCTATCACCATTGTTCATTGTTAACTTTTTTGTGCATCAAGACCCATGAGAAACATTACCCAGTTCACACATACCACACACACATTCTAAAGCTCCATAGGTTAACTTATCAAAGACTCAGATATTACTTCAATAAGCGCCTCTTGTTGATGCTAATCTTACAGAGCTACATTATAGTTAAATAAACTTTTCAGTAATAACCAGCAGAGTAAAGGATTATGGAAGGATACTAAGATGATAAGGAAATGTAATGATCATCCAGACCAACCCCCTTCGTTTTATAGGAGAAACCGAGACCAGGGAAGTTATTTTCCCATTTAATCTGAAAATACAACTACTGCTAAAATCCAGGTCCCCTCCCTTAAGAACAGTGTTCTTATTTTCCCAGCCCTTTTCCTCAGCCTCAGTGATGCCACCCTTCCAGGAAATGCTTAGAAGTCAGCAGTGCAGCAGTGTCATCTTTAGCTCTACAATTCTCTTCTCTTTGTATCATTGAGAAGGAAACACACCAGAAAAGGACCTCCAGGATGAGACAGAGCTCCCACTCCAAGGCAGTGAAGTAATTCATCCAGCCGGCAGTCCAGAAGAACAGAGTGGGGTTGAGATGCTCAGAGAGCAGAACAGAGCCCCAGTCCGCCATTGTTCACATTACCTACTATTAGATACACTTGAAGAGGAGCAAACAGTAATTCTGGCTCCAAGATGTCGGAGAAAAGCAATTATTGATATCATCTTACAGGTAATGGCTGGGTAGTGGGAATAGAGCAACCATTTCAGGAAGGGACAGAGATGAACCAAGAGAAACTTAAACTTCACTAACTTGGGCCCTACCAGGTCTAGGGAGGTGCCCTAGCAATTTTGTATTTATGATTTTCAGGTTTGTTTTTTTTTTCTTAAAGAGTTTCCCTCAAATTGTAGTTTAGGCTGCACAAAACCCCTAAGAATGGGATCTGCTAAATAGTCTAGAGCCCTCTAGAAATGCCTCAAAGATGTCAGTGACCTGCCTTATTAGCTATTACCAGTCCAAATGACCACTCTTTGGCTGTTCTTTATAGTTATTAAATATACCAATAAGACTATTAGAAATAGAAGACATAGTGTTTAAAACTTTACAATCTAAATAATAGACCTTACTTTCATACCAATATTTAGCATTTCTTTCCATTTGGCTTGAATTAGTTAAACAGTTTCTATTGAAATTATATCTCTGCATAACAAGTATCACTTCAGAAGCAGTTACAAGTGAGATGTTAAATAGAACTATTTTGTATATTTGTTGCATGTTCCTGCCCCGGAAATATGCTATAGAATTCAAAGCCATGAAAACCTTGATTTCTATTTAGATGGAGATTTATCATTATTTGTGAGATATGTCCAGTATGGTTTCACTTTAAAACCACAATAAAGTTTTAACAATAGGTATTTTTCTCGTTGAGAGGTCTGTGGTCAAACTAAACATCTCTTAGAACCTGATTAGGTCCTGATGTTTTCAAATTCAATATTCAGCAAATACAGAGCATTTGTTTGGCCGTAAGAAATAATTAAGAACTTCGGAGTTAATGCCACTCTCCGGAGCCTGCTCCTCTTTGCTGATGACATGATAATCAGACATAACCTCTTCCGGTCTTGGGCCTCACATTATATAAGATTGAGGCAGAATAAATCACATACAATTAATCTTTTGAGGATCTAGGTGACATTGCTTTTGGTTTTTACATCAGCAAGTCCTTTGTTTGCCAGTAGTCAGGAACAGGAATGAAAATTTTTTATGTTATTAAATGCTTTATTTCTTCTTCCTCACTCCCAGCTATCCTGAATCCAGAAAAATAGACACATGGTCATTCTGTGAAGACAAAGGAACATTGAATAGTTAATTATATAACAGATAGAGCTGTCCACTGTGTATTCATTCTTGTAGAGAGTTGCTAGAGGGTAAATTAGCATATTTAGTTCGAAATCTTGTAAAATAGAAATGGGATGGATTGTTTTAGCAATTTCACAATTTGTGTAGTAACCATCATACTTCATCGAAGATCTGACTCAAAATAACACAAGGCTCTGAATAATGGGAAGGGGAATGTTCTACAAACATCCACATGGGCCAGGTTATCTCCAATGATGAGATGTATTTAATAATGTCAAAAATCCACTTTACCTGTATAAATACAGTATCACTGTAATCCTAGGGGCTGCATTTGCTTTCTCAGAACTGAACTCTTTCTTCCAATGATAGGCCTAAAATAAAATTGGCAGAAGTCATTGAGTTGTTTCTGTAACATTTTCATTGCTGGAAGGGACCTCCAGAGGTCACCTAGTTCGTCCCAATCTCCAGCCAGGACTCTCCCTAATACTGAATATAGCTGTAGAGCGATCTGCATTAAGAAAGCTTTTAAAGATCCCTGGGGTTGGTCAAAAAGTAGCTAATATTGGTCTGATTCATAGAACAGCATTATACATATGACAAAATAGCCACCTTCATCAGGGGGAAGACATCCATCAGGGCTAAGTGCTAGTAGTAGCTTCAAAAGGAAAAGCTTTATTTTCTCAGAGAAAAGGGTGGTAGATTAAGGAAATGACCAAGCGTGTTGGTATTTTTTTGTTTAGGTGTACTTTTGAATGCTTATCAAAAAGGAAACATTGTCTTGTCAAAGACCACTGCAGGGTAAGCCCAGAGATAGCTGTGAGCAAGCAGATCACAACTCTTTAACAAGTCCTTTCAAATGGCTACAGAGCTCAGAGGGGGAGCTGTTGTCTCAAACAAGATCCGATTAGCATCAAGTTAGTGAAGGGCAGATGGTGAAACATAAGAATAATATTGACAGACCTGCTTTTTAAATGGTATCTTTCCCCCCTAATCAGCTGAGTTTGTTAGAGCTGATAATTTTATTTCCTCAAACCCATTCAACTGTGGGTGCAATGGACAGGAGTTTAAGTGTAATTTCATTCTTCTAAGAAAATCACGACTGTTTTATAGGTAAAGTATTCCTCCACAATTATTAAACTTCTGAATTATTGGGTTGAAGTACTACACTACAATCTAGAAATTCTGCTAACAGGAGAGCTGAAGCTCTTAGCTGGATTATTTTGGGCCTTTAAGCCTTTCAGTTGAACTATACAGAGAATTTAAAGATAGAGCTATAGTTATCTATAAAGTGAGGGAAATGACCTGCCCTCTCCCCCAACAATTGTCCCAAGTATCCACATGATTTTGTGTATTAACACCACAGTTTCTCAAATCATATTTGTGTAAGGTTACATAAAAGCCTGCTCAACCACAGGTGCCTTCAGGGATGGGAACTGGGGGGCTGGATGGAAATAAGAAGTGTTTTATCACATACCTTCTTGCCAACTTTCAAATTTTCTGCCTGTACTTCTTCCAAAGAATTCATTTGAAAATATATCATTTTTTTAAAAACAGAAAGGCACCCCTGTGCTCTTACAAGGCTAGACACTCAGTCCGGGTTACAGGAAGTGGAAAGCTGCGACTACTGGCCTCTCCCATCCTCCTTTGTAATTCTTGACTTTGGAAATGGGAATTCAGACATTGAGATTTTTTGATGTGCAGCTGCCTTTCTCAGAACACTAACCAACTAACGAAGTCTTCAAGTTGTCTTTCCTCTTCCTTTTGTGAGAGCAAGAGAGAAAAGGACAAGGAGATCTCTCTGCAGTGTCTCCTTGGCTATACAACATTCCCACAGTGGACATCTAAACTTAAGGTGCAGTCTACATATTCACCATAAAACTAGGGCACTTAAGGAAATACTTCCATAATTACTTGGATATTGGGCAGAGTAGGTTTTTTTCTCCCTTAAACGGCTCAGATAATCGTCCCTAACTAGTTCACATACACAGCCTTTAAGAAGTGTTGTTTTTTAAAGTTATCAGCCTAACAAATTCCCATAGCTGAATCAAGAAATTCCAAACAGAAGAAACTGAATCAGCTTTAAGGAAAGATAATCAAAACATAAGAGTGTAAGGAAAAGCAGAAGGTAGCACATTCTGTTATTTTTATTACAAAAAAAAAGTTCAAACCCTTTACATGCTATGACATTAAATGTCATATATGAGTTCACTGCAAGCAAACCTCTTTAAAAATATACATACTGTATATATTTACATTCAAGTTTGAGTAACTGGTGTCAAGGTATAGTTCAGGATCTTTGCCCACCCTGTGGATTTGTTCAGCTACAAACTAATCAGCGACTGTATCTTCACTCAGGCACATGGAGAGGTAGAAACTGCTTTTTAAAGAAAACAAACAAAACCTGTAGTGCAAACGTGAAGATCATTGCTGAAGCAGCTTATACATCAAGGAGGCCCTAACTATAACTAGCTTTGGTCATCTCTAGAAGCTGAATACATGTAGTCTTGTCTTTTAAATTAAAACCAGATAAAACTTTGGGTAGATGCTCTTCTGAGCACATCAAGGTGTTGGTAGAGCTCAGCAAGGAATACTCTGCCACTCTGCACCGAGAATTGCACATGACTAAGTTAGGCGACATAGCAGCAGGGCTGGGCGGGCAGCTGGGCTCCTTTTCCCTGATAAGACACAATTAATACACAGATCAGTGGCTTTAGAGACTTCAAATTAACATCTGTACACCCACCGCTCCGAACTCAGAAGCCACCAAGATACCTCCTCTCCCAAGTGAAACCTCTATTACTTCTGCCCTGCCCACCTCCATCCCAAACTGAGCTAGTAAGTCCAGATAAGGGTGGGGTGGCCTATAAGTTCTACAGGCCACGGTTCCTCAGCCTCGTGACTAAACCTCATGAAGGTTCTTGGGCCTGAGAAGGGCTCCCCAGGTTCTTGCCAGAGTTGGTGGGGCTCGTTCCTGAGAGGGGAAGTTGGAGGGAAGTCAGGGTGGTGGCCAAGGGCAGAAGCCCTTCTCGTTCCCTTTTCTTCTGTTTCATCCTGCGGTTCTGGAACCAGATTTTGACTTGGGTGTCATTCAGCTGCAGTGAGTTGGCTATCTCGATTCGTCGGGCCCGAGTTAAGTACTTATTGAAATGAAACTCCTTCTCTAGTTCTGTTAGTTGCTTAGTGCTGAAATTCGTGCGGATCGCGCTGGACGAGTTGGCGGCTCCATACTTGGCGAATTTGCCTGCAACGTAAAGACAGGGAATCAGCGGGGCGAGAGGACGCGGAGACGAGGCTCGGGAGAGCTTTGGGTCCACATTAGAATCAAAGTCACTGAGCGGCCCTCTTGGGTCTCCGAACACAGTTGTGCCAGGAGAAAAGCTTCACCGAGTGCTCCTTCCCGCAATTTTCTCAACGCCTGGCACTCGGGGCACGCTCAATGGAATTCGCCTGCTTTAATGATGCCTCGGACCGCGTTTCCCCCATAAAACCCAAACCGCCGTCCAGAGCGACAGCTACAGCACGCCCCCGG
Organism: Eschrichtius robustus; assembly: GCF_028021215.1. Classification (NCBI taxonomy): domain Eukaryota; kingdom Metazoa; phylum Chordata; class Mammalia; order Artiodactyla; family Eschrichtiidae; genus Eschrichtius; species Eschrichtius robustus. The sequence goes on from NC_090828.1 coordinate 57,479,196, forward strand.
CGCAATTCCGCGAGGCAGGCTCCGTCCCCAACCCCAGTGGCGTCCGTCCGTCCAAGGCCCAAGCACTTACTTTTCTTCGGGGCGTTCCTCTTCACTTTCATCCACTCGAACGTGCTGAAGGCGGCGGGGAGGCCGGACGAAGGGGACGCAGACTTGGGGTAGAGGCCGGGGGAGGGGGACGCGGTCTGGAAGGCCCCGGAGTGGCCGTCGGCCGGCTCTTTGAGACACGCCGGGAAGGGGGCGGGCTCGCCGAAGGCCGCGTAGTCCACCTGGCTGCTGAGGAGGTAGGAGCCGCCGCCCGAGAAGACGGCCGAGGTGGCGTAGTGGACGTGCGCCCCACCGTCGTCGGCCGGCCGCCCGAGCGCGCACGGGAAGTCGTACGGGGGCCCGGGCCCCGGGAGACCGTAGTCCGCGCCCCCAGCCGCGGCAGGTGCCGTGCCCGGCTCGTAGGTCCCCTCCAGGGGGCACGGCGCGTACGCGGGCGCGGCCGGGGGCGGCGCGGGAGGCTGCTCCGGAGCGGCCGGGGGCGAGGGCGCCGCTCGGGCCGCGGCCAGGGGCAGGCAGCTCACGAAGGCGCCGTCGCCTCTGCCTATGGGGAAGGCGGGCTGCAGGACCACTGGCCGAGCGTCGGCGCGGCAGAACTTGGGCGCGAAGCTCAGCACGTCGCCGCCGCCCCTGCCGCTGCCGCACGACACGTAGTCCAGGTAGGAACTCATGGTTCCGGTCCACCCCACCTGAGCGCGCCGGCCGCGCCCAGGTGCGGGGCCCGCAGGACCGCCGCGGTCGGCGCCGCTTCGCCTTCCCTCTCTAGCCGAGCTGCCCTCGCCGAGCCATGGCAAGCCAGGCGGGGGTAAATAGAGGCCTAATATAGGGGCGGGGTGGCCACGTGGCGCCGGCCGGCCAATGGGCGCCGTCCCAGCACGGCCTGGGTCCCGACTGGCGCTCCGCTCCACGCGCCTGCCCCGCCGCCAACTTTGCCAGCTGGCAGGTGGCCTCCGCCCAGCGCCCTACCCCGGCCCGGCGGAGAGGCGCCCTGTCCTGGGGCTGCCTGGGGAAGGGCGGGGCGAGAGCGCGGGACGCCTGCTTCCCGGACAGGTATTGGACCAGGTGGGGGCAGAAAGGCAGGACTAGCCGCTCGGGTAAGGACGAGAGGATGGAGAGGGTGAGAGCTCGTTCTTCTGCATCGTGGGTGGCTAGTCTCTCGGGTGTGAAGGGTGGGCGCCGCGGTGTGGAAGGTGTTAAAAGGCCCTCGGGGACCGCTCCTAGCCTCCTCCAGGGAAGGTAAAATTATTCCTCTTCCCTTTTTCTCTGAGCCCTTAAGCGCTTTCAGTGTTCTCGGCACTCCTCCTAATCTCTCTCCTAAACCTGGAGTAGACGTTTAATTTTCCCTCTTTTCCCTCTCCCCCCGACTCTGGGGACTAAATTTTATGCTGTAGGTGCTGTGTAGCTGGGGCGGCACAAACTCTGCACTTTTAAGCTAGATTTTTCACGTTACTTCGCAGCTTCTTCGATTGCTTCCATTTGTGGCGGCATGATAAGGGCGAGTATTGGAGTCCAGGGGTTTGATTTGGACAGAAGAAAGTTTCTGCCTTGTGGGACGTTTAGCAGATTCCCCCCCTCTGACTAGGTTGTAAAATAAAGAATCTGCCCTTGGAGTGAAACGCTCGTTGTGCTGCTCTCTGGGAGGTTGGCACACGCACCGTTGCTGCGTACGGTTTCTCTGAGGCGCTTTGGCTCCAGGGCGCAAAGGCTTCCCAGGGACCGGTCAGATCTCAGAGGTTTGGAGAGCGTTGTACCGCGAAGCAATTAAAGCTTCTGTTCCATCAGATAAGTGCTGCGTCGTCTCTTGCGAGTGAAATCTGAGGTCTCACAATGTTAATGGGCTCACGTCTTTCCCTTGATAATATGGTTTTGTTTACTGAGTGTAGAGAGACGGGAAATAAAAGTGCAATTGGCACGGGAAATGAAAAGTAGAAGGGTTACAAAGACAAGCTTTACATTGATAAACCTTCCAACTTCCTTGAACATTTTTTTAAATGTTTCCCGCTTTTGGGCTCTAGGACAAATAACAAATTAAATAAATAAATGTTATTTACACACAGCGGTAATGAAAGAGGGTGGTTTCCTAAAACTCTGTGTGAATAAAGAGTCTACTTTTGGCTTATTTGAGTGCCCTTGAAGACTTGATCTATTACAGCCTCTGAGTTATGGTGACCGAGGTTTTATTATTGTTTTACTGATCCACTTGTCATGAAAGAGCGATTGAGCCCTTGCCTAAAATTCCACTCTGTGGAAGTCTGGAAAATAGGAGCTTTTACAGTCCAGGGAGCCAGTTCCTTACAGGGATGTGAACTTGTGAATAAACAGAGCCACACCAAAAGTGTTACCAGTGTTGAGGCTGAAGTTGAGCCAGGATGGGGGAGGGTTGAGCCTGGAGGAGAGGGGGTAGGTAGAGGGTAGACACCTAGGAATGAGCACAAAGCTAAAGAGGTCTAGGATTCCTGCACTGCTGAAGTTCTTGGATTTAATTGGGAAATAAAATCCTGGGCTGGAAAATAGCCCTTCAAACTTGATATTGCTACTTCAGTTATCTCCTGTAGCCAGTCACACAACAAAGGTCCTAAATAGTTTTTATTTTTAATAGTTTTTAAAAAGAGAAAAAGGCTCTTCTCTAGCACCTTGGTTGGGAAATGATATAGCTCTTCAGAGCTAGCTCAGGCGTCAGATATAGATGCATTTCTTCACTGTCCTCCTTCTGTGCCCTTAATGCAAAAGTATCAGCAGGTCAGATGCTGCTGAGTTCACAATGCCCCCTCATCCCCCGACTGGCTAGACTTTAATTTTTACCAGTTTTTACCAGCATAATATCTCAGCTCTCACACTCTTGTCTCAAAACTATAAGACCCGCTCTCAAATGGTACTCATCTGATCACAGCTCCTAGGTCCAGAGGCCCCAAGGGGTCAAGAAGGAAGGGTGGCCTTGTAAACGTCTCCGGAGAAAGACACCAGCTGGCTGCAACCCAGATGTAGGACAGGAAACCCAGCCTGATTGTTTGGCAAATCTGACCAAAACGTAGCAAATTAAGGGCCTTTTCTCTAAGGTTTCAGGAAAAACAGGCAGCTAGGTGCCTTGGCAACCTTCATTGCAACAAAGACCAGGTTTTTAATGCTAAGCATTTGGAACAAAGGTTGGGTCCTTCATGTCACAGTTGAGCATTGACTTTGGTGCACCCGTGAGCTGTACACACTATTTCCCCAAAGAGAAATTTTGGAGATTGAGCTTTTGCTGAGAGAAGACAATGTCCTGAAAGGGACATCTAAAATTAATAATCTAAAAATTAGATTATTAAAATTGTGCTATTTTAACAACTGTGGGTGAGGGAGGGTGGGTGGGGTGTTCAGTATGTGTTCAGACCCAGTAACAGTTCCCTGATAACTGCAGGCAGAGAGCTACATTCTGTTCCTCCTTCTCTCTACTCCCTTTCATCTCCCAGCCTTTGGCATATGCTACACCTTGGGGCTCAGAGTGGCCATCTCCACTCCTGGGCTGGTTCTTGACTTGCTCAGGATGAAAGTCAAGACTCTGATCATCTCAGACTCAGATTCAATAAACATTTGCCAAGGACCTACTGTGTAAGAACTTTTTTGTTAGGGGAAGTTTAGGCTGAGAAAAAAGATATTCTCAAACCAAAGGAACAAGGGATTCATTTCTGGCACATGTTAGCTATACTATAAATCTACTCTAGGAAAATCTGAATCTATAATTTTCTAAGGAGATGTTGGAAGATATTATTGGGGCAATTGTGTGTATAAAGATACAAATATAGGATATTTTTGGTAACTTTAAAGTTTGTCTCCTAGAAGTTCAGAGTATGGAAGAAATGTCTTACTGATTTTATTGCTTGTTCAAGTCATGGATTCTTGAGGGTCACTTACCCTGCTGCGTCTTGGTGCTGTGAGTTCTCAGCAGGAGGTGACAGCCTAGGGGCCTGATTGCCAGGTTGTGTTTGATGTAGGAATGCTTTGAAATCTGTCCCATCGTACTCACCACAGCAGTCACCCCCTAACCACCCCCCAGGACTACCTTTCTCTCCCACTCAAACAACAGTCTTCTTTTCTGTAGACAGAAGTGATGGAGGGTGGCAGTCTGGTCTTCTGTGTGTTTACAGTTGTTCCTAAGAAGCCTCTTACAATCCCTCTCCACAAGCCCCACTGTGTTATCCCTTGGAGATGCTTGAGCACATGCAAACTCTTGGCTCCACAGCCCCAAAGGACAGAAAGGCTCTTGCTTGTTGGGATAAAAAGGAGGGTTCTTTTCTCTTAAGCAAGATTTGCAGCTCTCTGCAGCATCCTTCTATCCTAAGGTAGAGGTAGGGATGAACGGGATCCTAAAGACAGGAATTCAAAACCTGTCCGAAGTCTGATAACATGACCCTCCCTGAAGAAAACAGTTTAGTCTGCTGTGCCTTTCCCTAGAGTTTTGTGAAAGACTTGTGGGTCAAGCCCGTGCCTGGCACACAGGAGGCATTCAAGAAACATTTGTTGGCGTATGGACACCAAGAGGGGAAAGCCGGGGGGGGGGGGGGGCGGGGGTGGGGGAGTGGCAGAGGGGGATGAATTGGGAGACTGGGATTGACATGTATACACTAATATGTATAAAATAGATAACTAATAAGAACGTGCTGTATAAAATAAATAAATAAATTTCAAATCAAAGGGAAAAAAAAAAGAAACGTTTGTTAGGCAGAAATAAAAATGGACAGAATGGTGTGTCTTCACCATGACCAATATTGGCTAAAGGATATCCTTAGATTATTGGCTCCCGGCACCACTCCAGGTGGGTAGGAATCACCAGAGAAGCTTGTTTAAATGTGCAGGTTCCTCAGCCTCCCCTGCATCCCCACTGAGCTTCTAATCTAATAGGTCTGACTCAGGAGTTTTTCTTTTTAATAAGCCTGTTGGGTGATTCTAAAGCAGTGTTCTTCGGAACCACACTTTGAAAATTTCTGCTTTAGGAGCAGGGGTGGGGGGCGGTGTGGGGAGAGAGGGGTGATTCTTTTTTTTTTTTTTTTTTTTTTTAGAGAGGGGTGATTCTTGACCAGCAAGGTGAGAGTTCATGGCTAAATGGAGCAGGATTATACCTGAAAAGTGTCCAGAAGTCTGTTGGGTAGTAGGGGCAGAGAGGTCAATGTCAAGGTCAAACTTCAGTCTAGCTGGACTGAAGTTCCAGAAAATATCCTTAAAAGGTAGTCAGTAGGAATGTCTCAAGTTTTGCTGACAAAATAGTGCTTTGAAGAGACCCAGCTTACTTCTTGCCACTTCCCTAACTTGGCTTTGAGAATGCCAGTGGGGTAGGAAGTGAAAGAAAGGGATTTGTCTCTCCCAATCCCTTCAGAGAAAGCTGAGTGGTTCTGAGGCAATGGGAAGAAGGAAGGAGTAGGAATGGGAGTCTCAAGAGAGAGGAGCCAACTCTCATTTCCTTCCATGTCTCCCAGATTGCCTGGAATGAGCATTTGAGCCCTCAGGATCCAGAGGGGGCCAACCGTCCCTTGGCCTGAGATGTAACTCTTACTCTGGCTAGAGATTGACCTTTAACAGCATAAGATGTCAATGCTAGAAGACCCCTTAGAGGTAAGCGCCATCAAACCCCTCATTTTAGTGGGGAAGTTACTTTATTTACTCAGACTTAAAAGGCAAAGCCATCCTGCAAAAGATGAGGGAACGAACTTGGGTCTCCTGAATCCCCACAGTGTGCAAAGAGGGCGGAGTCAGGCAGCCTGTCCTGTGCACAGTGGTGGCCTCCATGCTGAACAACAGAGCAGTGTTCAAGGACACCACACAGCCAGTGGGGCTGACTGGGAGGCCTGCAGCCCTCCCTTTGCCATTTGTTTGCTAAACCTGTGCCCCAGACTTCTGAGGCCCCACCCTGAGCTGCTCCTGCGAGAAAGGGCAGAATTGAGCCGGGGTCCTCACACCCTCCACCAAGCAAAGGTAAAGGATCCCCTCATTTCCTGTTCAGCTTGATCAGCATCAGGGCCCTGGAGACAAAACAAGAGGTGTCCCTAGATTAATGTAGCTGGATAGGCAAGTACAAATAAGGACATGTGTGAACACACATAGGTACACCCAGCTCAATTATGCTGATCTTTTTTTTTTTTTTGCTCCTTTATCTTTATAATGGGTATTAAGTTTAAATTTACATGGTTCAAGATTCAAAGGGTACAAAAGGGTATGTGCAGTGAAAGCCTTTCTCCCACCCCTGTCCCCAGCCACCTAGTTCCCCTTCACATGGACAACAATTCTAAGAGTTTCTTCACCACTTTTATGAGTATATCTTTCCAGAAATACTTTATACCTTTACAATTATAGATATACTTGGTTATAGATACATCTTCCCACATTTTTCCATAAATGATAACATATTACAAGACTCTTCTGCACCATGCTTTTCCCCCAGTATATATTGAAGATCATTTCATACAGAACTTTCTACTTTATTTTTACAATTTTATGCTGTTCTACTGTATGCATCTACCACAATTTATTTAGCCAGTCCCTTATTAATGGGCATTTATTTTCATTTTGGTGTTAGAAACACATGTTCAAATTTTTGCCTATTAGAAAAATTCCTAGACATGAAATTACTTAGTCTAATGTATGTGCACTGGCAATTTTGATATATATTGCTAAATTGATCTCTTTAGAAGTGAATCAATCTATACTTCTACCAGCAACATATGAGAATTCATGTTTCCTCACACCTTTGACAAGTCAGTGGGATTTTAAAGTTTTTTTTTTATTTTTGCCAATCTGATCAGTGAAAAATAATACCTTTTACTTACCCTTATAGTGTCTCCAAAAATGTCATTCTTCCTTATCGTATTTGATCCTATTATAATTTTATTTTACAAATGCTAATACTGACACAGAAAAAAGATAAACAATTTACTGTAGTCACATCCAATGTAAATGGCCAAGGTCAGATGTTCAGCACTCTTTCCTATACTACACTGTGCCACAAGGAAGCCTAAGGAGGTTCAAAGAGAATGGGTGGCTTCAAGCATTCCCTGAAAGACACATGGTATAAAAAAAGCACAGAAGCTTTCAGACATCTGCTAAGAGGCCTCTCCTTTAGTGGTCTGATACCAAGACCGCATTTCTGCATGTTCCCCTGGAGAGTACCTTCTGAAAGCTGAAGGACTCTGATTAGCAATCTGATCTGACCTAGCCCTAAGCATTAGTTTGGATTCAATATCTGGGAAGCAGTAGGGTGTTGTTTTTAATTTCCCTGAGACTTAGATTTCTCACTGGCCACCCAGGATCTAAGTATTGATCATCATGGTGTGGGTAAGAGGACGTTTTCCCTAGGTTTTAGCATTATATAGGACACTCACTTGGACCTGGTAAAGATAATACCTAAGTGTGGGAGTGCACACACACATGCACACACGCACACTGCTCTAATGGTAAACTTACGAGGTAGATATCTTTATTGACTGTTTCATTGACGATGAAACTGAAGGCCAGAAAGATTCAGTGAATTTCTTAGGGACACACAGTGTATCAGGTAGCAAAGCAGAAACAAATGTACAGAGACCTAAACCTGAACTCATTCATTTCCCCTACGGAGTCTTCTCTTCCCCCTCCACTGTTCATTTTGGTGGATGACCTGACTACTCCCTCAGGCCGTCAAAATCGAAACCTAGGAATTAATATCCATAACTCCTCTTTCACTGATCCGATTGATCACCAAGTCCTGTGAATTCTTCCTCCTAAATGCTCTCCTCTTCATCTGTATTAAGTTTCTTCCTCTCTAGGCTTGATGATGGCAGCAGCCTCCTCCTTTGTTCTTCTTGCTTGCTATCTCTCCTTTGTCCCCTCAGACACAGTACCCCCAAGAGTCAGCTTTCCAAATATAGATAATAGGTAACCACGTGTCCCAGCTTAAAACCTTCAGTGGCTCTCCCTTGCCTACACATTAAGTCCAGACGCCTTTACATGGCCCTTACACAACCTCTCTGTCCAGCCAGATGCCCCACTCCGGCTCCTCTCCTTGTTCCAGGTCCACACCTTGCTCTTCTTCCCTCCCTGCTTTTGTATGTGCTGCTCTCTCCACCTGGTATGTCCCTCCTTCCTGGGCCTAAAAAAATTCCTGTACTTCAGGGACCCAAATTCACCTCTTCTGAGAAGCCTTTTTTGACACTACGATACTGTTAGTGGCTCCTTTATTCCAGGAACATTTTGGCCACACCTATGTTATAGCATCTGTCACACTGTCTTAGGATTAATTCTTTTTCTCCCCCCAGTAGATCGAAGGGTATACACATCAATTTTGTATCCTAGAGCCCAGCACAGTGCACGTAGGAGCTGTTCAGTAGCTATTGGTGAAGGGAGAGAGGACTCTGAACCAAGGACAAGAGGTCCAGTATTTTAATTGCTTGAGAAGTTCAGGACCCTGTGCAAGGCTTAATGCTTCAGTTTATATCTTTCTGAGGAAAATGGCAGTAGACCATTTCTCCAGAGCAAGTTTTTTCCACCCAAGAGGATGGTGAGAGAGAAGAGGGCTGAGGGGAGGGGGAGAAATCTGGGACTTTCTGTCCTTCAGGGGCTCTTTCCTATGGGCTGAGGCAACACATTAACTTGAGAAACTTCTCATCTGTTGTCACTTAGAACAAAGGTTAAAACGAGGGTAGCCCAGAACTCTCTTAGAATTTATTACAGAGAGGACAACAGGTACCGCTCAAGAGGGGGTACAAGGCCCGGGCTACCCGCTCATCCAGGCCTTCCTGCTGTGAACAGCTGTAAGACTTGAAGCCTGCCCCCGCCCCCGCCCCCACCGCTTGTAGTCTCCTCCTTTACAGTGTTTCGAAAATCAACCCAAAAGAGTCAAAGTAGAAATACTCCAATCCTTCCCTCACACCATAAAAGAGAGAAGAGGCATATCATGTGGTTAGTGTTCTAAGTGTATTTTTATGGTTATTTTAAATGGCATTCAAGTTTAGTTCCAAGTTCAATAGGGGTCTCATCCTGCATCCTCCCACACAAATAGTCCTGCAGGTGAATGAGAGAACGAAACTAGTTCAGCGTCTCCCCTGAATTCTGATCCCTCGGGACATCTTGTGTAAAACTCTTAAATAAAAGTGTATGCAAGAACCTTCCGACCCATTGAGATTTTTCTTGTCCTGCCCTCAGAGATGGATTTGTCCCTTTCTGGGAGGACAGCAGCGTTGAAGGAGGTCAGTGGGGTGGGCGGGAGGTGCGTGGGGGGCGGGGCGGGGCGGGGCGGCGTTGGGGCCGGGCAGGTGGGGGGCCTGGGGGCCCTGCGTGCTCCGCGGGCTGGGCTGGCGGGCGGCCGCGCGGCCGCGGTGCGAGGAGGGGACCGGCCGGCGCTGCCCTCGGGCCTCGCGCGGCAGAGCGCGAGGCGGCGGGTCGCGCCCTCCGTTAGCGCTCAGCCTTCGTCTCCTCCGCTTGCGGTTTCTGGTCGGATCCCAGCTGGCCCGGACTTGCTCCGAAGTAGGAGGGACCGCTGTCGAGCGAAAAGTGCACACCAGTGATTGATGAACTCTTAATAGGACTAACCTCTCCCGCCCCCACCCTAGACACACACGCAGAGCAGGCCTTCACCCCCGCCCCTCCCCCGGCCTCCCCGCGGGCCAGGGGGACGCGGTCGCCAGCCGGTTGGGTGATTAACTCACCGTTTGTCTCTCGGAAAGTGTTCCGGGTGGATCAGGAACACCCACCCGCCCGCCGCTCCGCGCCGCGCCGCCTCCGGGAGACCGGATCGAGCGTCACATGGCGCGGGCCGAGCCGGCCTTTGTGCAGCGCGGCCGCCCCGCCGCCCCGGCGAGGCGGCGGCTATTGTTTCCCGCGGGGGTGGGAGGTGCTCGGACTCGGGGTCCACGCCAGCCCCCTACCCAGTGTGTCCCCAGGTTCGAGGATGGGTGGGGGCCTCCTTTGTGTGTTTTCTGCCGGCAGCGGAGATGGCATCGCTGCTGCCCCAAGAGGTTAGGAGACGCGGGTGAGGGAGGTCAGTCCTGGCTCTGCCACTGCCTGGAGCTCAGCCCAACCGACCCAGTTTCCCGCTCCCTCGGCCCTTGGACCCTTGTGGAGGTTGGGAGGGATGTGGTATTTGTAAGGCAGCGCTCTGAACAATAGAGCCATCAAAAGACCTTCTCCCTGTCTCCTCATAAGTCAGGGACACTCTTCTCCCCTCCTTCAAAAAGGCCCTGGTCCAACAGGTCCTCCTGGCCCGGTTTTAGCCCCACTTCCCCAGCAAAAACACTGCATTTGTATCGGGGTTCTCCATGCATCCTCATTTAAATTAAGATCTCCTCCTTGGGCTCTTACTAATGTTAAAATCCTATTCTAATGGTTTTCCAGTTATTCTTCTTCCATGAAAATGACCCAGACTAGATATAGGAACCAGTCAAGATATTTTGCCACAAGACCTGGGACAAGAAGACTTCCATCATATCTCCCACCATGCTGATCTCCTGGGGACCCTTCACCTGTTTCTGCTACTGCAAATGACTGGACATGCATTTATTTACCTTGGTTCTTCCTGCATGTGTGGAAACCTTTTGTTCACTGTGCTTCAGGCTGGACCAGGCCTGAAAGTGGGTCTTTGAATTGTCTTTGTACTTTCCTAACTTGCCAAGGTATGAGACCTGAGCGAAGTGTTTAGGCATGGGCTTTGGGCCAGGTATAAAAATCCATTGGGCACCAAGTTTGGGCCCCGAAAATAAGGGCATTTGTAGCTGGAGTACAATACAAGGGAGCAATGATAACTAAGATTTCCTCCTCTGTGATGATCCTCTCCACCACCAGTATCACCAGTGCAGTAAGTGCAGAGAATTCATCTACCCTATCTTTTTTCTCTCCATCCAGGCCTTCTGCAAGAGAGGTCTAAGTGAGCCAGTCGTCAGAGGTGATGAGGGTGTGGCTGGCAACTCAGTCTCAGCTCCCTGTGCCCAAAGTGTCTAGGGATAGGTCCGCTCACCCAGGCCATAGCTAAGCCCCTCTCTGGGAAGTTGCAGTGCCCTGAAGTAATCTGGCTATAGGCCTGTGGGGACTGGAGACTTCTGTCTCTCTTTTTATTTAATATAAACTTCTGATCATCGTATTCTTTTCTTACAGTTTCTGAAAGAAGGAGCAGAGTAAGGCCAAGAGTTGCCAGATGAAGAGGACCTTCCTGGATCTAACTGGGATTAACCCATTCTTGACTTCAGGAGGAAGTTTCAACTAATTCTCAGGATAAAGTCAAAACAGGCCTGTGACTGTCCCTTGAATATTCATGGTGTAAACAAGCTTCTGGCTCCCCCAGGTCAAGCAGAGAAACACTTTTTATTAGAATGTTGGGTTTCTTCTTTGTTATTCAAACATACACCCACACACATCCTCTTCACCCTCCCTAATGAAAAACCTCAACAGATGGGGAGCCTAGGCTCCCAAGCCTGCTGGCTGAGAAGATCACGTCACTCAGGGGTCAGTTGGCCGGTACAGAATGGGGGGAGGGGAAGGGACGAGTAGCTAGTATAGTTAATCACTATTTTTTTTTAATCACTATTTTTAAATACTCCTTACAGATACAAATTCAAAAAATCCTTTTCAGCAAGGTTAGCAGCCTCCGGGGCCTGGGAAACTAATTTGGCTGATGTGTCTCTGATAGGGACTAGGCTTGGGTTGCTCCAAGGGGAAAGCACTTGCTGTATATTCTCTCCCCCTCTCATCTGAACGCCTATACAAAGAAATGGTACAAATGGATGGTTAACTTAATGATTCCATCAGAGGCGGATTCTTCTCTGTCAGGTCGCTGGATAAGGCTGAGGTCTGAAAGCCAGGAGGTAGAATGTGTAGTCGCCCTTTCTTGCCACCTTTCCAGGGGCCAGGACTACTCTTCAGGCCTTTCCTCGGCCACTTCCCCACCCCCCTGGCTAGCGCAGTTGGGTCTTCTGACTCCACTCCATGCTGGGTCCTGAGTTTCTCCTCGTAGCCAGGGCAGGCTCTCCCTCGGCCGAAATCTTTTCCCACCCCACCTCCCATTTTGCAGCTGGCCATTCCAGCTACCTCACCTCAGCGCTGCTTTAATTCACGTTTGACTGTCTCGACGGAACAACCAGGGGCTCCCGAATGACCGCCACCCCCCATCCGTGGGCCTGGGCTTGAGGCCCCGAGCCCTTTCTTCAGGTCCCAGGAGACTCCCCCCCAAACTCCCTGATCCCACCTCCCTCAAAGGGGTCTCTGTAGGAAAAAGGCAGAGCTGGCCACGGCCACAGCCAGAGAGCCATTTCCTCCCCTTGCGCAGACGAGGTAAAGCCTCCTCGAGCCCAAAGCCCGGAGAGAGGCCGGCCCCTCACCACCTGCCGGTGTCGGCCCCCGCGCCGCCTTTGTGCGGCCTCCCCGCCGCGGGGCCCGTGGGAAGCCGCGCGCACAATGGCGCCGCCGCTCCCGGAAGACCCGCTGCTCCGGGCGCCCTGGACCCAGCGCCCGGTAGCGAGGGGCCAGCAGTCTCGAGGCCGTGGTGAGCTCCCCACGGCCCCCCGCGCGCCGCTCCCGGGAAAAAGCCTCGGTCTGGGATGGCGGTTTCCTTCCGCTGCAAACTTGCCCATTCCCGCTGCAGTCCGCTCCGGGAGAAGGAGAGGCCTGGACCCGGAGCGCCAGGCCGGGCCCAGAGCTCCCCTCCCCCACTCTTCTTTCTCTGCTTTTCCGGGACCCGGGAGGGAGGAGGCGGGCGCCTTCGCCGATAGAGCAGCTATTGTGACCTTCCCTCGCAGAGCGGTAAGCCAGCCGGGTGTGTACCGCCGGCGGTGGCGGGGGAGGAGGCGACTGTGTGCAAACCTCGGGGTGCGGAGGGGGTGGCACTGGGAAATAAAGGTTTGCAACCTCGGGCATTGGAGCCCTTCAGAGGGCGTTTGGTTGTGTTTAGACTCCGGTGCTTCCTAACACTAATTGCAGGCTCAAAAGCAGCAGAATTTATGGCGAAGGCCAAGGCGGCTTGTTTATAATTTATTAAGTTTTAAATGGCCGTGCGCGGGCCCCCGCTCTCGCCCTGGCCGGCGGCCGCGCCGGAAGCGTCCTCCCCAGACTCGCCGCCGCCCGCACTCGCGCCGGGAGCCACCGAGTGTGGCCATCCCATGACGCTCACGCCAGTGGCAGGAACGGATCCATCCGAGCCGCCCTCAGAAGCCTCGGGAACCTTTCTCCAGAGGTGAGAGAGGACCGCAGGTTTGTCCCAAGAGAACTCCCACCCCTCTAGCGAGGGGTGCTTCGGGGCGGCTGCGGCTGCCTGGAGAGGGAGCCCCCAGCCCCGCGCTTTGAGCCCGAGTGTGAGAGGAGGCTGATGTCAGCCGGGCTAGACACCGTTTAAAATCTAATCCATGAAACGCTAAGCCGCAGATGACACTTGGGGCCTAGCAGACACCCGCAGACTCAGCACATACTCCTGCGGTAACACACCGCGCTGGAAAACGCCTGGAGCCATGATGCATTATGTATTATTATTTATGGTGGGAAGAGGAGATGAGGGAAAACCGGGCTGAATCTAAACAGCCTGACAATTCATCTGTTTAATATTTAGCCAGTTAAGAAGGGTTGTTGTAATCCCTGCAAGGCAGCAAGCTCTTCTTTGATTTCCCTAATAGCTTTGAAAAATAATTTCTTACAAGACAATTAGAAATTCTGCCTATGGATGCAAATTTCACAGAAAAACAATTTTAAGCCTTGAAACTGGGTAAAATATCCCTTCGGTTGAAGTCATTTATTCTGTTGATACACTTCTACAACATGTATACTTTAAACCTGCTCGGATGAAGTGAAATTTAGCATAAAGGTAATCCCCTCCCACCTCCAATCTAACATGCCATTTTAAAAACAGCACAGAGGAACAAGGAAACTAAATATTATTTTCAGCCATCACTATTTAGCGAAACACAAACATCCAAATAGAAACGATTGTTGTTCCACCAGAAGATTAGAAGTTAAATTATTTCCACACAATAGGAATTTCACCTCGTGTCACCGGGGATGTAGTAGGAGTTGCATTATTTGTCAAACCAAATAGAGGATGCGTGGGCCCACTTCGCTGAAATACAAAAGAATTGAACCTTATCTGAAGGCGCTCTCCGAGTGCCTCCTTCTAGAGAAGCGGGTGTAAGTAGTGCGCCCCAGCTAAAGCCACACTAATATTTACAAAATGGTTATAAATCCTCGAAGACATTTTGCCCATTTTGTACAAAGAAGCAGGAGTAAACAAAGTGTTTATACTTGTTATGTTCCATTAATAAAACTTTTATTACTTTACATCACAGGGAACGTTTGTCTTCTTGAGAAATGAACCACTGACTTCTATAAGGAAAAAATCGTGACAGAACTTCCTAGAGAAAAAGCTTAGGTGCATGGCTTCAAATGATTATTTCTTTTTCTGCATCTTGGCTTTTTCATAGCTCAGTTCTTCTTCTGACTTCTCCTGTGTCTTTTCTTTGATTGTCAGTTTTCTTTCAAAGTTTATTTTTTTACTACTTAGCGCAGAAAAGTGAGCTCTGGCCTCCCCAATGTAAGTGCAATCTAAAGTGGATTTGTGTCTAGAAAGAGGGCGATAGAAACAGCAAAACAGGCAGCAGTGAAACACCCTACCCAGATCATCCCACACAGAACATTTCTAGGTTTGCATCCTCAAATATTCTCCCCCCCACAACACAACCTAAAGTCAATAACTGGAAGGTAATCAAGTATCCCCAGAACCAATTTGTGTACTGGATTCCAAATAAGTGGAAAAAATATTTCAAAGGGTCAGCCTATTCGGGGGCCTTCCACCGGGATTGTGCCCAAGATAAAGGTAGAGTGATCTACTTGCAAGTGTGCGTGATTAACACAGATACACTTCAGACTGAGAAATTTTTTTTATTCTAAATATTTGTTCAAATAGTACCAGACAATTTGAAATCAATAAACTGTGTCGAGTGGCGAGGGCTGTGGCTATTGGGAAAAGAATAACGGGTGTCGTGCTACGCCATGGGGCCGCCTGACTCTACCCGTGAAGGACAATTTGCGGTCTTAATCCTTTACATCAACTACACACACCAGCCACGGTTACAACTGTTCAAAACTACTCTCTCAACTAGTTCAGACCAAGGGGACTAAAGAGGTGAAACGTGGCCCCCGCGGCCTGGGAGCGCGTTCCTAAGCTCGGCTGGAGAATTCTACAGATATACACATAAATACATTAAGACGAGGATAAATAATCAGGAAAACGATATGACTCGCTTCAAATAATAAATACAGATCGTTGAGTCCGATGCAATCCTTACGGGACGGGAAGAAGCATATAAATTAAGGTCTCCGCAACTAAACTAGACGCGGGCCATGCCCGGACTCTCTGGGTTCTGGACCCTCCGCAGGGCGCGCCGCCGATGGATCTCAGACTTACCTTAGGACACCATTACCAGATTAGAGTCCCTCGGTCCGCAGTTATGTGGCACCGTCAGGCTTACAGAGGAGAATCCTTGCGGCTGATGTGTGGCGAGTCACCCAAAGCAGGGCGAGCCTGGAGAGGAGGCCCAGACGCCTGCGCCTCGGCCGCTGTTGGCCCGAGACCGGAAGGCAGCGACCGGGCCAGAGCGAGGGAGGGGGCCACCGAGCTGCCCCGCGGGCCCCGCCCGCCACCCCCGCCACCCCCGCCACCCAAGCAAAAGAGGTAATCGCGCCGCGAGTTCGGGCCGGTGGCCGCCGCTACAGATGCGTCAGTTTGGGGGCCTCGGGCAGGCGTCCCTGAGACGAGTGGTGGGCCGAGAGATCTGTGTAGGTGGGATGAGGGTCACACGGTCCGTGGTGGTGATTGCCGGGAATCTGCGCGGCGCAACTGTAGTCCACGCTGGCTGAAGATGGGTGCGAGAGGTGGCCCAGGTTGAAGACGGGCCCGGATGCGGGCGCCATGGAGTCGACGAAGTTGCCGCCCACGTACACCGGGCTGCCCTGCAGGTTGGCGCTGGCGAAGCCGCCGCCGTTGCTCGCCATGGAGTGGGGCTCGAATTCGGGCGCCGCGTAGCGCTTCTGCTGAGGCAGGCAGCTGCTGAGCGGCGCCGTGTAGGCAGCCAGGCCGTACATGTTGGGCTGAGATTTGGCGAAGGCGGGCGGCGAAGGCGCGTCGTAGGCCAAGCCGGGCACTGGTGGCAGCTGGCCCGAGTAGGCCACGTGGCCCGCGGCGCCGCCGAGCGGCGGGCTGCGCTCCGGGGACTGACCGGCCGGCGAGTGCAGGATACCCTTGGCCTTCTGGTCCTTCTTGTACTTCATGCGCCGGTTCTGGAACCAGATCTTGATCTGCCGCTCGGTGAGGTTCAGCAGGTTGGCCATCTCCACGCGGCGTGGCCGGCACAAGTAGCGGTTGAAGTGGAATTCCTTCTCCAGCTCCACCAGCTGTGCACTTGTGTACGCCGTGCGCACCCGCTTGGACGCTGGGCCCGGTGGGCTCTTGTCCTCGCAGCTCTCTCCTGGGCAAGGAGGGAGAGAGAGGGGACGCTGAGCGGGAGAGGTGGGGACACCCTGGGCCGCGGAGAGAGGCGCTTCCCAGGCTCCTTCCTTTTCCTCCCCCCCTCCCCCCACCTTAATCACGGCTGGAGCGAGGGAGGGGCGTTTGAGAGGTGAGATTCCAAGAGATTCCAAGAACTCAAAGGCCCCAGGCCTACCTATCAGTGGCACCTGAAACTCCCATCTGCCTTCTGAAGTCCAATTCATTCTGCCCACCCCCTCCCCTTCAGCCTAGCCCATCATCTCGTCCCAAAGGCTGAAGAGTTTAATGAGAGACTAGTAGCAGCTGGTAAGGCCTTCCCCCCTGTCAAAGAAGGGCCAGACTTCTTTGAACAGTCCTTCCAGCCTCTGCAGCTGGGAAGGGGGTTGGGGGGTGCGGTTGGAGGCAGCCCCAAACTGCCTTGCTCAGAGTCTGGCTCCTGGGCAAAGCACCCCAAGCACCGAATGAGGGTGGAGATCCTGGCACCTCACTCCAGCTCAGCTGCACCCATGAGCTCAGTACCCAAATGCAGGGAGGTGGCAAACCATAAAAATACAGCCCCAGAGTTTTAGAGGATCCAAGACCAGGCTGGGCATATTTTGAGTATTGCAATGCTAGGAGCAGCAGCCTCAGCACTGGTTTCCACCACCCCTGCCACCTCTCAGCAGCTTGTCCACTCCCTCCCTGGGAAGACAAATGGATTTCTCCTGGGAGGGAGGGCCTGGGTGTGCAGCTGAGAAGGAGGGGCAGAAGGAGAAGGAGCTTAAAGACTTGAAGACACTTTCCCCCTAGGAGCAGCAGCCCCAGAGAGCAGCAGGCAAACCAGAGAGCTGATAACAAGCTAACTACATCCCAGGCCTCAAGCTAGCCCTGGATCTGGGAGCAAGTTCATCTACCTGAAGATAAAGTACATCAGAGAACACAAGGCCAGAAAAGTTCAGGAACCAAACAGGCTGAGCACAGAGAGGCAGAAGGCCTCAGAGCTCCTGGCCCTACCTGTCTTCTTCCACACCCCCTAAATGGACCTACGGGAAATATTCTCAACTCCAGGGTCTCCTTTTCCAGGGAGAAAAACCCAAGGCTGCTCCTGTTTCAGAGTACATCCTCTTCCCTTAGGATATGTTCCTCCACATTAGAGATTTAATGGGATGGGGAGAACTGAGCTGGGGTGGGCTAAGTAGAGTCCCATGGTTATTCTTTGCAGACCCTGGTTAGATTCCGGTGTGTCATTTGGGGTTTTTTTGTTTGTTTTTTGTTGTTTTTGTTTTTTTTTTGTTTGGGCGGGGGGGGGGTGTTGGCCAGGCCTCACAGCTTGCGGGATCTTAGTTCCCCAACCAGGGATTGAACCTGTGCCCTCGGCAGTGAAAGTGAGGAGTCCTAACCACTGAACTGCCAGAGAATTCCCCAGGTGTGCCATTTTGTAGTTTTGTTATCTTGGGCAAGTGACTTATCATCTCTAACAGTTTCCTGATGGGTGTTTTATCATCTACCTACCTCAAAGGGTTCTTTGGAAAATTAAATTAGACAATGTTTGTAAAGCACTTAACATGGTTCTTAACATAGCATTCCATAGACTTTAGTTCTTATTAATTTAAGCGAGTGGGAATCATGTGATATGGGCTACATAACCACCTGGATTTGGGGATCATAGTATCTGTCTTCAAGTTTTGAAGAGCTGTTGGCTGGAAGAAGGAGTTGAGTTATGACCAGCAGCCCAGGAGAGCAGATATTAGGGCAGTATAAGGAAGAGCTGTCTATGAGTAACTATGAGACACGTCCAGCAGTGATGCCAGCAGACTGCAATGGACGTGAGCACCCTGTCACTGTAAGGATATGACCACAATCAGAGACACTAAAAAGAAAGAACAGGGAGTTCCCTGGTGGTCTAGTGGTTAGGATTCAGCACTTTCACTGCCGTGGCCTGGGTTCAATCCCTGCAATCCCTGGTCAGGAAACTGAGATCCCTCAAACTGCGCAGCCAAAAAAAAACTTTTTTTCTGCATGAGGAGTTTACACATATGGCCTCCAAAGTTGCACTTCCAGCCCTGAGCCTCTTAATTCCTAGGTGAGCTAGTTTCTTGGGGTCAGTCTGGGGGACTTAGCCTAGGCATGAGCCCCCTCAGAGAGCTACCTGCAGTGGCACAGCTGTTCTTCTGCTTGGAGTTCTGTCGGGACTCTTTCATCCAGGGAAAGATCTGCTTGCTGATGGTGGCTGAGGAGCCAGAAGCAGTGGGCCCGCCCTTGGCCTTCTTGGCAGGTACTCCACCTCCAGGGTTGGTGGGCGAGGATGGGGGCAGGGCTGGTGGTGGAGGAGGGGGTGGTGGTGGCTGCTGCTCTGAGTTCAGACCAGGAGGCTGGCTGCCGCCCCCCCCTCCCTGACTGTTCCCAGTGCCAGGTCTCATGCAGCTTCCATTGAGTTCAGCCCCCTTGTGGGCTGGGGCTCGCAGAGGTGCAGAGCTCTGGATGGAGCAGGCAGAGCCCGGGTAATCAGTGTCCAGGGAGTTGGCAGCAGCAGGGGGTGGATAAGGCTGATGGGGGGCACTATAGCCATAAGTGTCAGCAGCTTTGCTGTAGCCATAGCCTCCGAAGAGTCCTGGGCTTTCATAGTAAGCAGCCTTCTGCATCGTGTACTCAGGAAGCTCCGGGGCCTGCTGACCCTGCTCAAATAACATTGACCACCACTGTCTCCTTCACCACCACCTCCAATGTCTGCCAAATCCTGAGAGAGCTGGGGCAGCTCCAGGCTCCAGACAACCTGCAAAGAAGAAAAATGAGAGGCCCCAGAGGGACTGTCATTGGCAAGACCAGTCAGTATAGAAGGACTAGCCCAGGCTCTCTGCTTCCCACCAACTTAATAGTAGGAGGACCTGAGATTTTATAAAGTTCAACTTATTTGAACCCTTGGAAAAGTCAGAAGGAATTTCTCATAAACACAAAAAAAGAGTTTCCTTTATCCAAGGGAAGGGGCTTATTTTTTTTCCAGATACAATTTTCTTTCTCCAAGATTGTCAATTTAGCCTTTGAAACTACATAGAAGAGCATTTATGGCCTGATGCATTTTAATGACTGATTCTCCCACTAGACTTTGAGCTTTTTGCAGGAAGGGACTGTGTCTTATTCACCTGTGTATTCCTAACATCCAGCCCAGCGCACCACATGTAGTAAGTGCAGTAAATGCTTGCTGAATGAGTGAATGAATGAATGGATCAGTCAATCATTAGGTCATCCCAGGGTTTTAATGGGCAAAAGAAAGTCCTATAACACTCAGAAAAGCCAGAGCTCTCAAAAAAAGTATCTCCCCCACCTGGTTTCAAAATCACAGCATCTTTCACGGAGACGCAGATAGTCCACTCTCCGGTGGCTGGGTGAGAATTGGCCGGTTAGCTCATGGGTCAGCACTGTGAAATCAACTAGGAGATAAAAGCCAAGAAGAGGACTTAAAGACTCCCAGACTTATTTTGAGGCTAGAAAAGTTTCTTCTCTTTGGTCTACATTTTTCTAGATGCTTAACTTTGTCCTCCACTACTTTTAAATGGATACCACTGGAAATGAGTGAAGAGATTTAGAATTTGAAATGCATGGAGCATGGGCGAATGAAAAATGCTTTATGTTATAACTCTATCATTTTAATCCTGCATCCATTGTATAGATACTACTATTGACCTCTGCTCCGGATCATCCATTCCACCCCACCTCCCACCCAATCTACAACCAATGAGAGAACCTCTCGTGGCATGATGAATGGACCCAGAATTAGAAGAAGAAAAAAAAAACTAAGAAAAATTCTACCGCTTTTGTGTCCTCTGACTCTTGACGGGGGGCTTACCTTCTCACCCACCCCCCTCTTCTCTTGAAAGCCCCTACTGAGTTAAAATATAACTAATACCATTCAACCACTTTCATCTGCTTGATAAAGAAAACTCACAGGTCAGCTCCCAGGTCTGAATTCTTGATCTCATCTTTCAGGCAGCTTTCCTTCCCCCAAACTCCCTGGTTTCCATCAGGGACATCATGATGGACCACATTATCTAGACAACTTATGTAGCCTAATGGATTTGACCACTAGTACTAAAACCACTCCTCCATTTACTCATTTCCCCTACACTTTCACCAAACAGCCTAACTCAATTTTTAAAATTCTTCATATTAGCTTTTATTTGGTAGTATAGTTGCCCATTTTGTTTTCAAATAAAAGTGAATATGCCATTAATCTTGATAAGAGAAAGACCCTTCTCAATGGAATAACAGAATACTAGGATGTAATGTTTTAGGAATAGTTTCTATTGTTGTTCTTAAACTTATGTAATTAGGATATCTACCAAACAAAGCTGGTCTTAATCTTTCTTTCATTCATCTTCTGTATCATTCTCTGACTATTAAAGTTACTGAATATTAAATGGACAGCTACATCCTCATCCTGTGACTCATATTTGTATGTATTTGCCCACAGGCCAAAGGACTACATGTACTCCGAGTTTGGTTAAATCTCTGGACTTTTCTGGGATCCTGCTTCCAGTCTTAAACCTTGGGCCCTCTGGATGTCAAAATGGTCACATTTGACACTCAGACCACCAGAACTCGCTGCTGCTTCTGTCACTCCATTTACAGCAGTGCAAGCAAAACATCACCCCTCTTGCCTCCCAGGATGACCAAGTTTATCTTGATAGGTAGACCAGTCACATTAAAATAGCTTCTTTAGGAACTGACCAAGTCTTTGAAACAGATAGCTTTACATATATATTTGTTCCTATGGCATATTCCTAGACAAAGCTCTGTGCATGTACCTCAAAGGTGCAAATACTGGGCAGCTCCATGAATAAGCACAGAGTCTGTTCTCCCACTTCTGTTTTCATTGTCTTAAGGCATTTCAAGGGTCACTCAGTGATGATCCACCACCCAAATGTCCATCTTCCCAGAGGCAAGGGCAGTAGCGCTCTCCTCACTGAAAAGGGCTTTGCAGCCTCTCCCACACCCCAAAATGTAGAGCCCCAAAGAAGTCACCTTTCCTAAAACAGAACCTGAGGATATTGTTACAAAACTGGTTTTTTTTAAAAAAAGCTTATTTCTTTCCAGAAATCGCTACTCCTTGTGAACTCTGCTTGAACCTAAGAAGCAGGAACGGGTCATAAATCACTTGGACAATGGTCAACTGTTCAGTGGCTCATCTTTTCGATCCCCCCCCCCACCTTTTAAGGCTTTCTTTTCTCGCCCTTTGGTACCTCTGCTCATTTGGGCCCCCGGACCCAAATGCCTTGGGGTGAAGACTGACTCGCGTAGGGGGAGGGGCGGTTTTCGAAGTCTTCAGCTGCCCTTTCCTCTCCTCCTCCCCTCTACGTCCCAATCCTGCTCCCACCCTACAACCAGCCCCACCCCCGGCCCCCGGCTCCCCAGCCCCCCAACCCCCCGGCCCGGAACACCGGCCGAGGCAGCCTCCCCAGAACCCCGCCAGCGCCACCCCCGGCTCCTCCTGGGGAAGGGGCACCAAACGGGGTTTGGCTGGTTCTTTCTCGTGGTCCCGGGAAGTTGCCCAGCTCAGCTCCGAGGCCCAACCGCAGGCCGGGAATGCAAGGCCAAACGGTCCCCAGCCGGAAGGAAGGCGGCCTCGGAGCGACCACCGCCCGTTCCCCGGGCCGTGGTGGCCCGCCGCGCCCGCCGCGCCTCCGAATCAGCCGAACCCTGATGCTTGCTCACTGCACTTAATTCTGCCCGGGATCAATACCTAAATATGATACCGAATAAATAAAAGGCGCTCAGAGCGGCCGGGGGACGGAGTTATTAAGCAGCTGGAGCTCTCACGGTGCATATCAATGCACCTGTCATTGTGGTTTGTAGCAAAATTTATGACTACGAGCACGGCTGCAGTAAACGCTTCAGTAAAGAATGAAAAGAAAAACACTTCCCAAGGCCCGGCACTTTTCAGAAGTGGAAAACAGGCTCCGCGTAGGAGGAAGCGCAGCAAAAGAATTCCCTGCTCCGCACTTTTCCCGGTCCCGCGCCCGGCGAGCCGGGGGATTATATAAAGTGGCCGGTACCGGCCTCTCGGAGCAGCTCTGCTCGGCGGCCGGACGCGGGACGGGACGCGCGTAGCCTGGCCGGGGGCCGAAGACCTGCCGCCCTCCGCGGCCTCGAGAGGCCGGGAGGCTCGCTGGACGCGCGGAAGCCGGCCCCGCGCTGTTCGCCCGCCGCCCGCAGTGGCGGCGGAAAGGCCGAGGGGACTGGGGAGAGAGACGGCTGCAGTCGTTGGGCTGTGACTAGCGCCGCGATCGTCGTAAATCCCGGACTGGTAGAGTTAGTCCGTACGACTTGAAAGAGAAGGGGGAGGCGTTGGAGTGCCGGTTGCTTCTGTTCCTCTCAATTTTTTCTAAGGTTCGAGCTGGCCTCGGTTCCTCTCTCTGTTTCGCCTAAATCAGGGCCTTGGAAACCCGCAGATCTCTTTCTGGCGGACACCAATATTGCTGGGCATCCAGATTAATTCACTGGAACCTAGCAACGATTCTTCCCTCCCTGTGGGCTTTACTACCTCGGGATTTCATTTCGAAACTACTACTTTTCGGGTTTGCTCAGAATGGGATGTATTTACCGCAGAGCTGGGGCAGCTTTCTGCCCACGTTCTCCCGATCTCTCAGCCAGAGCTCTTCTGCCCTATGGGAAGCCCTGGACGCGCCTTCTAAATCACTCTTATTTAGCCCAGATAACTTAATACGTAATACGCCCTGCATTTAAGGCACTGGGCTCACCCCATTAAAGCGCCATAAATTTGAAGGCCGATGATCGGTTATCATGTAACCGGCGGCAGTTCACACTGAGGTGATCCACTTAAAAGCCGCCCTTTGTTTTATGTCTTGATGTATGAATCCTGAGATGGCTACCTTGAGTTGCAGGACAAATAGAAATGTAGTGGAAATTATTTTTAAAAATCACACCACTCACCACAATGTGTGTGTGTGTGTGTGTGTGAGAGAGAGAGAGAGAGAGAGGTTTTTTGAATTTTGTTTCTAACTCTTTGAAGGCTCTTCGGGTTCCTTTTGATAGTCTATTCTGTTGAGGTGATCTGGAACAAAATGGAAAACTCTCAGTGGCAGCCAGTTCTTTCTTACAAGCACATGCAGAGACGCGTTACTCCCTTTAAGGGTGTCATAATAAATGTCACTATTTTACATGGTGTCCGCAGCCACTCCAGGCACCTTCTTACTGGCAGAAAAGGAGACTCAGTTGGCTCCTGGGGAGGGAGCAGGTGGCTTTTAACACCAAAATCCTTGACTGGGTGGGAGAAGGGGGAGGCAGGACAGTAGGGAAGGGCCAGAGCCTCCGCAGGGGGTGAGCCAAGTGGGTCAGAGGCACAGGGAAGCCATTTCCTCTCCTCCTACTCCAAACAAGTCCTAAATGCCCCAGGTTCCCCAATCCCCCAGGCCAAGCCCACCCCTCTTAGGAGCAAAAGGGAGGGACTGTGCAGGATTGGGATGGGAGGGAGGCTACAGCACAGGGCACCAGAAAAGGAGGGTGGATATGTAGATGGGCCTGGGTGGGTCCTAGTCAAGGCTCCCGCAGGCAGCCACAGTGAAGAGGGAGCTGGGTGTTATTTCTTGGTTTGTACATTATATCTCCGATGATTTCCCTCAGTTTATTTTATTCCAGTAGGTACCCACCACATTCCTGCCCTGGGCTGCCCACAACCCAGCCCAGTCGAGTTTGGGCTGCAAACCGCCTAAGAAGCAAACATCCCTTCCACCTCACCCCAAAACAGACCAAGCTGCCCACCACTGCCTGTGCTCAGCAGGTGCCCGCCCCGGTCAGGTGAAAGGAGAGACGCAATCCCTCCTCTTACATCTGCCCTGTGCCAATTAGTCGACTCAGTAGTTTGCAAACACCAAACTGCGCCCGGGAAAGCCCCACACAAAGCGTTCAGGGCCCTTCTAAAGACCAGAGTGCGCAGCCATAAGCCTTTGAAGTGACCTTTGGCTCAGGCGGCAATAACTCACCCCTTAATGAACACCCAACGGAAGCGCCTCGGAGAGATCCCGTACCGGTAGGGCTCCTAACATCGCGCCCGGGCTTCAGCTCCCCAGCCAGCCCCAGACCCAGGGGCCCCACTCCACTGAGCCTGCCCGGAGGGCTGCTCGGTGGAAGCACGATGCACCCAGGCCCTCGGACCGGATCAGCGGGTCCCGAAGCCACTTTATATGATACATTCACGTGAGCGGACGTCAACTTTCGCTGCTTGGTTATTTATTTATTTATTTATTTGGAAAAAAAGAGTTCTTTAAAATTAGGAGCTTCCCTTCAGAAGAAGGGCTAAATTGGGAGGCCACCCGGTGCCGTGAATCCCCCGTGGCTGTAGCTAGATTTTTTTTTCCCAGCCGCGGAGGAACAGGGTAAGTTTGCCCCCCGGGGGTTCTGGGGTGCTCGGTGCGCTCTGGACGCAGGAGGCTTGGGAAGGGGAAAGTAAAGAGGACCCCAAGGTGGCCAAAGTTGGGCTACCCAGAGGCCCACCATTTTCTCCCGTGCTCTTTCCCCAGCCCACCCAGCACTCAGCACCCAGCACCCAGCAGGGTCCCAACCAACTTCAGCCTTCTGCTTGCCCAGAATCGCAGGCTTTATCCGTCTGGCTCTGGGCCACCAGCCTCAAGTACCCTTTCCACAGCCAGGAACTGGGCGAGCGAGCGGGAGGGAGCCTTGTCTGAGAGCTGTCAAGGAAGAGCTGGTCCCCAGCAGACCTGGCCCTAGACCCCATCCCCCACCGGGAAAAGTCTTTTGAATAGGGAGCCTTGGTGCGGATTATTGAAATTTTCGGGGAAGTTATAAGTGAGTGCTCCATGGGGCCAAATGAAATGCTGCTTGCAGTAATTGGATTCAGCTGACTAAGTTGGCAGGCACGCAGCTCCAAGGCAGCGAGAGAAGAAAAATGTCCAGCGACTTTAAGTTCTGATGGAGCCAAGAGCTGGCGACTGACAAAACAACTTTACTGCTCTCCTTTGATGGCAACACCCCTGGAAGTCGGTCCCTCTCCGGCTGGGGCCCGTCCCAACCTAGGCTAAGGGAGTGCGCCTTGCTTTCTGGGCCCCTTCCCCACAGAGGCCCAGTCTGGCCTTGCCCTGCGGCGTTCCCAGGAGCATGGGGCCACTCACTCCAACTCATGGAGCGGCTTTCTCAGGCTTTGGCCCCGGGGAAAGACCCAGGATGAACTGTCCTGTCCTCCCACATCCAGGAGCCACAGGACACAATAAACAAAAGGATGGGATGCAGGAACCAAAATATGATTTAGTTTTCATTTTGGGTTCTTTGAGGCGAAGGACCCAGAAGCCCTAAACCTTTTCTCTGCCACTATCTCAGTCAAAAACCAGATTAGTGAGGGGGAGGAGCCTCCCAAACTCTTTTGGGTAGTTTGGGGGGTTCTACTGAATTTGGGGGAGAAGCTCGAATAGCACTTTAACCTCGCAAGAAAAAAATATTAAGCCAACAGCAAGAGATAAAGGCATACGTATGTGGAGCTAGCTCCCAGAACAATGCAGGGAGCTGGCTGGCCACAGAGTTTATTTTAAATACGTATAAATCAACCTGCCTGCACCCAGCCAGGCGGCTCAAGACACGGAATTAATATGATACTCCATCTTACTTTGGCAGTGACAGTGTAAAAAAAAGTTTCTTTTTATTCATTTCATTTTCAACCCGTTCTCATAACTGTATATTTACCCCCAAAATACCTCATCCAGCCCCCAGCCTCCTCACCGACCCTCTCCTCAAACTGCCACCTCCCCCCACAATGCCACCGGCCACCCTCCCAGCCTGGCAAGGTAGTGTGTCCTTCTAACCTTTGGGTAGGTGGGGAGCATCCCCACAAAGCGCACCTCCTTACGATTAATCACCATCCTGGATGTATATGTAGAAGTGTATTTAGGTCTACGAGTGCTGCCTCACCAATTGGCAATCATGAAAATCACAGATTACACAAAATAAATCGTATTTAGCATCCCACTCAGGGCAGCAAGCAGCCCCGTGCCCAAAGATTTCATTTTGTCATGCAATTGCTTACCTGGATCCCAATTTATCATAAACCTGGTGTCCTCGGCCTCAGAGTGGGCGCCAGTGGGGGGCAGAGCTAGCCTTCCCCCTTTGTCTGCAGACAACACTGTCCCAACCCTGGTCTTGCGCGCTCGAAGACGCGGCCATATACCCGAGCACACGGAATTCCCGGTAGAACGGAACCAGGCTGAGGTTCAGCCACCAATAAACGCAGGAAGAACGAGTTCGTAGTCCCCGCGCCGGCTTTGCCTGCGCTGCACGACCGTCGGTCCACCCGCCCGCCTGCCCGCTCCCAGGCCCAGAGCGGCTGCCACCCGCGCCCCCACCCACTCCTGGGTTCCTGCCCAGTCCTCCCAGGCCCCCCAGAGCTCGGGGTTTGTTTTCCTTTCGGAATGTGGCCCTTTCTGGATTTGAAGAGAGCCCCGGAAACCCCCTCATAGTCGGCAAATACAGACGCTGCCTTCAAATGCGAGCATATTTGTTCACGTGACCCCGAGGGAAGCTTGTACTGATTGAGGCTGAAACTTTCACGCCATCCAGCCCCGGAGCGCAGCCAGGCCTGGGGGCTGGGAGGAGGGGCAGGAGACGTGGGATCTCTCGGTCCCTTCCCTTGGGCAGACAAGGGTGGGTATGGGGCGGAAGGAAAGCCCCCATCCCGCGGCTCGGGAGTGACCTAGCTCCAGCCTGGCCGCCGGCAGTGGGATGCGAGCGCTGAGAGTCTATTCCCCCACGACCTCTGACCCTGGCCCAGCCTTCCATCAGGCTGGTCCGGGGATTGGAAATTTTAGAGGCTGCCTCTCTTACGGGCGTCTCCGGAGGCAGCTGTGGAGTATCAGAGGCCCAGGGCTCGCCTAGCTCCCCGGCCGCGCCCGGTACTCCGCATCCTCAAGCACCCGGGCAAGGCGCAGCCTAGTCGGAAGCGCCGCTCTTCCCCTCCCCGGGGAGGCAATTACGTTGTGGCACAGCGCAGGCTCCGGCCCTAAGGTGAGAGGCTCCAGCTCACAGACCAGGCTGGTCACCCCGAGGAACACCCCTCTTCACCACCACCACAGTCTGGGGCCTTGGCTCATTCCGCGGACGCGGCCGATGAGCCTACACTTCCAGAGCCAGAAAAGGCGCAGAAGCACGGGCCGAGACCCGGAGCGTTCTCCCCTCTCTGCGTCTGGCGAACTCCACCCAGGTTCTGCGCGGCCTGGAGCCGCCGAGGCGCGGAGTCGCTGTTTGCCGCGACCTGTGCGCCTCCAGATCCAGGCAGGGCCCACGGATCCTGCAGGCCCAGCGACCGCCAGGCCGCGGCTTCCCGCTTCCTGCGGCGCCTCCAAGAACGCGAGGGGGGCTGCGAATCAGTCCTGGCTGGGCTTATCTGGGAGAAGAGGGAGCTTCTATTTTAGAAATATTAAATCAGGATAGGTTTCCAGCACTCTCCGAGTGGTCGGGTGGAATTTACGGTAACAATTCTGCATGCGGGAAGAAGAGTTAAAAGCTCCCAACCAGGGCGAGCAGCCAGCCTCCAGCTCCCGGCTTGCGGTGAGCCCCACGGCACTACCCCAGCTCAGCCCGCACCCCGGAATCCCGCACCATCTGGGGGTGTCCATTCCATCCCCGAAGTCTCGCTTTCATAGCCAGCTCTGCTTCTTAGCGGCATCAGGCACGGAGCAGATGCCCTGTCGCCACTTGCAAGGTCTCGGACAGGCGAAGGCGAATGTGCCCGGCAGCCGCGGAAGAGCCAGGGAGAAGGGGGTAAGATCCTCCGCATTCCCACTCCAGAAGCACGGGAAACTCCCGGAGAACTGGTCACAGGCTCGAGCCCCCAGACCTGTCAGCGAGCCCCTCCTTTGTTCACCCGGCCGGGCCTGGCTGGAGGCCCACTCGGGGCGCCTCTTGGAGTCGGACCGTGGGTGCCCCCAGTCCACCCTCACCCGGCGGACCCCGCCCCCTAGCCTCCCGCCAGGGGCCGAGCAGCCGGCCCGCAGTAAGTGTTAATCTCCAGCCAAAGAGGGGGGCCGCTTTGCGGGAATTTGTCTCCAGGAAAGGATCTGAGCCTTCTTCAATCGGAGCATATGTTCATAGAGCAATAAACCGGAAAGATTTACAGTCCTCGCCCGGCCCCCAACAGCCTCGCACCCTTTCAGGAATTACTTACGATGATTTATCACACCAACCCGGGCAATTGTCACACTGATAAAATAGCCCAGGCCGGTGCCCGCCAAGCCCGGGCCTTGGGAGGCTGTTGGCTGCCGGGCTGGCGGCGGGGCTGAGGAGGTTTTTTGTGGGTTCCTCTCTGGGCCTACCAAGGGATGTTGGGGTGGGTGGGTGGGTTGGTTGGGTGGGTGGGGTTCGGGGGTGGGAGGGCAGCCAATTCTCATTGAGAAAAAAACGCAAGCAGCTCAGAGAAAGTGCCCAGAATCTGCGCCAGAGTCACTTGCAAAGCACATAAACATTTGTCATCTTTGAATAATTGAATTAATGTGTTATTGTTTGAATGTATAATTCACAACGGAGGAAACTTTGTCTCTGTCCTGACGGGGAAATATACACACACCAAAAAAGAAATCAAAACACACAATCCCAAAACAACCACCACACGCAGACAGCCCCCAGCTCGCCGATGTCATCCTCAAAGCCAACTAGAGGGAAGGAGGCAAAAAAAGGAGGCCCTCCTCCCCGGGATCAGGGCCGGAGTTGCGAGCTGGAGGAGAATGCCCGCTGCTGCCCCCAGCACAGATCTCTGGCAAGCTGGGGGTGGGGTAAGGTGGGGTGGGAGCGGAGTGGTCCGTGGGACCTCGCAGCTCCTTGGAGTGCAGGAGAAAAAAGGCTGAAACTGGAGCCAGCGGGAGAGACAGCTCCTGCCTCTCACCCTGGCCTCTTCCCCCCCAACCCCGTTTCCCTTCCCCCGAGGCTTCTTCCCCTCACCCCAGGGTCTCCCATTCCTCGGGCGGCGGGGACTTCTCCCTGCCTTTATTTTAGATCTCCCCAAATTAAAGATACAAAAATCGAGGGGAAGAGAGGCAAACTCCTTGCTGGGGTGAAAGAAGCAGCAGAGCGTGGGTGCGTGGGTGGGTAGTGGGAGAAGCAACTCGGAAATCATTATCTGTTGGTTGAAACCTGCCTGGGGTAAAATTTCAACTCGATTTTATAGCCTTCCATTATGACGCAAAGAAAAATTTACGACCCTCGCTTGAAAAGAGGGCCGAGGCCTTTTCTCACCGGTTTAAGAATAGGCAGCAGATGCCGTGACAGCGACCATTGTTCCCGGTAGACACAGGCGACCGGGCAACCTCGGCCCGCGTGCGCCAGGCGCGTCCCCCAGCCCGGCAGGTTTTTACTACTCCTGTCGCCTCTGAGCAGCCCGCGCGCACCCTCGCCCCTCGCCCCCCGCACACCCTCACACACCCTCTCTCTCTCTCTCACACACACACACACACACACTCGGCGGCTCTCAGTAATTTTTCATAAGTGCAAAGCTTTGCTGAACCAAAGGTCACCATCCAAGCCACTAACAACTTCTCGCCGGCGCACGGTTCCAAATCAGGAAGCAAAGGGAACTATTTGTCAGTGGCCTGACAGCTAAGTTCATTAAGGATTTAAATCAGAATAAATAAAAGTCGCGAAAATATTTACCTGCCGGCCGCGCTCCCGCGCCCGCCGCCTGGGGCCGAGGGTGGAGGGCTGGGGGCGCCACACGGCCCCCCTCGGCGGGTGATATTCTTGGGATCCCTGCACTTTCCAAGTCGGAGAGAGCCCTTTGCGTGGCAGATTAATGACGACTCCGTGTTTCTTAAGGGACGTGCTGAATTAATTATTTCACCAATCACGTGGTCGGGACTTGTAGAAATCTATTCTTATCATCTTCCTCGCACTTTGAAAATTCTCCGGGTTATGAAAGGCCCTCCCCCGGCTGGCGGCGAGCCCCGGCCGCCCAGCCCGGCGCGGGGGGCAGGGAGGGCTCCCCAACATGGCGGGCGCGCGGGAAGCGCAGTCTGCCAAGGGTCCCGATTTACTGTACTGTACTCCGGCGGGCTCGGCTGTGCACTCGCTTCCTCCTCATCCCTGCCCGCGATTCAATACACACAACCGTCCTGATGTATTGGTGGGCACAGGAGGAGCCATTAACCAGAAGACGGGCAGAGGACAATCATAAAATGTGTCTGAATATTTAAACTTCTGTCTGCGCACTTATAAATACACATGTCCACGCGTCTGAGGCGAGCCCTTCCATATATTAAGGACACATGTCTGATTTTATGCATTCTGCTCATTTCCTGTCGCGAGTAAGGCCCCCTCCCATCTATTTTGGGACTCCTGTCTTGGCCCCCTCTTCAAGGCGAGGCCAAGACGTGAAAAGCCCTCGTGAAAAAAACAGCACACGCCGCTTTTTATAGTGGGGAGTGTTTATTGTGGTCTGGAGGGCGGAGGGGGCGCTCGGGGGAGGAGGGGCAGGTGCTGGAGGCCCCAGTGGGGCTGAACAGCACAGGAGAAGTAGAAGGAGCCCAAGATTGGAGGCCAGAGGGGTGAGATCCGAGCAGCCACCCGCCAGCCCCAGGTTGGCCCAGAACCCAGCACCAGACACGCCCTCAGAATTGGGGGTCCAGGAGATCTCTCTCACCCACCATGTCACAAAGAGAGACCGAGAGGGCCTGGGGCTGATCCCGGCCATGCAGAGAGCCAAACTGGAGCCTCCTTTTAGCCCGGGAAGTTACTTATTTTCCTTTTAAAAAATAATGTCCACCCCCCTGCAGCCTGAATCCAGCCTTAGGCTTCCCAATTCTCACAAAATATGATGGCCAAATTGGGAGTGTGTAGGTATGGGGGAGGGGGGAAATGGTAGAACTGCTAAGCCTTACACAGTTTAACCTTCACACATCAGGCACACTACAGAAAATAATAAATTGTTTATATTGGATGTTAGCTTTTAGAAGACCTAATGAAGAATGCTTCTGTGGAGGCACCAAACAGGAGGGAGATTTCGCTACACCTTTTATTATTTCAAATATAGATCAATGAATTACATCAAAACTACAGGCGACAATCAGTATAAATAATACTTTAATCAGTGGCAGCAGAACATTGGTCAATTCTATTAAAAAAGCATCTTGTGTGAACAGACACCATGGGGCTGACAATGTCACCTCCCAACAAAAGGCTGCAATGGACAAAGTGAAATGGGAGTCTGAGGAGCAATGTCCTCACCAAACACTTCACTCCCTCCCAGTCACAACCCCCAACATACCACTGAAAAAACTCAAAACAAACACTTCTGGCTCATATTTGGGGGAACAAACTGGAAACAAATACAAGCAAATGGGCACTGAGGCTTTCTACATCTAGGTTTCTCCAGGGTACGTTCCCAGATGGAAACTCATTTCCTTCCCTGCCCTAGGTGACTGGGGGGCCCTGCTTCTTCCCTGCCCCACTCCTGTGGGCCCAAATGGACGCTGTGGTCCGACTGGGACCTCAGGGTTGAGGGCCGCCCTCTGGGCCATCCAGGCTCCATTAACATTTCAAAAGACAATCCCTAGAAGAGGAGAAAGAGAAGTGAGACTTATAAACAAACAAGTTGTTTCTCTGATTAAGTTACTTTCCAAAGTAGTGGGGCTATTTTTAAGAAGGACCTTGGGTTTTCTTCATCAAAACATGCCTCTTGGCTTTCCTCTGGGGCAGGGGTGAAGGCAGTTAAGTAGTTTGGCATTTGGTCTGAAGCTGGGGTGAGTAACCTGAACTTCTGGGAAGGGGGAAATCTATATAATAATCTCTGCAATACATATGTAGTTGGATGTTGTGAAAATATATATTACCCCCTCCCAAGGAGAAGGTTCAATGTATTCACAGATTCGGGTTTTAGGAAAGAATCTGAGCAACTTTCCAACTTGCCTAAGGATAGCGGCCCTTTTCAAATCCTACATCCAAAGACTGCTCTCCATGTTCGAGGGGGAAAAAAAGAAGAGAAGGGTAGTTAGAGTCCAAAAGGTTAAGGGTTTAGAGGTCAGTCCTCCTGGCTGAAATACAGCTAATCGAATAGAAAATTTGTCCTCTGGATGAACCTGATTCTGTAATTTAGCCGAACTTCAGTAAAATACCTTTTCAGCTTCTCAACGTGAGGGCATCAGAAAAAAGACGTCTTGACTATGTATGAACTCTGTGCTTTTTGTCATAGAAACAATGATGCGAATAATGCAGGAATATCCATCTTTAATATCCCGACGTGGCGATATTCAAGTATTGCCATGTGCAAGTCTGAGAGCCAGGCTCACCCCAAGGAGGAACAAAGAGCTGTCCCTGGGGTCTAATACAAAAGAGCAAGGCTTGGAAGACACTTTAGAGAAGTGGAATTTCAGCCTAGGGACTCCAGTGAATACCTGCCCTCAGCTCTCAGGAGACACAGAACCAAAGAACATGCCTGTAGAGGAAGTCTTTTTTCCCCCCCTACACTTAAATATATTTTTTAAAGTACCTCTGAAAGCTTCTAAAGTGTTCTCAAGCACTGAAAAAATAGCCCCAATTCTGAATCTCCCTTTCAAGCTCACCCCCTCTCCCTCCTCACTTTTGTGACTTTTCGGTAGCTACGACCAGGGGTTTCTTTTTGGAGCCCGAGGCTTTGCGGTTTAAATTTCTGAAGCCTTGTTTCATTTGAGTCTATGAACTCTGGCCATTACCTTTGACTCTTTCCCTTATCCTTAAGGGTCAACATTTTAGAAAAGTGAGCTTTGAACCCTTCCCAGGCAAGGCATAAGAAAAATGACTAAAGAGCATCATCTCTCCTGTTGTTTGAGAGTGATTGTTTTTAAACCACTATTCTCAAGGCAAGGGAGAGAAGAGGGCCTGAAAACTTTCATACTTTCACAAATTCTGCTCGTAATTAATGGGTTGAGGAAAACTTCCATAGATTTGTTTTTTAAAAAAATTAAAACTTAGGGAAAAAACCCTAAGACCAACTTTTGTGGACTTCTAGATTCAATTCATTTTTCTTTCATTTTTTTACAGCAAGACTTCTTCACCTTCCCACTTTCTCTCCAATGCACATTCCCTCTCCCATATAGGCCATACACCAATGCCTATAAAATACTGCTATATGGGCTATTTGGGGACATTTGGAATCCAGTTGGAACAGAAAATTCAGTCATTATCTAATGACCCAGAACACGGAGGTTTTGTTTTCTTTCCCCAGAAGGAAAATGTTGGACCATTTGTTTCTTTCTTTTTTCCCTTTCCTTTAATCACCCAGAACTGGTTGTAAGCACAGTGCTGAAAAAAGCACATGTGGAAATATATTTTCAGGAACTCAACTTTGAGTGGATCCTTTGCTTCCCTCTAGAAGGGTTAAGGGCCCCCTACACACATTTCCGGGGAGTGAGGAGGGGGTGGAGTTCAAAATGCCGGTTACAGCCAGAAGTCAGTCCACGCATCTCTTGATTCTGCTCCCTGAAACCCAGCCCCTTTCACCGTGGTAAGTTATTTGGCAATAAAATGTCAGTTATTTCTGCAGCCTAATTCCCCAACAAATAAATATTTAAGCAAATATAATCTAAACATAAAACAACCCATTTGCACTTCCTTCTTAGACTCATTTCTTTGGGTATTGGGCCACTGGGAGCAAAAAAAAATTTTTTTCACACTGGAAATTATACAGACAACCCAGAAAGTTCAGAAATCCTGGCCCAACCCTCCTGCTTCCACTGAAAGCACCTAGCGCAAGGGTGGCCAACCTTCTGCCTCAACACGCCCACATTATGAAACCACAAAGATCCCTGGAGGGGCGGAGTGGCGGGGAGGATGTCCAAATTCACACTGGGATAAAGCATCCAACCTTCATTTGCAAATTCAAACTCCAACAGCGGAGATTTTCAGGAGTTTAATGACTCGCCAAGGTTTTATGTTCTCAGTAGCTCCTGCCATTTGATAATATACTTAGAGAGAGAATCCCGCCCCCCCGACCCCCATCCCCGCTCCAGGGAGGGGGCTACCCTCGGGCAGGGTGCTAACCTAGTCCGAGGGCGGCCTGCCTGTCCCAGGTCCACCCTACAGTACCTTAGAGCCCAGGGAGGTGACAGCAGGCCCGGCCTGCCCCCGCAGCTTCGGCTCAGCGGGGAGCTCAGGGAGGGATGGGCCCAGGGTCCCCACTTCTATAAGGTCGTCAGGTCCGTGTGGTGGTCCTTGGCCAGCGGCTGCAAATGCTGGCCAGGGGCAGCTGAGGAGGAGCAAGAGGAGGAGGAGGATGAAGACGACGACGACGAGGACCTGCCTTTCGTGTTGGGCAGCTTGTGATCTTTTTTCCACTTCATCCTCCGGTTCTGGAACCAGATCTTGATCTGGCGCTCGGAAAGACACAGGGTGTGAGCGATTTCAATCCGACGGCGCCGCGTCAGATACCTGTTAAAATGAAATTCCTTTTCCAGTTCTAGGACTTGCTGCCGGGTGTAGGCCGTCCGGGACCTCTTGGGCTCCCCGCCGGTGTAGTTGGGGTTCACTGCGAGACAAACAGACCGCACAGTCAGGTCAGCGCCCGGCCTCGGGTTAGGCCACTGCCGCTCACTTCCTGGCGCGCCCCGCGGCCCGGGCCCTCCCCGCGCGCTCCTGGCCCACTCCCTGCCGCCCGCCCTCCCAGGCACACACGCTCACTCCCACCCACGTCCTCGAACCCACTTGCTCTCCCGGGCTCTCGGGGGGATCCCCAAACGTGCCCCCATCTCCCCAGCCCACCGCCAGCTCCAGAATTCCCAGGCATTTTGGAAATCCCCTCTTCCACCGCGTTCCCTCCGCTCTGAAAATGGAGTCCTCCCCCACCCCACCCCCATCTCCACCCCCTTTTGCGCCCAGAGCCAAGCAGCCAGCCACATGGTCCCGGCCTGCTCCCTCGGCTATAAAAATTTATGGAGAGAGTAATTGCGGCGCCCATTGAAGCCACACACGCCCCCACCCACTCGCACCCCCTCACGGGGCCCAGGCCGCCGGGCTAGGGTGGAGACTGAGAGGTCCTGGGCCCGTCCGTGCCTTACCGGAATTCACGTGCACCTTCTTCATCCACGGGTAGACCACGGCCGGCTGCTTGAGGGCCGTCCCAGGGGGCGGCTGCTTGGGGCCGCCCGGCTGGCTGCAGGCCCGGGCGCCGGGCAGGGGCGGGGGCGCGGGGCACGGCTCTCCCGGGGCACCGTAGTGGCCGCTGGGGCCGCCGGGTTCTTGCCCGTGACCCCGCGTGGGCAGTGCCGAGCCGGGCCCGGGGCCGCCGCCTCCAAAGGTCTGCTCACCGAAGTCGGGCCGTGGGTAGAGCCCCGGGGGCTGGAAGTCGGCCCCCTGCGCGCCGCCGCCGTAGTAGTCTGCGCCCTGCTCGCCTAGGTAGCCACCCTGCAAATATTCCTCGCACGGAGGAAACTTGGGGTCCACATACTTGGAGTTCACCATATACGAACTCATGGCCATTAATTTCAGAAGGTAGAAAATACTAATTTTTCTCGTGTTGTCTTTTTTTCTCCTTCCATAGGGCCCTCCTACTTGCTGTCAACTGAATAAAGTTGGCGGCCATGTGACCAGGCCAGCCAATAGCGAGGGAGTGAGTTTATCACCGGGTTGGTGAGCATCTCATAATTTTCACAAATTTAACTAAATAACATACGTGTAATCAAGTGACTTGCCGTGGCACATTTGAGGGCCCCCGCCAGATGTTAAAGTAGTTCTAATCCCAGCACCCTCATTCCCCACAGGTAACCCCAGCTTTTGTCTGCCACTGACTTTGCTAACCTCCAGTGCCCTCGCCACTCACCCCGCCTGAAATCAGCCCCCCAAAATGGGCACGGTTCAAGGGGGAATGAATCCTCATATCTGTCAGGGTGCATGGCATCAATAAGTGGGTGGAAGAGGTGGCTTCTGAGTTGGGCAGAGAACCCCAGGCAGGCAGGACTCCCGCCCGCCCAGCCTGCGGGAGCGGGGACTCTGCCATACAAAGGCCGAATCCCGGCTTTGTCTTCATCAGGGTCACCCAAAAGTTACTACAATCTGGCTGGCCTGAATCAAATTAGGCAATGAGTAACTGCCAAGCTTTCTTCGAGGCCGGGGTGTTTCCAGCCAAATCTTGGCCTTGCTGGTATGGCAAGAAGCCCCCGTGATGCTCTAGCCAGGGCAGCTGAAGGGTAGCCAAGGAAGGTGGTGAGGGCACCCCCAGCTCACCCAAATGCACCCCAAAGGACCCTAAACTCCTCCTTCCCAGCTCACCTTCTTCTCACATGGCAGTAACGGCCAATGAGCCCCTTCGCTGGGCACCCTCCAACTTTATGCCCCTGGAGGGCAGGCCTGGGGCTGGGGCGACCTGGACTTCCACCTTGCTCCCCAGTGCTCCCAAACCTAACCCTTTGGCCCTGCATTCATGCAACCAATTAGGGGTTTACACAGGGGGCCCTGTTTAAAGGTGAGGAGCTTCTCCAGGAAAAGGCTGCTCTATGTCACCAGGCTCAGACGATCTTCCTGGAGTCCAAGGTAGTAAAACAGAAAGAGGCGACTGACCCGCCGGCTGCCTCTGGCCTCCACTTCTAATTCTGACTATTGCGGAGAAATGTGAAGTTTTTGCATCGACCATATATTCCCCTAGAATCGAATCTGTGACTATGTGGATACCACACAAATTCGGTTCTACAGGGTATATATAGACAACGTTACTACCTCCAGGTTCCACCCAGAGCGAGTACCCAGACCGTTGCCAGCCCCCGCCTCTTCCTCGGAGCCGCCACCAGCCCAGCGCAGCCACCCTGCCTTTCAGAGGTGGTTCAGGTAGCCTGAAGCGCTTGGTGGCAATTTGCAGCAACGAGTTCCCCATCCTTGTACCAGGGCCGGGGTTACCAAGCAGCCAAGGAGTCAGGACAGTCTTCTTGAGAAAGAAAGAAAAGAAGAAAAATAATCCATCCCAGAAATGGCGGCTTTATTACCCCCTCTCTGGATCCACATAACCCCCACTCCCTTAGCAAGTGGTATTTTCCAGAAAGGAGCAAATGCCCTCAATGGCAGAAGAAAAAGAGGCAAGAGGGAATATCCTCTGCTCATTCTTCTGCCCACTGTCAGGGCAAGCCAGGTTGGCTGACAAAGCTAGCTCTCCAAGAAGTCGCGCATTTACCTTCCAGGGCCCTGAGCCCGGCTGGCCTCTCCGTCCGGCTGCTGCTGCAGACCCCGAGGCAGGCGCTGCTTGCAGGCACCGAGCTGCCCTGGGCTGGGGCCAGCGCACTAATGGTGAAGGGCAGGGCAAGGGGTCATTCGAAATCATTTACAAACATATCACAAAGTTTCATTATTTTTGCTTTGCCGACAGCAGCACACAAGAGTACAAAAGTTCACGAGTAGTGCCCGCCCCAGCGCAGTCCAGGGCTCACCCCTCGGTTCAGGGCACCAAGAGCACTCAGGGCCCGGATGGATTTCAGGGGCAGAGGGATGCCCGGGCTCGGGTGGGGCTTTTGGATCCCTGACTGTAGGCTAGAGGTGTTTAAATTTTTTTTTGATTGTTTTGATTTTATCCTCATGATTCAAAAATTATTTTCAAGCCTCAACCTGGGCCTGGTGCGGTGGAGCCCCCCTCTGCCTGGCAAAGTTGGCTGGCTTCTCCTACTCTGCACTGTGCACGCTCCCCGCACACTCCCCCACCGCCATCCTCTGGTTCCAGTGCTTTGGCTATTTTGTAGGGATATCCTGGGTGCCAATTCTAACAAGAGCTCTGAGGCTGCCCCACACCCAGCTCCCTTGTCCCAGGGGGGCTCCCCCCAACTTCCTCTAATGCCAACAGCTCCCACACACCTGCCTTCCTGGGGACCTTGGG
This sequence comes from Eschrichtius robustus, assembly GCF_028021215.1. Taxonomy (NCBI): domain Eukaryota; kingdom Metazoa; phylum Chordata; class Mammalia; order Artiodactyla; family Eschrichtiidae; genus Eschrichtius; species Eschrichtius robustus. The sequence continues at coordinate 57,517,505 of NC_090828.1, forward strand.
CCTAGGCTTTATCCAGACAAATTGGGGGAGCCTGCTGGGACGGGTGGGGAGCCGGGTGAGGGTACACATTTTCATATTTGTTAGACGCTGTGACCTGCATTTCACCTTATTGCTCAACTTGTTCAGACAGGTCAAAGCCAATGAGTTATTGATGAACAAAAGCGTTAAATATTCACCTCCCGCTCAACTGCCCATACAAATGCTTTTGATGTCTCCGGCTTTTTGTGCTGTGTTCAGCTACAGGGTGCTGATCGTGGGTTTGCAGGCAAGGAGCATCCACAGAGATAAGCACCCAGAGCCAGGGCAGCCTCAGGAAGAGGGCAAGACCAGGAGTTCCTGGGGACACCGGATTTTCCAGCCTGGAGCCCTGAGCCCTGTTTCACTTGAGACAGCCTGATTCCTAGAGGTGAACTATGTACTGGGCGGAATCTCCACTCCTGGGGGGTGGACACAGCCCCCCAGGGAGTCGATTAGGCTGCCCAGCCTGGAGGGCAGAAACCTGGCCCAGAGCCAAGCCTTAGCTTCCCGGACCCTAGAGAGAGGATGTCTCACCAGGGAGGGAGGGTCCCTGGTTCCTAACATCTTCGCACATTCCATCTCCTATGAAAATAAAATCATCTCCGTTTTGCATGAGGGAGGGGCCACTGGTCTTTCCTTGATTCTCTCCCCACTACCATCATCTTAATGAGAGAGCCTTCCTGGAGATTTCACAGGCTTCCTCAGAAATGTACCTGTCTTCGGCGGCATATGCAACTCAGAAAGATCCAAACTTCCAAGCCCAAGACCCCAAGAATCTCTGCCCCCCCCGCACCCCTCCCCCGGCCACGTCTGCCTGCAACGCTAGCGGCTCTGGCGCAGAAATCCTCAAATTGCAGTTACAGAGAAGCAGAGGTGAACTAGAAGGGCCGTATCCCTCCCTCCTCGCTCGGCCGGAGTTCCCCAACCCAGGGCCCAAACCGCCGCGGCTGGGGCTGGGGCCTAGGGAGGGGGGAGGAGGGACTTCCACGTAAAGCTCAGAATTCGCAGCCCTTCCCGGAGCCCGGCCGACCCCACACACCCGCAGCCACAGAGGGTTGCGGTTTTTTGTTTGTTTGTTTGTTTTCTTTCTTCTTTTTATAAAAAAACTAGAGAAGGTTGGGCCAGGCTGGACCGGGTTGAGCTGGGCTGGGCGGCAAAGGGGGATCGCGTTGCTTGGGTGTTCAGCAGGTTGATTCGAGCAGAAAGCGATTCTCGCCGCGACTTGTTAATAGGGCGGGCTGCTAATTAGCTGCAAGCTCTTCACAGACGCGTTCGCTGCGGCGGAGCTGCACCTGTGCGAGCTGGTGAGGCCTGGGAAGGCCGGGAAGGTCCAGGGAGGCCCAAGGAGACAAGGGCCTCAGCCCAAGAGGCCGCAGCCCGTTCCCTTACTTAGGTGACTGTAAACCAGGCCCCAGAAAATCTTTCCAGGAGTCCAACTTAGATCCTCCACCTCCAACTCGAGCTCCCCTCTCACAGCCAGGCCTGGGGAGGCAGGGCTGCTCTTCCACCCGCCCGCTCCCCTGGCGCGGCCCTTCGCCCCTACCACCCCAGTTATCAATACCGCCCCTTCGCGATTCGGAAGAAACGGGAAGGTACTTACAGCGGCGGTTTCTCACGGTCCCGAACCTGTTGCAATGAAAACGGGGGTCACTTAAATTCCACAGGGTAATAAAGATAGATGATACACAGAAAAATGACAAGGCCCAGACACCCCGCCAATACCCAGACCTCCCTCCTGCTTCGGGTGCCCGCCCCCAGGAACTGCGCCAAGTTCTCCGCGCGCGGAGCGGGAGACTGCAGTACTCAAGGGCAGACCCACGAGGTAGGAGAGTATGGCCCCCATCACCTCCCTCACTCTATGCACCCCTTGAGCAAAACCTTACTTTTTGCTTGGCCCGACTCAGGCTGTTTGTAACAGGGTTTCCCCGGTGGGAAAACGGGAAGCGAGGAGAAAACGGGCCTTTGTGTGTTTTCTTCTGCACAATCGGCGGGGTGGGCGCAGGTCCACTGGGGAGGGGGTTAGCCGCTGCATCTGTCCCCTGCCCCAGCTCCCCGTCTGTCTCGCGCTAGGAGCAATTCAGACCCCTTTTCCAATTTCAGATTGGTTTCAAATTCCCCAGCCCCAACCAGCGCTCCCCTAAAACTGTCTTTTCCTTCCCAAAGAAGGACCAGGCAAGGCTGGGTCTTGCCTTCCTACTTCTGCTCTAATTCAAAACAAAGAGCAATTTCCAAGGGAAATGAGGACCCAAATGATAACCAAGGAAGAGGAAAACCGATGGGTTTAAAGGTAAATGGCAATGCTTTAGACTGTTATCCAGCTCTATGGATATGACATCATTTCCTCAGCATTTTTGCTGGAGGACCCACAAAGCAATCTTACAAAGCAGTGATCCTCACAGGGGCTGGTGTCCAGCTTTAAGTTTTCAGTCTCCTCTAGTTTTATTCTGGGATGGCAGTCTTCTCTGAGAAATCACAAAGGCAGAGCCATCTCCATCCTTATCCTTTCTCTCTGTCCACCTAGACTACCCGTTTTATTCCACTTCAGAAGCAGATGCCCCATTATGCGGAGGAGAGAGACAGAAAGTCCCTCTTGTGAGGTGGGAGCCCTCAATTCCTAACTTTCTATGTCTAGAAGGGAGAGGAGAAAACCAGGATTCCCATTCTATTTCTTGATTTAGGTTTAAGCTAAAATTAAAATTAACTTCCAGGGGACTTCTCCCCACACCAGGTGGAAAAGATGGGGCAGAGAAATCCCCCACCCCTGGAGTTGTCCTGGAAAAAGTAATGTGACTTACTGGTTTTCTCTCCTAGTGGGCAGGGGAGCTGGGAGCAGACCTGTCTCCTGAGCCCGGCGCTAGCTGGAGCCTCTCACTTTTCTATTGCTGCTTCAGGAACCAAGCATCTGCACTTGTATGCTCTTAACCTAATTTATGGTGGGAATTATATTTTGGCTTGTCAACTCTCAAGCCATAAAACAAAGTTTATTGGGATCACGTGTTCGTAAATAGCCACTCAGGTTCCACCTCTGGCAGAACCATAAATAACCTTCTGCTTTAAACTTTTATTCACTAAATAAAGGTTCACTGCAACTGTTCCCTCACATTTAAATAGTTCCAAATATCTAGGATGCAAGGGGGGAGTCATATTCATATCAATACCCCAGGCTTTTCAAATAGCATCTTTTCAGGGATGTCTATTGAGACTGGGAGATAGTGCTATTTGGAAAAGGCTGGTTGATGGGCATGTCTTATGATTCTTTGGCTGCATCCGCTGTGAGTACCATCAACTCCTTTATTTCAATCATTTTTTTAGCTTTGGATGTGGTAAATAAAGAGGAAAGCCAAAGGCCGCTTCTTACTTGCTTACACCAGAAGTTATTTGAGATTTTGTTTTAGCTTCAATAAGTAAAGGGTGGTTGGGGAGACGCTGGGTGGGCTTGGGGGTGGGGGGGTAGCTGGAGTTAACACTTGGCTCTGTATTGTTGCGAATGAGCTCAGCAAAAGTTGAAGGTAGCCACATGCCTAGAGGTTTCTATAATTTGCTTAGATCTGGAAGGGAAGCCTTTGCAAGTGACCAAACTGCTTAAAACAGCAAGACTTGGGGTTTGGTAAAGTGAGAAAGTGGAGAATAGCCCCATCGGCATCTTTGGCGACTGAAGCTCTAAAGAAGGTTATAAAACAATAAAACAGCCCTGGTGTGAAGGGGACAGGGTGTGAGGAAGTACGTGAGGCTCTCAAGGAACCCAAATCCAGGAAGTCAGATGTCCCCAGTCCCATAGTGTCCCAACCACAGGGCTTGGGGGTCCAAATCTGGGTGGGATCCTCTCTCCCCGCCCCCTTACCCTTCCACCACCACCAGAGGGAGAGCCTAAGAGAGGGGGAGGCAGCGGGCTCTCCTGCTGCGAAAGTCAAGAGAAGGAGCTTGGGCCCAGCGCTGATCCATGGAGTAGAATGTGCCACTCTATGCCTGGGGTAGGTGGGGGTGGGGAAGACACCCCCAGCTCCCACCAAGGGGAGTGAGTGAAAAGAGAATTGACACCCAACATCCTTCCATAGCCTGCCAGAGTTGCTACCAAACAGTGTGAAAACGTATGATTTTGACTATTCCGATTAAAAGAATGGGTGTTCTGTGTAGCTTTGTAGAGCACGTATACGTATATGATTTCTAAATCAAATTCAGTGGTAAAAGTTCTCATCAGCAAACCCATCAAGCCCACGAAAGAGACTCCTTTGCACAAAAATCTCTTTGCATCCTAATTTCCACCCATTCTCCGTGCATTTCTAAAGCCATTTCTTGATTTCACTTTCACTGGCTAGAAGGCAGGGGGCTATTAGATGTATGGCATCTATTTCTTCCCTCCCCCCCCCCATTAGCCACTTAGGAGTACCTTTCTCTTTTACAGTTGGTAGAATCTGTTTTTAAAATATGAGTAAAGATCAATCCTTTAAAAAAGTGTTTTCTGACTCTATTAGCACTAAGTGAGCAGCTTCAAAACAAGCCTCCGTTAATCCACTGTAAAAAATAACAAAAGTTTGAGGGGTTGGGAAAAGCCTTCTTTATTTTTCCTTAAGTTAATAAAAGAGAATGAATCAAAGGACCTATGACATTCTAGGCAATTGTTATGAGCTTTTTATGGGGGAGGGGCCATGTAAAGAGAAGACCAGGCTGAGGAGATGGTGTTTGAAACAATGTTTGACACCTACTCAGGGCTCAGTAGATATTTTTTGAATGAATGGTGAAAAAGAATGGTAACTGGGACTTGCCTGCAGTATTCACTATGGCTTTCGTAAGAAGAATAAAATTATATAGCCTACTCTGTACATTTAGATAATAACATCAAAGTAACTAGCTATGCGTAGGGGAAAAGGAGAAAAGAAAGGAAGACACTGAGGCAGACAACTTCAATTACTTTCTAGTCTTAGGACAGCCAGGCGACATGATTAAAGGAGAGAGTGTCTACCTTCCTCCAATCTTCCTTGGCCCCTACCCTCAATGCTGGGCTTCTGTAGATGAATGACAGAGTGCAGATGGGGAAGAGCAAACTCTGTCTAGTAAGAAGGCTAAGCACCAGGGAGAACAGCAGACTACTTTGGGCCAATTTGTTGGGGTTTTTCCAAGGACTTTCAATGGTGGTGGTAACAGTCCTGAAGAAGAGGTCGGGGAGAAGAGGTGGGGTGGGGGCCTTCTTAAAAACCTATAAGGAATTTGGTTTCTGGGTAAATTGAGACTCTGGACACTGTCCTTCCCCACTGGGCTGGAAAAAGCCAGTCCTGGGAATTCCTGCTCAGACACCTTCCATGAGCTAGGGTTCCCTGAAGGAACTCAGATGCCAGAGCTGCTCCCAGGAAGGAAGAGAGACTGAAGGGGCCCCAAGAGGCATCAGCTGCACTCCAAATGTATTGAGGTCCACTCTCTGCCCACCCTAAGGGCCCTTGCTATGTGGCCCAGGAAAGAATATCCTGACCTTGATTTTCACGAGGCCTCTTGCCCAGAAGTGGTACTGAACTCTTCCCTTAAACTGTCTGCACAACCAGGATAGGTGGGGATGGGACTTTGGATGAACCCCCTAGGCTGGGGGCAGATAAAGAAAGACTGCCAGGCCTGGCACTTAGGGACACAGGCTGGCGGTAGAGCCAGAAAAGGGCTGAACAGGGAGTCCCAAGCAGGAGAGAAATATAATTCCATATTCCTGGCATTATATCCCATCACTGAAAGAGGACCACTTCTCCTGCTACTCCCACCCCTCCCCCCTAAATGGAGTCTGCTCATTGGAGCTCTGCCTTGGTGTCCTCTGGGAAGGAGAGGTGACCCCAGAGGGAACGACTCTAACATTGAGATGTGGCATCCAAAAGAACAGCCTCTGGGGCAGGCTCTCTGATGGCAGGGCCAGAGGTTGGAAAAGGCTCCAGCAGTCCCAAGAAAAGCAGGATCTGGGGGGTCACCTAAGTCCTTTGAGAACCAAGAATAGAGGTTAGATGGCACAGGAGATGGGGGTGGGTGGGTGGCTACAGCACTGCCCGGTTTCATGGGCCAAACTCTGCCCGACATGGTTGATAGCAGAAGAGACTAGGTGGGTTTGGACAGAAAATCTGACCCAGGTGGACTCCTGGTATAAGCCAAGAGAAGCAGCTTGACCAAGGGCTGCGGAGGCCCTCTTAGGAAAAGTCTATATTCAGAAGTCATGGAGGCCAGAGCTAAGGCATAGAACCTGGTTGCGGGGGGTGTGTGTGTGTGTGTGTGCGCGCGCGCATATGTGTGGGTTATAGCCTGAAATAGTATACATATAATTCTTTTTAAAAGATATAAATCTAAAAAATGGGAAGGGCTGATGGAGATTTGGGGGGCATAGGCCTCTTTAAGACACACCTTGACATCACTGTGGCCCAAGTTTGGAGCTGTGGCTCAGCCACGGTCCTGGAGCCCAGATCTTGGAACACAAGCAGATTAAGGGGGAGTCGGGCACTCCTTGCCTCCTTTGCTGTTGCTCACTGGCCTTTTACTTTCCCACCATGTCCCAGCTTTCAAGAGACTGAAAAGAGGGTACTTGCCCTGGGGCTGTAAAAGAGGATGCTTGGCCTAGTGGGTGCGACTGATGGGTGGTGGTGGAGAAGGTGACTCCAGAAGGTGGAAAGTAGGGCCTGCTCTGTGGTAAGGCCTGAGCCTTCTGTAGGAGTCACAGATGTGCCCGTGTGGGTGTGAAGCCTCCCCTACCTGACACCTGCCCACTGAGGAGCTAGGGGCACTTTCCTCCTAGGTTTGGCCCTGAAGTCTACCTGTAGGCAGGGGCCAGACACTGAGACCCAAGGGAGCGGGGCCTATGAGGCCCACTACAGCAAAAGGAAAAGTCCCAGATCCATGTTCTCCTGTGACCAAACCTCGTCCTGTCTTCTCTGTACAATTCAAGGATTAGGTGAGTGAACCAGTCTCTTTCAGCTCTAAAAGTCTAGGCCTGATTACTGAACAGAAAAAGGATACTGATGATAAGGAACTCCTATTGAATGCTTGTTATTCAATATGTGGTCGAAACAGGTATTGAATGTTTGGCTTGTGCCAAAAAAAACTGTTTTAAGTGCTTAATCAGTGAGTTAATGTATGTAAAGTAGTTAGAGTAGTGCTGGGCATATAGTAGTGATACATAAGTAAAAATCCTCATAACAACATTTGAAGGTACTCTTATTATCCCTACTTTCTAAATGAGGAAACAAGCCCAGAGAGTTTGCCCTACTTGCCTAAAGTCACACAGCAGCTAAGTGATAAGTATGTGAAAGAAGGCAGGTCTGTACCCAGAACCTACTCGCCTCTTTGAAAAAATCTCCAAGTTAGCAAGGGACCAATGTCTCCTTCCCTATATGGGAGCAACTAGTCAGCTTATGGGGTAGTGACATTAGAAAACCTAATTAAGGAGGGAGCCCCCAAACCTAGGGGAATGGCTATTGCTGAATGGTAGAGAGAACTTGGCCTCTGGAGACCAAAGAACCATAGAAGAAGCAGGAGAGACCCTTGACCAGTACTCAAACATAAGCGTACATCCTAACTGCCATGGTGGAGAGTGCTTACAAACTGCAGGTTCTGGACATTCTGATTCAGTTAAGTATGGCATGAAACACAGGAACCTGCATTATAAACAAGAGGTTTGAATGCAGGCCTTCATTAAGAATCACTGCCCTAAAGTAGGGAAAAGAGGGAGGCAAAAGACTGTGCTGCCAGTAGGCAACGAGGGACAGTGGGGTTGGATCCTAGCCAGTCGTTGAAGTTGGGTGTCACAGCTCATGCAATACGCCATGGAGCCCACCAAAGGCCTGAAATGGGCGCAATAGGGAAAGAAGAGTGTATGGGTGGTGTGGAAAAGGGGAGACAAGAGCATCTGCATTGTTCTCAAGCCGCACAGTCAGTGGGATTCACCCTGGATCTCAGAGCCTCGAGGGAGGCCCGAGGGAGTCCCAGGACGCAGGCCTTGTTCTAGGTGAGCCAGGGCGAGGCCTGTCAGCTTGAGGGAGGAGGGGCTGAACGCTCGGCTTTTCAAGGCTGCCGGTTCTAGGTACCAGGAATTACGGGAAAGGAAAGTGGCAAGAACAGCAGCCCAAATTAGGGTGCTGGTTGGGATTGGGCGCAGCTTGCCCCACCACCGGACCCTAACTCTTCCTGCTCTTAGGAGCCCAGCGCGCGAAATCGCGCCCCCTCCGGGAAGGCAGAGGAACTGAGGTGGCCCGCCACCCCCGAACCTGCCTTCTGGCTCCCGGGACTCTGGGCTGCCTCTGCTCGGGAAGCCGCCCCTGGGTGTAGGCGCAGCACAGCCAACTCTCCTCGCAGGCGGAAAACACTTGGCGGAGGCGGGGGCGGGGGCGGAGGGGCGGGGTCACGTGTCCTCCCCTCCCCAAGCCCGCTGGCGCCCGGGACCTCTCCCGCGCCTCCGTAGCCCACAGGACGCTTGTCCTACAGCGCCTCCTCCTGGACAAGGCCCCAGACAGCAGAGCAGGGGGACTGCGCCAGCCCCGGAAACCCGAGGCCCGGGCTTCTTCGCGCGGGCGGAGGTCTTCCCGCGCCAGAGGCTGCGAGCTGGTCCTCCGGTCCCGTGGGGCGGTCAGAAGGAGTTGAGAGGGCTCTGAGGCCGCCTCCCTCCGCAGCACTGACAACAAGCTCGCGGCCCAGGAGCGTGCATCCTCCATTAATTAGGCGAGCCCAGGCGGAAAAGCCCTCCAGTTTGTCCGTTTATTTATTTATTGTTTGACCGCTCTCTGCTGAGCCAGTGGTCCCCACAGAGCCCTCGAACGTGCTGCGCTGGCGTAACAAGATCTGGGAATGGTCCGGCTGAAGGACTGGCCTGAAGTTTGGCGGTTTGAACAGGCGCCAAGAGGAAAGGCCTTTTCCCAAAGCAGAAGCACCAGGCTGAAGAAAATCTATACACTTACCCAAGGATCAGATATATATACACACACACACACATATATTATATCTTCTTTTAAGGTGTTAAAAAATGTATGTGTGTGTGCTTATTTTAACACCTTGAAAGAAGATTTGGTTTCCTTTTGGCCACTAGCTCGCATTTGCAGACTGTTTCTAAAGTACAGATTTAAATTGGGGTGGGGTGGTGAGTCAAGATGATTGAAAATAACGTAGTCAAGGGCAAGATGTTTGACTATATTTAGAATGAAGGCTGGAATAAAGGAAAGATGAGTGGCGAATCCTGAGGGAGGAGTTGGAGAGATCGGGTTATATCTTCCTGCTCTGAGTCCACTCGCCCCCTCCCCCCTTCCGTGCTTTGCTGGTTGGATCCCCAGGCTGGGCTATTTCATTGCACATGCGCCGGACGCTAGGCAAGCGGGCAAGGCAGGCGCTTCGGGGCACTGAGCTGTGCGGTAGCTGTGCGCAGTGCTGGGCGGTGTGAGGCACCGCGCACTGCTTCTGCGCCTACCTGCAGAAGCGCTTGGACGCCCCATCTTAGAGAGGCAGGAAGCATACTTTTTCAGGAAAACCTGTGTTAAAAACCTCAACCGTCCTTTCTGATCTGCAAGCCCTGTTGCGCCAAACCAACAAAATCGCCATGTTGCCGGTGAACCCTCTCAAGGTTTTCGTTTGGATCAGCAGTTTCACATCTAGTGCACGCCTTCTCCCAAGTCGTTAATCAAGGCGGGGTGGGGGGAAACCACCTTACGTTCAGCGAGCACAACTTCTCCCTCAGTCTGCACAACTATTAAGTCTAAGGGACCAGTTCCTGGAAAGAGGGTATCTATTCACACCAATTCCGGAAAAGTGGCCCTAAATTGGACTTAAATCGGAATTCCGAGTTCTTGGTGGCTTCTCCCCAGCTTCCGGTGCCCCCGCGTGCCCTGCGCGGCGGCCGCACTGCGGCAAGGCCGTAAATACCTTTAACAGCTGCCTGCCAGTCCAGAGTGAAATACTGTCTTTGTTCCTTCCCCTGCTTCTCGAGCTCGGAAAACAGAATTCTGGCGAAATATATTTATTTGGAGGAGCATCTGACAGGAAAATACGTTTGGTTTTCAGCCCTGGTGCTTGACCACATTTATAACAACGAGCATTTTTCTGGTCCTCCCGGAGAGCGCAAGCCCAGCTCACTGCCTGACCTTAGACACTAAGGCCCGGACGTGCCACCGGCTCCCTGATCTACAAAGGGATAGAGGTTCGGCCCAAGAACGCTAACAGTTACTCCCCCACTTGTGAGGTCCTAGGGTCCAAGTGTTTTTTTTTTAATTTCGTTTAATTTTTTAAAAATTGGGTTAACCGGGACAGTGGGGGCATTTCTGGCAGTGGCAAAAGCGTTAACTAGTCTCCTCTTGGACTAAATGGCCTGCGTTCAAATGTGATTTGCAGATTATTTATTCCCTTAGATGCAATTGACCATTTAAGCTCTTAATGCTACTACGGGACTTACAAAGAGCCCCCTAGTCCTCCATACATGCCCATGACGTCACCCTCTGCTGCGTAATCGGCCCTGCAGCCCGCCCAGGTTCTCAGTCACTTGGGCGCGCTCAGCCATCGAACCCAGGGAAAGGCGACTGAAGCTCTGAACACAAGGGCTTGGCCATCATGGCCACAACTCATCCCCACCCCCGCCGAGCTTTCAGGCAACCTAGGGGCTCCTTAGGCTCTGGAGTTGCCAGGGGAGGGCCTTGTGAGCCCCTGACCAGGGCCCTGCTTTTCAGTAGGTAATGCTTTAAACCAATATGAAAGAATCTCAGCAGTACCGTAATAGAGAAATATTTACAAAATACAGACGTTCCAGATTTAAAAATCACTCAGAGTTTCTAATTTGTTAGTGATCATAGTGATCCACGACAATTCTGCTAGACGTCAACTGGCCACTAATCGTGGCCCTCCATTTTGAAACTCTCATGATTCCGTCGTTAATTACTAAAAATACCTTTCTACAAAGATGTCATTTATTGTTCAGAAATGCTTTTACGGCCAACACGGTTACACTGGAATATTTGGGAGAACATTAAAATGTTAGGGTTTTCCTCTGGGTGCTTGAAAAAACGATACTCCGCCGCACGCAGGTCAACCTCATGCGCAATGCGGCAGATTGTCCCAAAGGTTTTAATATTTCACAACGTGTCCACGAGAGAATAGGCAACAGGATTTGAGAACTGCATCCTCAAGTGCCGTTCAAAATCCGTGGGAGAAAATAGCATTTTTTTCTGCAAATAATTTTCTTTCGACTCATAGATATGTTGGTCCAGTAATTTTGAAGTAGAGTTGGAAATGTTGCTATATAATATTCATTCGTAGGCAACACACACACACACACACACCGCGACAGTACACTTAGAGAGCAAAATATCTACTCTTTTCCCACTCCGGCAAATAAGAAACACACGCGATGTCTGAACTTACACATGCTTCGAATTTCTGAAATGTCTCTTGGTTTTTCCCCAAGACCTGCACCAGATTTTGTGATACTACTACCTCTCAAAACATGCATCCATTTTGTGGCATAGAATAATCCAAATTCACCTGACAGATTATTAGATGTGTGAGGAACCTTTCTTGAATTGTTACAAAAATTATCTAAGAACTAGAGAAGCAGTTAACATTTAAAATTCCATCTCATATACAAGGCCCAATAAACCATAAACCCTAGAAATTAGCATCACTCATCAAAGCCTAGATTAACAAACCAAGCACATCCTGGATACACAGAATCCACCCCACCCCCAAGCTCCAACCCTCAAAACACACCTGTTAGCCTCCCAGGTACCTCTGACCACAGACAAACCTTAAAACACTGCTCTATGCTACAGAGTGCCTTTAGTGACCCCCAGCAAAGCCGACACATCCAGGAACCATCTGCACACTCTTCCCAGGGTGGGGATCGAGGGGCTTTCCATCTATGCCTCTATCCACCTCCCATAATCTCCAGAGGAAATAGGGCTTCCCTTCGACTTCTGAGCTCAGCCGGACCCCACCCGGGGCCCCAGGGGACGCCCGCTCCGAGATGGAGTGATCTGGGGCAGGGGGCGCAGCCAGCCACTCCCAGGTCCCGGGGAAGGGGAGGGGGTCGGGCAGGGATCTCCGAGCTGCCCAAACGGGTGGGCGCCTCGAGCTTCTCGGTGGCAGCGTTGGGGGCGCGGGAAGGGGACGGCTCTTACCGGAGGTGCCGAGCTGGAGGCGGCGGTCGGCCGGGGCGGCTGCTGTAATCCACTAGGCGCTGCCGGGCTACGCGCGCTCTGCGCGGCAGGGACCCGCTCATGTTAGAGAAGGAGCCGCGTCGGAACCGCGCGGCTCGGTCACCCAGGGCAGGCCGGCTGCTCCCGGCGGGCGGTGTCGGCGCCGGCCGGGGCCTCGGCGCCCCGGATTCCTTCCGGGCTCTCCCGCCCGCCGGGTTCCCCACCGGCTCCGGGGGCGGCAGCGGCGCGGCCGGGGCGAAGGGGCGGCGGGGCCAAGTTGGGCGCCGGGCGGGAGCCGAGACCGCCGCGGACCCCGCAATCCCGCAGCCGGCGACTGGAGCCCACCTCTGCGGAGACAAAGGTTAGAAAAAGAGGGGGTGAGGCTCTAGGAAGGCAGAATGCGGGGGGAAATTCGCCTGGGAAATCAGGAAAAAGGCCGTGAAGGCGAGCGGAGCCTGCACATGACCAGCCGCAGCCAATGACGACCGCAAATAGGTCATAAAAAGGTCTATTACCAAGTTGTAAATTTTCTTCAAACAAAAAGGAATTTACTGCAATTCCTTGCGGATTTTGCACATACAGCTCGCAAGCGCCATGTTTTTTCCTCTCTTTCTCCTCTTCCCTCTTCTCTGTTTTTCTCCTCTTCTTCCTCCCCCTCCTCCTCCTCCTCCTCTTCCTTCCTCCCTCCCTCCCTCCTCTCCTCTTTCTTCCTCTATGTCCCTCTCCACTGCTCTCTCTGCCTTTCTTGCCTTCACGATTCCTTTTTCTAGGAATTCTTTTCCTTTTATTTTTTCTTTTGGTGGTTTGGCTTGAAACTTCTCATTGGGCGCTGTGCTACAGGGAGATGAGTGCGGTGTACTGCCCCCCGCGCTCGCCTGGGGAGGTGATCCTGGCAGCCACCCCTCCAACTCTCCCCTCACTTGGCTTCCCCTCCCCTTACCTCACCAAAAGGCCGCTCTGAAAGAGCAGACAAGCACTTTCGGTTTTTGCCCCTCTCATCTCCAGGCAAGCCAGCCCGTCTGACCTTGCGCAGAAAACGTGGGCTCTGCAGGCCAAGAAAATGTGCTCTCCCCCCACCAACCCTCTCCTACATAAGTTGGGGTCCCTCCCATTTCTTCCAGTTTCTGCGGTAGGAGAATTGCCAACCAGCTCAAAGGCTGGAAATGGTTTTATGTACTTGTCAACTTCTCCACAATAATAGTTTGAACTCCCAATGCCTATCCTTTTCCTCAGCAGAAACATCCTCCTGAACAGTCCTGGGTTAGAGGAGAGGCAATCTTTTTGGATTCCCTCTGAAACCCCTTGTTTAAGTCTCCCCTAAGTGCAATTCTCATTCCTATGGAATTAATTGTAGCCCCTCTTCCCTTGCCCCCCAAATGTTTGTCCACTGAAAAGCCTGGTCAATGCAACATTGAAGAGGAGAGGGGCTCCATTTGTTTAGGAAAACAGCAACTCCCCAGTTTCAGGCTTGAAAAAAATATAGTCCTTCTTCTTCAAAGGCAGGAGTCACATTCCCTTTGCACTTCTCATGGAAGCTGCCCCAATGAACCCCAGCTGAAAGTAAATGTCCTTGGCTGGCTCCCCTCATCATTAATGCATGGGCATGGCCATCAGGCTTTAGAACCTGCCTGTTAAGAGGTAACCTCTCACCCCCCATCCTTTCAAGGACACTGTCTTTGGATTTCTAGTAATACGTTTATAAATATTTGCATTGGATGTCTATTTGAAAGTTCTCTATTAACATCCTCACACCCAGTAAGTACCTAAGTGGACATGGACTTAAGCAGGAAGCACGCAGCACCCTCTGGAGCAGGCCATTTGTATCCCTTGAAAAAGCTCCGATGACCTTGGATGTTTTTGATTAAAGTACTTCTGTTGCCACGTGTCAGCAAAAGTCATATTCTTTCTAGAAAAAGTCAGTGGGCTCCAACTTTGCTGGAGGTGACCATAGCAGCAGCCAGGGTCCATTAAAATGTTCTCTCTCTTCCCCTGTTCACCACCAGATGCTCGAGGATTCAGCAAACACTGGGGAAGCAGAGGACAGAGATTTGGTCGTGAAATAGCAACACCTTCTGCACTGAAGAATAATTAAACAATATTTTTAATTATACAGGAAAATCAAGCACGTTGTTGGACCCTCCCAAGCTAGAGCACTTTACACTGGTCTGTACGTGTGGAACTGAACAGAGCTTGTTCAATTCTGAAATATTCTGAGAAATTACTTCAATTGTCAATTTTCCTCTACCCAGATAAAGGCAGAGCTTTATGACCCTCCTTTTCAGCTGGGGGAAGGAGGGCTGGGAAAAGACTCTGCATTTTTGAAAAAGCAGCCATATTTGCACTTCTTCCCACTGTGCAGCCTGTAAGCCATGTGCTGGGCTTTGTGGAATCTCACAAAATGGGAGCCCCTGAACTGACTTTTCTCTAGGAACCATTGAGACCCACACCCTCTTTTGTGTGTTTCTGGTCCACGCAGAGAACCTAAATCACTTCGGACTCTTGGTTTTTTCATCCAGTGTTAACATTGGAGGGTCCGATTTTTCTGTAAATGGTTTACAAACCTCTCTAAGCAGACTCTCTAAGCAGTCCAGAGCACCAGAGTGTTGGCTGTTTGCAAAGGGTTCTCTGAAGGTTTATGCAAATTGCTGCAGCAAAAATGTTGGTTTGCTTATTGCCGCAAACCCTCGGATGTTTACAGATTTGAGCCAATTAGAAGGGCATCTCCTGCACTCGTCATTGCGAGTTGTCTGCATGAAACACTGTGATGGGGGTTTCTAGCCACTGTAAGAAAGAAGGTGGTGAATGTGTGTGATTTGTAATTCCACAAGCTCTTTATTTGGAGACAAATCTACGCTTTTCCTAGCTACAAAAGGAAGCATATACAGCTACATTTATTACCAACACTTTCTACACCTGAGTAATCTACGTATATGTACAAATACACCAAATATATACCAAAAATACCAAATTTGTAAATGTACAAATACTCTCAAATGTACTAATTATTGCAACAGCCTTTTTCTGTACATGAGCTACGAGTTTACCATGGGTTAGGGGGCCGATGGGGCCAGAAGGTACAACACTTTCAGAGTAGCACAAAATGGAGAGGAAATAAGAACATTTTTACCTCCCTTCCTTCACTGATTTCCACATATATCCATGCACCAGGTCCCACACCATAGAGAGAGTCTTGCCCAAATCAATGGCTCTAAAAATGATTTTGGGGGAGCACTGTTGTGTAGCAGAGAGCGAATTTTGCTAATAGAGGAGTCCCTTAAATGGAGGGCAGCTGGAGCTCAGCTAGCACCAGTCTCTAGCCAGCTTACTCCCACCCTCTCCCCAGCCAGGCTGTTCCCTAGGCATGCTTTCAGGCACTTGGTATACTTGCTCTAAACCAGTCAACAGCAGAGTCTCAGGCAACACACAGAGCAAAATGTTTCCAAATGCAGCACGCACGTTTGCAGCTGTCTCCTCTCGTGCACCACCCTTGATTTAAAATTGTCTTTCCTGGCTCAGGTCAGCGGATGCCACAGCCATGGCCTCTTCCCTGGATAGAAAGCCAGGTGGTGCTTCGCCTCTTGCCGAACCAGTGCCAACATCTCCCTAGTCCTTGAAACAGCAGGCAAACAGCTCACCAACGCCTGAGGGGGTGATACAGGCCTAAAACTACAGGATTCCAGTTTCTTACCTGTGCAATAAAAGCCACTCTAGAAATTAAAATGTACCTCTTTAAAAATATACAGGCATCCAGAAAAAGAAGAGAATTCTTCAATGCCTACCTGATAAAGGTGCTTTCCCTTTTTGGGAGGAGAAATGTTAGTTTACTTGAATTTCTCTTCTTCCCTCCCACCCCTCTTCCCCCTCCTCTTCCCTCATAAAATGGCAGCTGTAGGAGCAGCCTCAAATAGAAAATGGGTATCTTGCTAATAACAGATCCCAAACCCCAGCATCAGCACCAGCTCAGTGGAATAAGCTGTGGTGTAACCTGGATTCTGGGTTGTTCCCCACTGGACCTATGACTCCAGTCCTTTGCGAAGTTCAAAGCTTTCCAAGTAACTTATCAAGGTTATTTAGAGCAAGATGAAGCTGGGATAGCCTAGCCAGCCCTCTCTGGAATGAAAGAGAGGCCCCCCTCCTTGTACTGATTTATTTATTTTTACAGCAAGGGTGTACATAACTCCCCCCCTTTTAAAAAATCCAATAGACGCTTTAGCAGGATGTTGCCTTCACGTGAGCCCGGGCAATTGTTCCTGACTCAGGAAAAGGGTTATTGATGGCGCTCAAAGACACTACCTCTAGAAAAAGATTCATTCTTTTATTAAGGAGCTAGCTATGTTCTGCAGCGGTTGTTTACACTCGGATTTTTCTGCATTTGCTCTCAAGGATTGTTTCAAATAGGTAAGGCCAACCTGGAGAACAGTAGAGGACGTACCAACCGACATCTGAGACGTGCACAGCAAGTTGGCTCACAATGGGCGTGCAAACAGAGCGAAGGGAATACAAATAAATATGGCACCTCCTCAAAAAAACGGAATCACAGCGGCGGCCACAGCACAGAGACCTAGCAATTTCAGGCAATACCAAGCACAGTTCAAAACGAAAGCAAGTTCAGAAACGAGAGGCGTTCCACAAGGCGACTTGCCAAAGTAAAAAGTATATGAGTGAAAATGTTATAATTGGCTTTTCAAGTATTCATTCACTCTAGATGATTAAATTGCCATAATTTGTATAAACTATAGAAAAATTATTAAATGTCAACTTTGACATTGTCCTGAAACTTCTGTCACTGGCCCAACATTTTCCCCAAGTTTAAGGAAGCTTCAGAGCCAGGACTACACATTACACTCTTCAGCTAACATGTGCTTTTTGAATATTTGGCCCAGACTTTTTCCCAGAGATATTACATTTACAAAATACTCAAAGAAACCTTTTAGGAGTAAACAAAAGGCACCCGAACCATTCATTATAAAAGTAGAAAGAAAAAATATAAATAATACATTTTAATCAAATAATATAAAGTAAATATTCTGCGGGCATAATTTTTTTTAAAAAAATTAATAGACTTCTTTTAATTTACTCACCATAAAGAAAAGATTTAAAATGTTCAAGTGCACTTGTTTGATTAATAAAGCATTTTATATTCAATTATTTAGTGCTAATCATTAGGAAGTTTACGTTGTTGAGGCAAAATCACCAGCTCAGCCATTAAAAACTACCATTATAAAAATATAGCTACAAGGTCAGTATCAAATTACTCTTACATAGCACAGCTCAAGGGCTGTTTCTATACGACACTAGAAACTTTTTTTTTAAACACCCAAATCCCTCTCAAAGCGCAGAAACCTCAAGAGCAGTGACATGAAGGTAGCTTGAAATACAAGTAAAGTCCTTTCCAACAAAGAAAATAGGTGGTGTTCACCAGCATATGCTGATCATTAGTTTCAATAATCTGCGGTAAAATTTTTAAGGTGGAAGTTAATTTGTCGGGCCTTCGGCTCGGTCTTCCTCCAGCTCTTGGGCTTCCTTTTTGGTTTCCCCATCCTTCACCTCCTGTCGGGAAACCGGGAATTTGTCCTTGTTGTTCTCCTTTTTCCATTTCATTCTCCTGTTCTGGAACCAAATTTTTACCTGTCTCTCGGTGAGGGCTAAGGCGTGGGAAACCTCGATTCTTCTCTTCCTGGTCAGATAAGGGTTAAAAAGGAATTCCTTTTCCAGCTCTAGGGTTTGGAATCGACTGTAGGTTTGTCTTCCTCTTCGTCTACCAGGAGCTGCTGATTAAAACAAACAGAAAAAAAAAAAAGGAAAAGAAATGTTTTAAAAATGTAATGGTGCATCTGCAGGTTGCTGAAGGTTTATGGAACGGGTCTAAAGGGTGAAATATACACAACTCTCCTTAGGTCTGATATACATATAGGATGGGCAGTCAAGAGGGGCAGAGAAAACGTCTTTGCAATTATTCTGTCCCCATCATCTTTACATGGTTTCCACTTTAAAAAAAAAGTTTACAAGAATCACTGTAAGCTACACAAAAAGGAAAAGGAGAGGTAGAGGAAAAGGGAGTTTTAAAGCTAGAACGTGAGATGAAAGCAGATTTCTCCCCCTCTCCCCGCTTAAAAAAAAAAAAGCATCCCAACCTTGTGGTCTCATCCAGGGAAACATTTGAGAAGGAGACGAGCTCTGATTTAAGTGGTCTGGGTCCTCGCCAATATTACCACTGGACGATTTACAGTCAGGATATTGTACCAGCTCGGCCTCTTGCTGGGTCGTAAAAATCGGCTGTCTCTGTAAGTTATCGTATCCGTAAAACTTCGCGGGCTCCCGGTGACAGGCAATCCCGCCGCAGGGGGGAGGCGGCGGCGGCGGAGGGGGGGCGGCCTGGTAGGCTGCGGCCGGGCTGCCCCCTCCGGGGTGGAAGTACTCCTGGCCGGGACCAGGGCCGCCCCCACCACCGCAAGCCGGCCCGGCAGGCGGCGGCGACGGGTGCGGGTGCGCGTGCGCCTGCGGGGGCGCGTGCGGGAAGCCGGCGGCGCTGTTGCCATAGAGCTGCAAGGCGGCGGCGGCGGCGTGGCGGCCGCCGACCTCGGGCGCGAAGTGACAGTCGTAGTAAGTGGGATTGATGGCCTCGCCCGCCGCCTTGTACTTGGAGTACAGCGGGTTCACGAAGTACGAGCTCATCGGGGCGGCGGCGGCCGGGGGCCGAGGAAGGGCGGCCCCGGGCGGGCGGGCGGCGCGGAGCAGGCAGGGAACGCGCCTCAGCGCGACCGCACTGCCGCGGGGGCCTCTGGGGCGGCTGCTGGCGCCGCTGGGGCCGCCGGGCTACGTTGCTGCTGCCGCCCGCCCGCCCTCGCGTCGCCTGTGAGGCCGGGTAGCCGCGGGCACTCGGCTACTGGGCGCTCATTCTCCGCTCTCGCGCCCGCCGCCTCTACCTCGCGCCGCCTCCCTGGCGGGTCGCGGGGCCTCACCCAGCCCCCGCGTTCCACCGCCCGCCCGGCCTCTCCCGGCGCGCGCCGGCTCGGCCTCAATAAAATCGCCGACGCCCCGGGTGACCCTCCCCGCTGCCTCCACTGTTTCCTCTCAGGCACCAGGCGTCCCTGAGCGCACCGGACAAGAAAAAAAGTACGCCCGGCCCACGGGGACACTCTTTGGCTTCGGTTTACAAACCCCCGCTCTGGAGGGAAAAGGAAAAAAACACCCTCTGCCCGCCGCCACCTCTCACCTCGCCCCCCCCGCAGCCCCCTCCCACCGCTCTCGCCGCCGCTGCCGAGGCTGCCACCCCGGTGCGCCCCGGCGAGGCATTTTCGCACCAAACCACTGCGCAGAGAGGGAGCGAGATGAACGCGAGATAACCGCGCGGAGGGATCCGCGCGGACGCGACACTGCTGCACACGATGGACGCCTCACAGTGGCTGGGAGATGCCTCCGCCGGCCTTAAAGGGGGCCCATAAAGCCGCACTGCCAAGGGCTCGCCGTGCCCCCGGGGCCGAGGGAAAGCGGGCCACGGCTGGCGGGGCGGGGGCTCAGCAGAGCCTTACACTTGGCGGGGAGGGAGGCAGGGAGGCCACTCCCAGGAGGCTGTGGAGCAAATGACTCCCTCCCCGGGCCCCTGGAGCAGCCCCTCAGAGGCTGGCTGTGGCTTTTGCGCCTTTGGACACGCGGGCGCAGCCCAGGGAACGAGGGCAAGCCGTGTAGAAGATCCGGACCGAACATTTGCGTTAGGTCCTATCCAAGTAATTTGATTAAAGGCCACAAGGGTGACCCCAATACCTTGCATTATCAAAGCGAATCTAAGCCCTTCTTTTCCAGCCGAGCGGGCCTTGTGGAAATGAGATGTACATTTACCCTTGAAGCACTGCACGCCTGGCTGAAGCTCCCAGGTTAATTGATATTTAATGGAAATCATGCCCATGAATATAGTTTCCATCATTTCACCCTCGATAGACGTCAGTACCAGGCGCAGGGGGGAGGCTGAAGAATGTGGCGGGGCGGGGGGGGGGAACATTAGCATTGCTGAGGGAGTAAATAGAAAAGCGGACAGAAATGTTCCAAGGCGGGAAGGGAGGACTCACGCTGGGGTGGGTGGTATTTCCTCGGGCAAGACGCGCGACTCCCGGGTCTCAGCCCCTGCGCGGAGCGGACCAGGGCAGGCGGTGGCCCCGGGCGGAGCACGGGGGACCGACGCCCGCGAGTCCCCCCAAGGAGCCTCCGGGCCGGCGTTCGGATCGCGCCGGTTCCAAGCAGCTGCAGACGGCGCGCGTCTTCTAACGATTCTAGTTCATCCAACAAGCCGGTGAAGTTACCGCCGAGAGCGGGTGCCGGGCTCAGCTTTGAAAGTTACCGATTTTTCCAAAAGAAAAAAAAAGAGAAGGCTCGTTCTAGCTTATGAGCGATGAGGAAGAGGAACGTCCCGTGTCATGAGGGGAAATCGAGTGTGAATCGGCAAAATATTCCTGATTTTAGAAACTCGCTTTGAAGCCGCTTGGCGTTACACCACCATTCGCCTTCTCTTTCCCACATCTCCCACTCCCCCCTCCCGTTTTCATGTCCAATAAATGTAATAGGTCTCTACATTTCAGTGCGTTTTCCTTTGCCTATTCTGCCTTTTTCGTGGGTTCTTTGGGTGACCCTTTTCCTTGGGATGATCCATTGTTGTTGAGGACGCCAGGCCCACCGGCCTTGGGAACCGACCTCAGAAACACTCCCGAGCCCACCGAGGAAGCTCCAGCTAAAGCTAAAACACACCTCCCCGGCTTTTCACGCCAAATGCGAACGTCTAAAACCCCCAGACGGCTCCCAAAGGTGCAGCAGGCGAGTGATTTCAACTACCCCCCCCATCCTTGTGGGTTGGCCCAGCTTGTGAGTGAGCTCCTGAGGTCAGTCCGAGTGGACTGAATATCATATTTTGCAAATGGAGAAAATAATGTCGAGATGGAAAGGCATAACAAGATAAAGTTTAAGACTCAATTGTTTCTACAGAGAATAGCTGAAAATGGTTAAGGTAAACGGATTTCTAATGAATCTCCAAATGATAAAGGCATGCTTTGTTTAACTTTTAAATTAGCAGGGAGTGCAAGGAGGCTTTTGTTGTCGGCGTGGTGACGGGTAAGGGTTTTTTGTTGTTGTTTTCTGCCAGTTATCGCCAGGTAAAGTTTCCTTTAAATCCGAAGGCGAACGAACTGATTCTGACAGTTAACGATTTGTACTCCAATCTTGCAAATACCCAGTTAAAAGAGTATTATTTTCAATAAAGCCTTGGAATGTAATTGTGCCTTTTTATTTCACTGTTTGGCGTGTGTGCGTGTGCGTGTTTAAACCCTCGATAGTGGGTTTTGGAATGGAATGGGGGAAAAAGAAGAATGAGCCTAGATCTCAATAATACAAGGCACCTTCTAGAACTTTGTGATTCCTGGGGCGGGGGGGCGGGGAGCGAAAAAGAAACACTACAGAATTCATTTCTACGCATTCTGGCCTAATTAAGAAAACATTATAACACAACATTTCCTCTTGGGACAAAACACTTAGTTTTTTGTTTTTTCCTTCAAGCATTCTGTTTATAATCTGAATGGGAACAGAGTGCGATTAACTTCGTAAATAAAGATGTATGCTTTTACACATTTCTGTTTTGATACAATGCATTGACTTACCATAACGTTTTATAGTTTCAGCTGTGCCGTAGTCCAAATTTTCTGAAATCCTAAGCCAAAATTTTATAACTAACAAACCCTTCTGGAGAATTTAACAGTGCACATTGCTTCTTTTTGCTTAAATTTATCGTAATTTGGAATTTAAAATAAGATTGTAAGTGTCTTTAATCAAAACCTTCTTCCGCCGCAACTCCCGCTTTACTATCACAAAGTGGAGCAACGGCGCCCTCTAGTGGCTAAATGCCACCTCTAGCCGACGGAGCTTACCTTCTCTTTATTCGACTCAAACCATTTCCAATCTTGTTCTTTAGTTTGACTGGCGCTTGGATCACTGACACTAATAATGCTTCATCCCTTTGTCGACGAGTCAAGTGCAGCAAACAGGGGCTCCTGAATGCCAAAGCTATTTGGGCTCCCAAGAGCTTCCAGTAGTGTCTTTTTCAAAAGCTTCCAGCCCTTCTTTTGCCAGACACAGTAAGTCCCCATTCTGTAATCGCCCACAATTACAGGATGGGCTAGATTTTTAAAAATCACAACTTTCTAAATATCAACTGCAACAGGCCTGTTTTTTTCCCCAATGGAGCCAGGGACTGCAAAAACTAAGAAATTATAGAAGTTACATTTGTTAATTTTTTTCTTTTAAAGCCGTTACACTTAGCATTAAATCGTGAATATTTGCTACTTTAACTTTGTAATTTTAATGCTTCAGGCCCATTTCACTGGACAATGGAGGGGGGGATAGAAGTCAAATTAAAAGCTTAAGCTGTATCTCTGAATGGCTGTCTGAAAAGGCCCTGTTCACTGGAACTTCTATGCACAATAAATGAGACATTAAATTTATATCAAAAGTCACATAGTGAAGTGAATTGACTAAGCATTCCACTTGATTTTTTTTTTTTAAAGCCAAGACTTTATAGGTGTTTCCTGAGAGGTTAATGTTTTTTCTCATTTTCAAAAATTCTTTCCTCCAATTCAGCTGTAACGATTAATTTTTCTATAAGCAAATAGATATAATTTCCAACAATGTTTCTGCTACGAGGTTTGCAGTGGAGAGCCAGATATTTTTGTGAAAGGTCATTTAAGTAACTGCATCTTTTCCCGCCGACCATGCGTCTGGGAGACGCTCGGCCTAAGTAAATGACCCAAGATCACTAACTCTCCCACCCCCAAATAACAGGCCTATTTTTCTCTTTTTTAAAGTACAAGCTAGAAGGCGGCCATAGTCAAATATTATTGAGAGCCACCCACCGGCTACTTCTAATACCCAGCCCATTTTAAAAATCAGAAATATATCGTCTCCTCCTTCCTACCGCCCTCCATTTTTATTCCCTAGGTGCTCACACCTCATCCGGGGGTCCCAAGCCCCTGCCTTCTTAGTCCAACAGAGTCCTGTTTACATTTTATTGTCCAGATTTTAAGACCCAGTTTTGTCTACATTTTTCCTTTCCTCCCACAAACACAAACATCAAAATGAGATGGTTTCAAAGAGAAGCGCCGGGCTTGTCGTAAACTCATTACCTCCAGACGTCTCGCCGGCTCGATGGCTTTATGACACCTTGTCTCTTCCTGTTTTCAAAGAGCCCAAGGTATCGGGTTGGCCGCAGGGGCGGGGGTACGCAGCACCTTCTGCCGGATCTGGGCCTTGGGTTTCCCTCCCAGCCCCCCTCTGCTTTTCCTTCAAGTCCCCTCTTTCAGCCGGATCCCCCAAAACTCTGCCATCGCCCCCGCCTTCCGCCCAGCCCAGGCCGCCCGGCGCCGCAGCCTGCCTCTCCGACCTGCAAAGGCTGGGCTGGGCCCGATCCTTCACTTACAATGACCTTCATTTTAGCCTCTGAACGCGGCCCTCAGAGGGCCGAGCTGGGGGCTAAACACACAGAAACTGGGTGGGGGAGGGGGCAGCGGGGTGGGGATAGCTGCGGACGAGAGCCTTGACCATTTTGATCTGCTAAGGTCACTTTGGGGCTCCTGTGGGGAGGAGCGGAAGCTCACAGTCTAACCGGCTCAGCCCTCCCGGAGCCAGCCAGCCAGCCAGCCCGCCCCGCGGACCTGGAGGAGTTGCCCCAGAGTGCAGAATTGGCCTCTCCCTGGTTTGGAGACGGGGTGTCGATGGCTGCGACTCCATGAGCAGAGGGAGATGTGGGGTACGGTACGTCAAAGCCCCAGCGAGAGGGTGCCTGGCTTCTGGAGCCCGTGGGGCCGCTGGCACTGCTGCAAGGCTGACACTGGGCCCAGGGCACAGAGTTCGCAGAGGCACTGGAAGCAGGCTGGGC
Source organism: Eschrichtius robustus (assembly GCF_028021215.1). Lineage (NCBI taxonomy): Eukaryota > Metazoa > Chordata > Mammalia > Artiodactyla > Eschrichtiidae > Eschrichtius > Eschrichtius robustus. The sequence continues at coordinate 57,541,559 of NC_090828.1, forward strand.
GGCGGGGGCGCGGGGGGAGGACGGCCAAGTGCCCCCAGGGGCTGTGCTCAAGACTGGGTCTGCCCACCCAAAGGGAGACTCAGAGGCACATCAGAGAGACCTCTCAGGTGGAAGGGCCCCGGATTTTTAGCAGCGTCTCCTTCCCAGGGATGGGGGAGAAGTCCCATGAGGGTGACATTTTGCAGAGAGCCGGAGAAAGCAAGCACACAATGTTCAGGGCCAGCGTCTGGGCTCCATTTGATCAGGTCAGCATTTATTGGTAGGAAGCGGTAACATTTACAACTGGTCCTCAGGCAGGAACCGGGAGGGCCTACACCCGCGGCCGCCCACGGGAGCCAAGCCCTCCCGGGGAGAGAGCGGCTCCTCCAGTGCACTGAGAAGAAACCCCCGACCCACCGGAGGCCCTGGGCTCCTCTCTCGGCCTCATTCCAGGTCTCAGTGGAGGGCCCGCGGGCTCCCTGAGGAAAGTGGGCTTTCGTAACCGGTGGGCAACACGGCCGGGCTCAGCCTAGGCCGGCCTCCTCATTGTCGTCGCTCTGCCTTCGCTCTCGGAAGTGGGGTGCGCTTGGCCCCTGCTTGAGCAGCGCTGGGGGCTAAACTACAGCACTTTTCAGAAACATAGGGGACATTTACACAGGAGAGGGCTCCTCAAGCCGGCGTGCACTCACAAAATATAGCATTTCCTAAGGAACCAAAGGGACAGGAAACGGGGGAGCGGGATAGGGCAACACCCCAAAGCCACTTGGTTTCTCCAACACATAAGCGAGCAAATACAGTCCCCCAAATACCTCACAGAAACCAACCACACAGTCACTTCTACCTAAAAAAAAAAAGGCCGGGGTGGGTGGGGGGGGGGAAATGTCCGAATCGCTGGAGAACTTCTGGAAATCAAGCACCCACACACACACAAAAACCCTCTGCCACTGCAAAGCCGAGCGGTCCCACCGGCGCCGCGCCGGGTCAGTCTCCTTTGGGGCATTTCTCCTTGCTCATCTTTTTCATTTTCATCCTACGATTCTGGAACCAGATTTTGACCTGTCTCTCTGTGAGGTTCAGAATCCTTGCCACCTCATAGCGCCGGTCCCGGGTGAGGTACATGTTGAAGAGGAATTCCTTCTCTAGCTCAAGCGTCTGGTATTTGGTGTAGGGACAGCGCTTTTTCCGGGTGGAGCGAGCGTGGATCCAGTTTGCTGCGGGGTTGTCTATGAAGAGGGGTGTTTGGAGAAGGGGAGTGAGGGGCGGAGGGGAGGCAGGGAGAGACGACAGGGTGGGGGAGAGAGGTCGTTAAATTAATTTCACCAAGGATGGCTGCTTTTCACAACTTGGGGGGAATTATCATAAAAAGCCTTAATGCCCGCTCTCTGTTTACCGTACAAACCGCGCGCCCAGGGTAGGTGGTTATGGGAAGCTTTTTTATGGATGTGTGTTGCTCGCCTAGGCTAGGGTAGGCGTCTAGACGTTTTTATAGGTTAGTAAAACTATCAGTTTTGCACATTCGAGCCTTACAGGTTTCAGCAATAAATCAGGGGGCAATTTCTTTTGCACTTACTTGGGTCAAGTTGCTGCTGCGGCGGCTGCGGATGCTGCTTCTCCTCCTCCTTCAGCGGGCAGCCCGGGCTCGGGTGGTCGCTGCAAGCCGAGGGCTCCGATGAGCCGCCTGCCCTGGACCCAGACCCGATCCCCGCCCCGGGCCCGGTTCCCCCAGCCACTGCTGCCGCCTTGTCCCGTAGGAACGAGTTGCACGAGAACTCGGGGCCGCCGCTCCCCTGGGACTCCCGGGCCGCGGAGCACTCAGTCCGTTTGGAGGAGGAAGACGAGGAAGTGGAGGAGGAGGTGGAGGTGGAGGTGGTGGTGGCGGCGGTGGCGGCGGCCAGTGCCGCTCCATTTTCAGGCTTAATCCCGTAGTGGCGCCCGTTGGGTGGACCGCTGGGGCCAGGGCTGGGACCGGGCCCCGGGCCACCGTCGCCTCCGCCACCGCCCGCACCGCCCGGGAAGCCGGACAGCGGCTCCATCCAGGAGCGCATGTAGCGGCCGGGCTCGGAGGCGGCGGCGGCCAGGGGCGGCGGGGGCACGTATGGGTGGTAGAGGCCGCTCATCGCCGCCGCCGCTGGGGGCTGGGCGGGCACCGCGGACCACGAGGCGGAGAACACGGCCGATTTGGGGGCGAAACTACACGAGGCAAACTCGGCGGCTGCGGCGGCCGGGCTGTCGGCCACACCTGCGGGCCTGCCCTGCGCGCCAGGCCCTGGAGGTCCGAAGCGCGCAGCGAACACTTCGTCGCCCTCATGGCCTATGAGCGAGTCCACGTAGTAGTTGCTCAGGGTGCCACTGGAGGACATTTTGAGGCGCCGTGCGCTCCCACCCAAGGTTACACTGCCCGCCGCCGCGCCGCTCCCCGCCGGCGCCCGAGCCGCCGACTAGTTCGCAGGCTGCAGCCTCCACCATTGGTCGCGCGGCCCACGTGATCATATTTACCAATACCGGGAGTAAATCAGTCCGCTAAACTGGGGGCTGCTGTGATTTAAAAAAAAAAAAAAAATCATCAACATAAGCGCGGCAATTAGAGCCCGCGGGTCCCGACCCGTGCGCCGGGCTCAGCCCGGCCTGACTCGGCCAGCCCGGCGGCGGCTGGGACCACACGCCCGATCGCGGCCGGAGGAGGCGCTGGGGACTATTTGTTCCCCACTTCTGTCCGCACTCGGTCTTGCAGTCCGGAGCTGGTGCTGCCTCCCCAGTGCCTGGGCTCGGAGCTACCGGCCGTGCGTCCTGGGCGCCCCCAGCACTTGGCAGAGCCCAGAGTAGCCCGTGGGGGAGCGCAGAGCCGGTGCGGCCCGAGACAGGACGGCCTCCAGAGGCGGCCCCCTTGGCGCCCGAGGGGAGTTCTTCTCCCCGTGCCTCTCTCCCGACCCAAACCCACCCCTCCCTACGCATACCCCCCCCCACACACACACACGCTCTCTCACAGCTTGTCGTGTTGTTTAAAACAGGTGGAAGACCTCTGTAATGATATTATGCCTTTCAATAAAAATTTTATGAGGTGTATTTGATTATAGATTAATGTGTCCCTAATAAAACGGACGGATGGAGCAGCTCGGAGGGCCCCCTCCCCCTACCACACTCACGCGCGCGCAGCCACACACACCCCCGACGTGAGGCTGAGCACACGCCGAGGCCCGAGGGGTGAGCTGGGGCGGCCTGGCCCGTGGGCTGGGCGTGGCGGCGGCCACCGCCCGGGCTCTGTCTGCCCTCGGAAGTGTCCGCAAGCTGGCAGTGGGCACCGCGCGGACAGTGGCGGCCAGGGTGCCTTGTCTTCTTCGGGACTTCTGGAAAGGTCCTGGAAGAGAACACGCCAAAGGGCAGAACCCAGATTGTAGTGCAGGCCCGCTCCCACCCGCTGCCCCCCGCCCCCGACTCGCCTCAAAGAGGCCAGCATCTCCCTGGGCCAGGACGCTTCCCATGGTTCCCACTTAAAGGCCTCTGAGTGGATTCCGGATATGTCTTTTAAATGGCTTGGTCTTTGGGCTACTCTCTTAGAAATTCTGTTCTTTCTTTTTTTTTTAAAGCCTCCAAAGGTAAGGCTGGGCAGCCTTGAATCTGAGGGAAATGCCCATTGTCACTCCCAAATCCATGGTACAGAGCCTCGGAAGCCCGGCTGGGAGCCGAGACAAAAGCAGCCGGGGCGCCGGCGGTGGAGGATATATTCCTCGCTCTACAAGCTGCCCAGCGCACCCTTGGAGGGCTCCCAGCCCACCTCGAGCCCCGGAAAGGAAGGGGGAAATGGCTACTTCTGGCCTAATCGATTGCCTTTGCCAATGGCTTTCTGATTTTATTCCAGAGGAGCTGCCTTTGCCTGTAGCGCGGGTTTTCCTCCGAGACACGGCCCCCTGTCAACAATGAATGGTGCTCCCCACATCGCAGGGGGTAAACTGAGAAGCTAAAATTGCCCTCCTCTTCTGCCCAACCAATGGAGGTCTGGGCAAATCTATTCCAGTGTTCTCAACCTGGCACTGATGCGCAGCCGTCCCTCTTCCACCCTAGGAAATGGCTCCCCTAAAGTGTTCTGTCTTGGAACTGGGAAAGACTCTTCGTTTTCGGGAGGAAGTTTAAAACTCTGAATAAATACTGAGTCTCCCAAAGACTCCTTGGATGACGGTTTTAAGGCTCAGACCCCCTAAAAAAGGGGACAAATGAAAAGGACGTGTTTTGTGAAGCTGCTTGAATCTATTGGAGACCCTCTGAAACCACAGTACAACATGGGGTAACGAATTCTCTGTCAGCTCATCCCCCCAAGGCCTCTCCTCTCTTCTCCCTGGCCAGACTAAGGTCTGGACCCTCTTGGGCTGAGGATCCTGCAATCTATCTATCTATCTATCTATCTATCTATCTATCTATCTATCTATCTATCTATCTATCTATACACACACACACGTGAACGCTGGCTGGAGTTTTCTGAGTCATGGTGGTAGCTGGAACATTCGACTTCATGGGAAGTCATGTTCATCTGTAAATTCTCTTTCGGTCACCCTTCGTATATTTTCCTGCCTCCCAGATACAATGGCTCCAACCAGCATTTTGTAATTAAATAGAGGGAGGATTAACTGGGGAAAACCTTTTCTTCCTTTAAAAAAATTTTTCATGTAGGTCACTAAAAGGTAATGACTGAGCATAAAATCCTTCCACAAGGAAACCAGGGCAACGTGGGATGGGAAAACTCACCCATCCTCGACTTCACTTTGGCCTGGCTGTCTTGCGCTTGGGATGGGGATGGGGAATGGGGATGGGGGTGGGGGAGAGGAAAATGGGGGCCGAATTGGATCTGATGCAATGCTAAGTTGCTGCTTGTCCTTGCTCCTGTAATGGAGGCATGGCGGCTTCCAGGTGGGCAAGACTGATTTCAACTCAGCCCCTGATGATGGCACACCAGCCAGAAATCTCCAAGACTCCACTGAAAGCATTAAAAATAACACAACCAAAACCAAAGAGAGGAAGACACACAAGTGGGGAGCTGGGAGGAAAATGCGGTTTGGGCACAGGCTTACTTACCAGGCTGAGACTAGAGGGGAAGCTCACACCCACTGACAAATCAATTATGTTACTATCATGGGGGGAGGGGGAGAGAGGACCCTCCTTCTTCCCAACTAGGAAAACAGCACATACAGTTTGGATTATCACTCCCCTGACCACTGCCAAATTTCAGCACCAAAGATCCCCTTCAGCTTTTCTCTCCCATTTCCCCTCCCCTGCTCTCTACCACCCCGACAACTGCCCCAAACAAGCAGTTTAACAGGAAGACAATCTCACCAAAGTCTTTCATTTCCACCATAACATATTTCCATTTCAGAAAGCAGAGGGAGTACACTTGTTTCCAGAGTTTATTGCATTATACATGCGACCAGAACATGCACAGAAAGGACAGGTTGCTGTTGTACTTCTACCAAACCATAGATGCACCACAAGGGAAAGGCTACAAGGCAAAGTCTCAATATTCCATCTCACCAAGGACAATTGCTAAACTCATTTGCAAAAAGATACATTGTGATGTGCTTTTTAAGTCCCTCCCCACAAAGCTTGTGGGTTTTCTTAATCTTTTTAAAATATATATGTAAAAGTACTTTTAAGTACTGGATGTACTCAAAACGCCATGAGCTCATGGACTAACCACACACACAGACCTTTTGTGTTAGGAAAAACATGAAAAAGTCACATTGCTGGATGGACGAGTGGATTGATGGATGCTCTACAGTTCCAATAAGTTAAGACCCAAATGAAAATTCGCAGTAATAGTTACCCTGCATTACGATGAAAAAAATAATAAATTACATGTGCTAGTTTTTTAATATATATATATATACTCATAGGGATTACAGATCACTTGCAGCATGAACAGAATGACCCCAAAGTCACATTCTAGCAGGAAAAACAAAAACAAAAACAAAAAAACAAATCAAAAAACAGAGAGCAATGAAGGTTTTGCTTCCGCCTTCCCAATCCTCCAGCACTCGGCCCTGGAAGTCGGTGCCCCCTCTCCGATCCTGGCCTCTGACGGGCCTCGGACCTAAGAGAAGGTGAGGTTGGCGGTCAGTTCTCGGATCCGGTTCTCTCGGCTCATCTTCTTGAGTTTCATTCGGCGGTTTTGAAACCAAATCTTGACCTGCCTGTCGGTGAGGTTAACGCTCTTACTGATCTCTAGGCGGCGCTCGCGGGTGAGGTACATATTGAACAAGAACTCTTTTTCTAATTCCAGCGTTTGGTGCTTAGTGTAAGGGCACCTCTTCTTTCTGCCACTCTTTGCAGTGAGCCAATTGCTGGTTGGAGTATCAGACTTGATTTCCTCTAACAAAATTAAAGGGAGAAAGAAAAAAAATCAAGAATTTTTTTTTCTCTCAGTCTGTTCAAATGTACCCTTGGCCATGACCCCTCTGGCAGCCAGGCCCTTTGGGAAATGCTGGTATTACACATTACTCACACGAGGTGGGCCCTGGAAGGGATTTGTAAATGATGCCAGATTAGTTAAAATACCCCAAATGACACGATGGGTGGGTACTCTCGCCCTCTGTGTCAGCGTTCTCTCTCTCTCTCTCTCCTTTCTGACCCGCACAAAATATTAGTACAATAGTAAACTTTCAGGATCTCACCAGCAACATTCTAAGTGATCATCTTACAACAGGGCTAGAGTGGAAGAAGCAAGCCACAGCCTGACAAGCCTACAAACCCCACTGCTTCCTCAGATCCCCAAGTCTGCCACTTCGTTCCCACTTCTCCTAGGCAGGCAGGGAGCCCCGCACAGCCAGGTTTATAGGTGCCAATTCTCTTTCAAAAGATAACCGAGTACAACTTCTCCGCCCTGTTTGGGCATCGTTGTGTGCCCAAGAATTTCCTGAATTCTTATGCCTTCTTGCCCCCACACAAAAACATTCTCCCAGAAATGTAGCTCCTTGCTGTGGCCCAACTCTGAGCACTGGGGGAGAGGATCAGGGGCAGAAAAGCCAGAGCCCCTGGCTCTTTGCCCTGACCAGCCCTAAGGCTGGCCCTGCTGGGTGGGCCACACACATTCCATTCTCTCCCCCTTCTGCCTTTGCCCCCTTTGCAAATGGATTGCAAAGCTTTCGGCACTTTCCCCAGACAAAGCCAAGGTTACCTAGCTCCGCAGAGGCAAGGAGCCCTGTTCTTCGGCCCAAGCACCAACCGGCCCAGCCATCTCATTCCCCTTGCCGCCCCCAAGCTCGCAGGATGCGGGGTGCATACGCTTGAACACGAACACGGTGCCTTGGACCACCTTAAAATCATCATTGGGTGAAAGGCAGGGCTGGGACTACAAATCTGAGCTGGAGAAAGGAGGTTCTGGGGCCGTGTTTACCAGCCGCAGGTCTCATTTGCGCTCTTTTGTTGCATTTCAGGTCTAGCGCAGGAAAAATAAACCCAGCAAGCCCTTCCTCTGCCGGGGCGCCATCAGCGCGGGGCCAGGAGTAGCCAGGAGGGCGAGGGCAGCGCGGGAAAAGCAGAAACCATCTCGGGACTAAGATTGCCCCTCCAAGAGCGGGGAGGAGTGGCACTTGCCAGTCGGGGCCCCAGGCTGCTGGGTTCGGCACTGGGCACCCAGGCGTTCCCTCTCTCTGCCGGGTTCCCGGGCTGCGCGCCCCGCTGGGGTGGCAACTCTGCTCATACCGACCTTTGCTTTCCTTCTCCTGTACTTCGGGACTGGACACGGAGACCTCAGCCAGGCAGCTCCTCTCTTCTGGAAGGCCGCCCTTGGCCTCGGGGCTCTCCACCTGGGAGACTTTGGCGGGCTCCTGGCCACTTGCGGGCTTGTTCATCTTCTTTTCCATCTGCAGCTGGGCGGCCGAGAGCTGCGGCTTGGCCGCGCCGCGAGGGTTGAGCTGGAGCATGACTGTGGAGCTGCCTTCGGGGCTGTTATTGTACTCTTGGGTTTTCCCGGTGGCGTAGGTCTGACTCAGTCTAAAATATCCAGGGACAGGAACCTCAGGGTTCTCAACGGGACAGGACTCAGGGACCAGCCTCTGGTACGAAGGGACCTCAGCAGAAATGAGTTTGTTGCGCTTATCAGAATACATGCAGCAATTGGATTCTTCCTTAATGTTGGTGGTGAAGGAGCAAGTAGGGACTTGCTGTGTAACAGGTTGCTCTATTCGACAAGATCTGTTCGGGTCTGTCCAACTGTCTACTTGAGGTATATAAGGATGCACATTCATACCCATATTTTGGTGGTTCACTTCTCTTTTGGCCAGAGACGAGAGTAGTCCACAGGTTTGCATTCCATAGGTCCCCATGTCTGCACTAGGTGGTGGCATGTACATGCTGGCGCTGCTCGAATAAAAACTGTCACTCCTGCAGGCACTGATCAAGGAATCTACTAAAAAAGTATTAGCAGCAGGAGAGCTGTTGGGAAAGGACATTTTGGGGAGGAATTTGAAGAAGAGAGATTGTGTCCTTTGTAGGCTGACATCTCTAGGAAAACATTCCCCGTGTAATTGTGGATGCCTCTGCCGACCACATGACAACCAAGCCAATGAGATTTGAAAATGGCCTTGAGCCGCAGCCTCCTCGCAGGTCACGTGCTCCAGAGCCGGCCAGCCGGCCGCGTAAGCACGGACAACAGCGACATCTACTACGCGCCCGCGATAGTGCGCGCTGGAGACAACCGGCCCAGCACTCTCCGCCGTCCGCCAGCCTCCCGGGGCTCGCTCGGCCCGCCCGCCCCACTCGCGTCCCCCACTCCAGCCGCTGGGCCCCGCAGGCGGAAGGAAAGTCTCGGCCCGAGGGGTCTCCGGGAGGACACACGCGGGGAGGGAAGCCGGGGCGCCGTGGCGCCAGCACACAGAAGCATTCTCCGCACACGCCCAGGCAGAAGGCGCCCAAGAGGGCCGGGGCGAGGGCGGGGTTGGGGGCCCAGCCTGGTTCATTTTGTCCCAGGCAGCCTGGGAAGGTGAGTTGGATTCCCCAGGCTCTGAGACATACCACCCCAAGGGTCCACAGGAAAGAGCTCTGGTGCGGAGACGCGGCCAAGATATCTTGGGGAGCGGAGGCGAGAAGGGCCGCGAGGGCCGAGAGGCCACGCAGCTGGCCGGCCCCGCGGAGCCCCGAGGACCGGCCCGGCCCCGGCGCTGTCCTCTGACTCGGCCCGCCCGCCCCAGCTCCCAGCGCCTCCGCGCCCCGGTGGGCTACCCGAGCCTTCGGCTCTCCGTGGAACCACACCCCAATCTCCGCGGGTCGGGCCGCTGGGAGCTTTCAGCCCGGAGACAATCCCTCGCCAAAAGTTCGCTATCCGCGAAAGCATCCCCCGGGTTCCCAGCGGAAGAACTAAACCAACTAAACCAAGGATTCCCTCCCCACACGCCCTGATAGTAGAGGGCAAAGAGGAAGGAAGAGAGAAAAGACTTTTCTAGGAAAGGAGGAAACTCTCGCCCTCAGACTCCAGAAGTTTTAGAAAACTGGGCCAAGCAGGAGAGAGAGAGATGCAAAGGTGTCATTTGGTTCTTCTGCACAGAAAATATGTTTTCCTTTTATGGATTTTGTAAAAGCGCTGGTTTCTGACAAGTGCAAGGTACAAAAGGTTGTGGAATTTATTAATACATATTAAGAAGAATCAGGGTGATCAATAAAATTCTCATCTACATTCTTGGGCTACTTGGTAATTTTCTGGCTTCTGAAGGTTTTTAAAGAGTTATACCCGCTGTTGCCACACACGGGAAGATATTTTATTAACAAATCAATTGAGACTTTGTAAAGGATAAGATTAATAGTTAAGATTTAGCATAATGGCGTTTGCTTTATGAATTATTGAAAATTATACTATTGATTTTTCCCCTTCGCTGCTAACCAAGAAGGTCAATTTTTGTTTTAACACAAATTGTCAAATATTAAAAGCTACACTTTTGTCAGAAGTTGAGTTTTATAGTTTTGGACAATTCCTAAAAGTATTTGACATGATTCGATTCTGCTTGGGTAAGGGAAGGGAGGGAAAAAAGAGGTGGGGGAACCTCAGTCCTCTGTTTCCTTTGGTGAGGGAAAGTTCTATAAAGAGGATTTAGTCTGGGGTTGTGGTCAACCTCGTTAAAAGAACAACCACCAGCACCACCATGGAAACTCAGAGTTTTATGAGAAACTTCTTCAACAACTTCCTCCCTTGTTCTCTGGTTGCAGGCGGTGAGCAGTCCTTCGGAAGCCGTGGCCTCCGGGCAGCAGCAGGGAGCTTTAACCTTGATTTCCAAAGGTTTGCCCTGCACGAGGGACCCCAGCTAGGGCGCTGGAGCCGATCCGGCTTCCCGGATCCCCTTTCCTGCATCCGAGAGAGGAAAAGGGCCCCGAAAATTCTGATCGTAAACCAGTTCTCTGCCCAGGAAGGCATCCGTGTTTTCTTCTCCCCACACTAGTCCTGTCATGGGCTGGCCTTGGATTTCAGGCCCAGAGACTGAACTTGTGCGCAAATTGGGTTTCTGCCTCAGCAGAACTTTTTTTTTTTTTTTTTTTTTTGGAGCCTGATGCTCAGCCTACTGGGGGACATAATAGCCCGCTCGCTCCTTCACAAAAACCTTTTTCAACAAACCCTTTGTCCACCCCTCCCCAAAAGGAATCTCCCCTGACCTGGTGGAAACAGTCGTTGGACATTATTTTCATCCTTGGGACCGCTTCGGCTGTCCCCTCACAGTGCCCTCGCCCAAACAATAACCCCTTTTAAAAAACTCCGCAGTGGCAGTGAGACAGACCTTTTAAACCTTTACGCAGCTGTTCAAATACAACATCATTGTCAGGTTAAAAGCCTGGCGCCTCTAACTGCTCTGGCTGCGGGATGCCGCCGAAGAAGTGGAGGTTTAAACATTACCTTCGGCAGGGGTGGCTGTTTTTAAGCTTGGGGGTGGGGGAGTGAGGAAGGCAGGGAAAAAACCCAACTTTTGACTCTAGTCTGCTAAGGTCCTATTCAAAGCTAACAGCCACTGACCAGCACCCTGAAATTTGCTTTCTCTCAAGACGGAGATCATGATCTCAGCCACAGCTAAGCATGCCCAGGGCTGGACAAAGTGCCCACTCCACACGCTCGTGGCAGGCGCCCTGACGCCAGCCTGGCGCTCCAGCACTGTCCTCCCTTTGCTTGTCGGCCAAGGGAGCTGCTGGGAATCCGTTGTCCAATTCTCTCTATCCCACAAGGGAGGCAAGAGTGTTCAATCTAATTGAGAATTTTATGCCCATCAAATGCCCTTTCATAATCTTTATTTATACATGAATAAAACATCCAAGCTAAAAACCAGCGATTCCTCACCGAACGGGTAGGTCTGCCATGAGCCAGGACAGGCAGGATCTGCCTTCCGAATTTGGGGGGACTTTGTTTCAGCTCCCTGTGCCTTCAAGCTCAAAAGTCACTCCCACATTGGATTTGGTTTTAAATAGGTATTCTTCACTCACAGGGGAAAAAATGTGTATCAGATATAATTTTGGATCTATTATTACAAAATTCTCTTTTATTCTTTTTCAAATTTCTGTCTTCAGACCAGCTCCTTGAGGCCAGAGACTGCCAATATTTCAGAGAGATTTTATTATAAAAATCAAGCAAAATAGAAATAATACAAGATAATGATCTGAGCCTGGGAGGATGGAAAGTTTGCCTAAGACTCTAAGGCTAAGATAAAGCAAATGGAATGAAAAAGCAAGGCTTTCAAGTCCAGGCTTTATTTTGCTTACAAGTATTTAATGCAGCTGCATAGCTGCTGTTTTCGATCATCTTTAGATCAGTTAGAGCAGTTACCATTAATAATAAATCAATATTGCACAATAAAGGAGATGAATATCCACAATTGTACCAAGACATTCTTCTCCCTGGCACAGTTCTTTCCAGAGAAAAATTAAAAGGGTCGCTTTAGCAAGAAATTAGCATTTGTAATCAAGAAATGGCTTGTATCTCTGCTCTCCTGTCACTGGGAAGAAGAGCAGCGGCCCTGGGCCTGAGTGGACCTGGGGCTAGGTTCACCCTGAATTTGGGCCCTGAGTGGCCTCTCAGGGCTGTGCCACTTTTGGGGGGCAGAGTGGATGGGCAGAAATTTTAAAAGCTGCTTCCTCAGAGCACCCTTCCGGATTGCACCGTGCATCTCCCAGCCAATGTGAAAAGAAGTCAAGGGGGCAACTGGGGAGGCTAGAGAAGCCACCACCAATGCAAAGAGGGGTCTAAGGAGACATGCAAAAGGACCGGCAGTCTAGGAACCTCTTCCCTTTGCAGACACAAAAGACTACTTCTCCCAATTTCCCTCCACTTCAGGATCTGAGACCTCAGCGACTCAAGACATGTGGCCATGCTCTATGAGCCCCACACACTGTGAATGATCAAGAGGGGTCAGGTCTGCAGCCCCCAGAAGTCCTGATCCAATTCCCTGACCTTTTTCAGGCTCAATTTGGGCGCTGCTGAGAGGAAAGGAACTGCAGATTGCTAAGCATCCGTGATCTGGGGGAGGCTGCCAGTCAAAGCCAAGGGTCCCTGAAAGGCCACAAGCACCCCCACTGGAGCTGCCTAAAGAGGAACGCAATGACATTTGGGGAGGGGGGCTCTCACCCCACTTGGACTGAGGCCCGGGTTAGGCTCCCGGAAATGTCGATTCACAATAGCTAAGCTGGGCCCACGGTCAGACAGGCAGGAGCCAGGGTATGCGTGGGGAACATCAATGCCTCTGGCTGGCGCCTCCCATAGGGTGGGGAGACTCATGGCCCCCAGCCTCCACTGAAGCAGATGCCAACTCCCAGGGGTGGACCCAGAGTCTTCGGTCCAGGGCCTAGAGGGAGGGAGTAGAGACAGCGGGGCTGAGGAGGTCCTCACTAATTCCGAGGCTGCATGTACTTACAATGAACTTCGGGAAAGAAAGAACTGCCACCCTTCATTTTGGAACTGCCACCCTTCATTTTGGAACTTCCCTTTTGGACGGCGGATGGTGGCACAGGCCCTCTGCAATGTCAGGGGCTTTTCAGGGTGGGAGTGGGGTCGAGGAGGGCACGCAGTGAGAAAACTGCTTCCAAGAGCTTGTGCCAAAATCAAACTCGGCGCTCAAGGCCAGCAGACGGCTTGGAAGGCTGGCCAGGGTTCTGTCAAAAGCAAAGCCCGTTTGCTTCAAATGCATTCCCCATTCCACGACGCCTTGAAGTTTAAACATTTCCCGGACTGCCTGACGCTCCGCGCAACCACATTAGCCCAGTCTGGCCCGGGCGCCCCAACTCAGTCCTGCCTGTGCCTCCCGGTAGCCCCGAGCGCCAGGCACGACCGGGGGTGGGGGGATCCCTCCCGCAGAACGACCCGCTAGGTCCCCACGCGTCTCATTTTTCTGAGACCACACTCAGCTAAGTTGCCGGCTCCCTGATCTGTCTTAAACAAAAGCCTTTTAATCACCCCAGGCGGTCGGAGAGCGTGCAAGGCGGACGCGGTTTTGGGCAGGGGTGGTTCTACCTTCCTATGGCTCTCCACACTCAAACCACCAAGAAAACTGATTTCCGTAATTTAATTAACTCGCAGTGGCATGACCTATTTTGAAATGCACATATTTGTCTTTTAAAAACCTCTCCTCGACACCACCAGGTTATACCGAGGTATTCTTTGCAACAGCTTTATCTTTAAGAAGACAACGATTAGGTGATCTCTTGTTTCAGGAATCTGCTCCCGTTCCTCTGTCTTTATACAACTTCCCAACCTCATGGCTGCTTAGAATAAACAAACATCAAACACCTCAGCGATTTCTAACCGCTATTAGAATCCAGTATTAGAATCCAGTATTGGAAAGATATGGTACCGCTGCCTCTCCGACAAATGCGGCTTCTGGAACGTGAGCACGCCCCCGTGTGGCTCTCCGAGGCCAGGCAAACGCGAAATGGTATCTCTAGGTTCGGCTCTCCTACGGTGGTGGACATACAAGCTTGCTACATTTAGACGCAGTTTAAAAGAGAGAGAGAGAGAGCGAGAGCGAGAGAGAGAGATAGACGGAGAGAGAAAGAAATAAACCAGTTTAAATCTCCTGGAACGATCACATTACTAGGGCACTGACATTGTAACGGATGCCTAGAATTCCAAACAAAGGAATCCCCTTCTGAACGAAGTTATTCCACTGTAGGCTTTGTTTCTATTGCATCTTTAACCAAAGGTTGAGGGACATTTTTGGAAACAGTATAAATATATTTTCTTTTGTTCCATATCATAGGAAGTGCAATAATTTATTTGATAGGGTGACAAATTTTTTCAAATATAACGAAGTTAAGTCTGTAATACCTTCCTTTTTCAAATACCTGTTTTTAAAACCTCGGTTCTTCATTAGAGCTAAAGGACTGCTATATATGACTCCCCCCCCACAAAAAAAAACAACCCCAGCATTTCCTAGCTGTACTAAAAGCATGCTGGTAGACATTTTAATATAACCAGTATTTTTAAAAGCAGTCAATTGCTATTGAATTACACAAATGTTTGAAGGGAAATTAAGGCTATTGATCCTGAAATCAGGAATTGGCTTAGGTTTATGGTGAGCCCCCGATATGATTCTGTGTGGTCATAAGCGTGTGTGTGGGTCTGGATGTGTGTGAGCATGTGTGCATGAGAGTGGGTGGCAGTTGAATATCACAGAAGAACCTTAAGGCACCTAATTATTCAGAAAGGTTAAAGGTCATGACCTTGACATTTTGGAAGTTCAAAGGCATACACTTATGCACTTATGTTTTTCCTTCCCCCCAAAAGCTTTGGTAATCAAAAAAATTTTGCATTTGGAAATGCATGCCCCCTTGGAAGATGCATGGGGTGCTGTGCCTCTTATGGATTTATTTTTTGACTTTGGGCTTACGAGAGGTTACGAGTCATAAGATTCACTTTATTCTTTTCAGAGAAAGAGAAGCTCTTCTCACTCTTCCCGTTTATTGCACATTGCGGAAATCTCCTTTGGGCCCACCAGAAGGTGTATAATATAACTCAATTAAGCTGTTTAGAACTTTAGCTTTTATGGTGTTGTCTAGACAGTTCAAGGTTTTGTAAACAGCCTGGCCTGGCCCTGCAACATAAAGTGCAGTGCGGCCCCTACCACATTCTTTACCTTGAAGCAGTAAATGTGGTGAGAAGTGGGTCTGCAGCCCTGGGCCCTATTTCCAGGGAGGAGGGGTTACCTTCTCTGCTCCAAGCCCCTGTGACACCAACAAGGACCCAGGCCCTCTCCACCCACTGATACCTTCCCTTTAGCAAACTAGTTTCTTTTTTTCCAATGAGAGGTTCTAGTTTTAATTTCTTCTTTTAAGGGACCCTGCCTCCTTGACAGCTTGTTAAGAGTGAATTTGGTCTCCTAAGCAGTTTTTATTTTTTTAAAGTTTCTTTTGTTTTTTCAGGAATTCCAAGTTTACTACACTGGGGGTGGGGTGGGCAAGGAGATTTGTTTCTTAGGTTCCTGCTGCCCCAACCTCATGGCCTGGAGAAGGCAGCACCAGTATGGCTGGCTCACATCTTCAATTCAGAGATTCATCCTTAAAGTGATTTTCAATGCCAGTGCAGCCTAGAAAGGATGGGAGGGAACGACTCTTATTTTAGCGGGATTAAAAAGCATTTCACTTGATTTTCAGTTGCTTGGAAGAGAAGGTTCTGGCCACTAAAATATCCTAATCAGACACTAAACTTCTTCAAAGAGGAAAATTCATACAGTGTATTGAAGCTGTAACCTCCATTTTACTAGAAACCATTTATTCACACAAAAGACAGTGACCCATGCCTTGATACGACAGACCAGAGGTACATTCCCCAGAGTTTAAATAATCTGCATTCACCAAGGGGAAGGGATGCGGTCCCTTAAACTCAGAACAAAAACAAGCGCCTTCCAGCCCCTTGGCCTAACTCTCTACAGATCCCACAGCGTGCCCACGGGAGCTCAGAGAGAGGGAGGGAGAACAACAGCGCATTGGCGGTAAAATTGTAAAGGGACGTTTGCATTTACCATTTTCCCCTTATTAGGATCCGTTCGGCCAAGTCCCCGACCTCGTCCGCAGGCTGCAGTGGTCGCTGGGAGGTCCCGAGTTGACCGTGGGAAGGAATCGTGGAGTTCCACAGAGAAGAGGCGTCATTAAACCCAAGGACATTGGGCCTGCCCAGGGCAGGCTGGTGGGGAGGAGAGTGGGTGAGTGGGGCTCAGGGGAGAGGGGTGCTTCCTGGAGCTCTCAAAATAAGGGGTTTCCAGTGAAATACTGCAGACGGTCTCTGTTCAGTTTCTTTTCTTTCATTCTGCGATTCTGGAACCAGATTTTGACTTGCCGGTCAGTGAGGTTGAGCATCCGAGAAAGTTGGAGTCTTTTCTCTTTGTTTATGTACACGTTAAAGAAAAACTCCCGTTCCAGTTCGCGGATCTGATACTTGGTGTAGGGACAGCGCTTTTTTCGGGATCGCTGGGGGGCCACTGCAAGGCAAAAAGACCAAGAGGTGAGAGAGGCCACTGCCTGCCCACCCCCCGGCTGCCCGCCCAGGCCCGCGCGAGGGCCAGGCCTCGGCCCGTTGGGGACGTCTCCTGCTGCCGCTGAAAGGCCCTGCCTGCGTCGTGGGGGATGATATATGGGCGTTCACAGGAGAGTGCGGGCGTGGACGTGTGTTCACGCCCAGACACACACACGTGCGCGCACACACACACACACGACCTGGCATCGAGGTGGGGAAGCAGAGGGCGAGGGAGGCTCTGAGCTGGACTCGGAAGGGAGAGAAACACGAGCGCGCCGGGCAGCCAGCGGCTTGGATAAAGTCCAGTTCAAGCATCAAACTCTCCCCAACCCAACGCCCCCCCCCACCCCTTTAAAAGCAGGAGGCTCGAGTGTCCACACTCAAAAATTGGCTTGAAATCTCTCCTCCCTCCCTCCATGGTCTCTAGGACCAACCCCCCTCACCGCACGCACAAAACTGGGGGAAAGCTCTCTGCAGCGATTAATGTCCTCATCGAAGTCTACCTTAAGCCCACCTAAATTGGTTTCCTATCGTAAACACGCTTTACAACGGCCCGGGAAATCTTATAGGATGTATAAACCCCTTCGAACGCTTATAAAGTAGCACATAAAACTGCGCAAGCAGAGGGAGGCCCCTCCGCCCCCCCGCGCCCGCGGCCCCCGCGCCCAGCCGCCCACCCCACGTCCGGTGCCTACCTGCGCCGCCGCTCTTCTCAGCCCCCGCCTCCCCCGGGGGCACCTCGCCGTCGCCGCCCTCTGCCGCCCCCTTGGGCTCCGAGCCGGGGGTCGTCTTGGCGCAGGGACTTCCCCCACCGCCACTGGCCGCCGTCTTGTGGTTGCTCTTGTCGGCGGCGCCCTCGGGCTGCGGCGGCGCGGGCGGCGGAGGGGGCTGCGGTCCGGCGAACGGGGGCCCGGGTGCAGCCTCGTAGAACTGGTCGAAGCCCTGCGGCAGGATGCCGTTGCGGCCCACGGCGCTGTAGAAATTGGAGGCGGCGCCCGCGGGGCCGTGCGGCGGCCCGGGCGCGGCGCACACCGGCTCCGGCGCCTTGAAGAGCACATCCGGACGGCGACCCGCGGGCGGGAGGAGCTCGCGCTGCATGGCCGCCTCCTCGGCCGCCGCCGCCGCCGCCGCCGCCGCCGCCGCCGCCGCAGCGTAGTAGGGAGCGTAGCTACCGGCGCCGCCGCTGCCGCCCCCGCCGGGGCCGCCGCCGCCGCCGCCGCCCCCTGCACCGCCTCCGCCGCCGCCGCGGTATGGCCACTTGGCGCGCTCCAGGCCGTAGTCGCGGAAGGCCACTTCGCGCACGGGCTGGACGTGCGGCGCCAGGTTGGAAGAGTAGGGGAAAGTCATCTGGCAGGACGACGGTTGTGACAGGAACGACGGCTTGCTGGCGAAGTCCGACGGGGCCACATAGTAGGCGCAGCCGGGCAAGTACATGCTGGCTGCGCTCGGGCCGCACTCGTCAAAGTCGTTCATGGCTCCGCGGCGTGCGCGCCGGCGAGCCCCGGGCCGCTCCCCGCGCCGCCAACCTGAGCCATCGATTGCACAAGAGGCTTGGGCCAGGATCAACTAAGCAAAAATCCCCACCGGGAGCTGACGTGCTATTCATCTTGATTGATTCTGGTGGTAATTATGTCACGTGACGCCATGGAGAGAAATGTCCTTATATCTATATCAGTGCTCGCCAACACACTCCGGGACGGTTCCTGGCGCCGAGACGCGCGCGCGCTGGGGGCGGATCGGCCTCCCTCTCCAGCCAGCTCTCCCCGGGCACCCCCTGATTAGGCTGTGCCTCAGGCCGGTCACCTGTGCGCCGCCGCCGGCTGCCACTGCTGGGTGCATCTGCCACCGCCCGGCTGGGCCGCCCGCCCGCCCGCGCCTTTAAGTACGCGGACCGAGGCCGGCAGGGAGGAGGAGGGAGGGGGAGGAAGGCGGAGGAAGAGGGAAGGGAAAGAAGCGGAGAGCTGAGGGGGGAGACCCAGCTCCGGGCACAGGGGACTAGGTGTGAGGGTGTGAGTTTCCCACCCCCCACACCCCTTCCTGCAGCCGCTCCCTCCCCCGCGACGCCGCCACCCTCTTCAGTTTGCCCGCCAGGAGCTTGTTGCTTCTTGTTCAAGGGGCGTAATTGCGCCTCTCTCAGGGCGCATGGAGCCCTGATTTACATATTTCTCTGCCCAGCGCCTACGCCGCGGAGTAACTTGGGTCTCTCCATGGACGACCGGGAGCACGAATGCCAGCCTCAAAAAACTCACGCCAAAACCCTACCAGGAGCTCACCCGGCCCAGGACCTCGGTGCCCCCTCGGCCCTGTCGCCCTCTCTCCTTTCTGTCTCTCTTTCTCCTTCCTTGTCTCCCTTCATTCTTCTCACTTTTCTCTCCTGTCCTCTCTTCTCTCACTTCCCCGTTTCCTTTTTTCTTCTTCCTTCCTCTTATTACTCCCCACCTTTCCTGTCTCAGTCTGTCCCCTGATCCTCTTCTCCTTTCCCCTAGCTATGTGTCACCACCTCTATCTCTCTCCCTGTCACCTCTCTGCCTTTTCTCTCCCAGTGCTAAAGCAAGAAGGGAGTTCAGCCAGCGAAGATACCCCGTGGCCCTCTAGAAGCTGGGGGGTCTGGTGAACAAAAGGATCTGGATTCCTACTCTCAGGGTGCCTGGCTTCCCGCTTTCCCGCAAGCGGAGACAAAACGCCCGTGCCTCCGCCCTCCTCACCCTCTCTGCCTTCTGGCCTGGACTGGGACCAACTAGCCTCACATCCAGCCCCTTCTCGGCGTCGGAGCCCCGCCAAGGCCTACGCATCCGTGCCGTGTCTTTCCAAGGCTCCTGCGGCACCCTAGGGCCTGCACAGTCACTGTGGGCCCCCCGGAGGTCCGTTAGCTCTGGGGGTGGGGTGGGGGGCGGGCTCTCAGAAGTTCTTGCCTCCTTGTTCAAGCCCCTCTTCTCCACTTGGCTCTGAGGGCCCCCCATCCACTCGCCCCAAGGCCTCACTCTCCTCGGCAGTGGCTGCGTTCCTCTTTTTTAGCCTGGGGGGTCCAGGCGAGGCCTGGGCTCCCGCCTCGGGAAAGCCAGCGTTTTCCAAAGATAAAATCAGTCTCTCAGAAAGAAGCTCCCCAAACCCAAATCCCAGAACCGAGGGCAGGAATTTGCCCCTCTCCCCAGGATTCCTCTGCCAGGCAATCGCAGCACTGGTCCTGGGCCTCAGCCCTACGCCTAGGAGAGGCAGTGCAGGTTGTGAAGCTGGTTCCCACCCTGGCCCCGGCCGCCGCAGTGCTGGTGCCGTGAGCTCTGCCCACCATGCCGACAGAGAAAAGGCGGGTGATCAGAGATCATATCTATTTTCTGGCCAATGTTCCCCCCTTCCTCTTTTTCCTCCTCCCTCCCATTCTCCCTCCCACTCTCTCTTCTCCGCCCCCCTCCCATCTCAGCTTCCCTCAGAACACTGCGCAAACAGGTCGGTGGGACTGGAGGGCAAGAAGCCCCCACCCCCAAGAACTGCCCATCCTGTGTGCACCTTCCACGCAGCTGGCACTCTCGCCCAGATGCCAGCTCGCCCCCTTCTCCTTAGCCCAGACCGCCAGCACACTTATCTGCCTGCCCATCTCCATCCGCGGCCCAAGCCTCTCCCTTTCGGGCTCGTAGTCGACGCCCCTGGATCTGTCTCCTAAAATGGCTCCCCGGACACTGCACACTAGCCAAGGGGCTGCTCAGGACCCAGGGCGGGGACCGCAGGGGCCCCCGGCTGGGTCTTTACGTGTCTGCAAGTGCGCAAGGTTCTGGTACCTTCTCTCTGCACGGGTGGGGCGCAGGCAGCCCACTGCCCCCAAAGTAGAGCCTGCCGACCGCTAAAGAGGGAAATGGGGGAGGACGAACCATTCAAGTTCAACGACATGGCGACGGCACTCGGGCTGGAGCCGTGCTTTGGCGGGGGAGGGTGCGCCATCTGCAGCGGCGCGCGGGTGCACAGGGGTAAGGGGCGGCTGGCCCCTCTCTGCGCGTTAGCACGGACCCCCACCCCCACCCCCACCCCCAAGCCAAGGCTTTCGTTCTGGGCCCAGCCCGCTTCGCCCTTTGGCCGCAGGTTTTTCCTCCATCCTTTCCCCGAAACCCAAGGAAAACCGCAGCCTCCCGACCCGCGCGTCCCGCTCGAGAACCTACCGTGAAGATCCCAGAGCTGTGGCCTTGTCTTTGCCTGCGCGGCCCCACTCGAAGCGCAGGGAGCGCACTGGCCCCTCCGGGCACAGCCAGCAGCTCCGCGAGCGGTAGCTTTCCGCGCAGCGCCCGGACGCGATGCGGTAATTTCGAACCACCCAAGATAAGACACTAACTTGACCTTAACTTTGTCAGGGCGCCCCTGGTATCTGGAGAACGTGAACAGACACTGTCTGGCAGCTCTCGTAAAAGCTGACTGGGGAAGGGATTCTGAGTCATTTCATTTATTGCCACTACAGTTCTGCAAGAAAGCTTTTCCTCCCTGCCAAACTTTAATTATTTATGCTCTTTTAGGAAACGAAAGAAGAGGAGAAACGCGGGGAAAGCACCCAGAGCCAGTCCCTTCCCTGCAGAGCCTTCGGAATGGGCTCCTTAAGTCAAGTGACTGAAGAACAAAAATGTGGGGAGATTACCTTTGTCCAAGGACGGTCGGACAGGCACCGAGCCCCCCCTCCCCACTAACGGGGGGTGGATGCAGCTGGGAGAGGCGGGATGAAGGGGCACACCCTCCCTCCACCTCCACAGACATGAATATTTACAACGGTTCTGGATTTCTCCTCCGCCCGCCCGCCTCCCGGAAGCCTCCCCAGCCCGCCTCCCGTGGGGAGAGCCCCCAGGCCTTAAAAGCGTCTCCTGGTCGGCCCTCTGAGCTCGCAGCCGATTGAATGCCAGACCAAGCCGTTTTTTCTCATTTAAAAACCTTTTCCTTGGTCAAGAGGCCTGCCTGGACTGCAGCATTTCGGAGGACGCATTTGTCTTTGTGCGAGGGAATGTTAAACACTTAGATTTCAGCATTTCTCTCGGGTATTTATTTCTTTCAAATTTCATCGTGGTTCCAAATCCCTGCCAGGACTTTGGTTAGGAAGGGAGAGAGGACACCACCGCCTTTGTATTCATATGGGTCAGTAAAAAGGATGGATTTGAAAAACACTGCTGAAGCTCCAATTGACAGACAAGATTTTACACTTAGAATAATTTTAATTTCTTTGGGGAGTGGTCTCCATGAATATCTCCTCCCACCCTACATCCCAGGCTACAGAAAAAAGAACACAATGATTTAATGGTATATATTGCAAATAAATGGTCTCCCTGTGTTGTCTTAGGCCTGGGTCTAAGTCTGGTTCCCTGGCCCTTTACCCAGCCCTCCAGACCTGAGGTCTGAGTGTGGCCTCTGCCTTTGTTCAGTTATCTTGAAGGGGGCAAACCTTCTGGGACTCAGAGAGACTCAGTTCTGGTACCGTCACCTCCCTGAGCCCCACCAGGTGGGGAAACATTTCTAACGATAGGGCCTCCCTCAGCAGCTTCTTGCTTCCTTTATTCCTGTTTTTTTTTTTTAAGGAGCTGTTTAAAATATATTTCATCAAATTAGCTTCAGGGAAGGGGAGTTGGAACCACTGAATGCTCAGAATTAGAGACTTAACGGTTTTGCTAATTCTCCCACTTCCTAAAAGCTAGCAATTCTCTAGTTTCCATCTCTGAGCTAGCTGGGAGCTGGGATCTGCAAGAGCTCGGTGAATACCAAGCAGCCCCTAGCTTTCCTGGCCTGAGATAGAGGCTCTGAAGGCCTAGGGGGTGCAGAGGTCATGTTTCCCAAGGGAGTCTGCTGGGTTTCAGGCAGAGGTGCCAGTGTGGAGGATTTCCACAGGGCATAGCCTACTCACAAGAAGCCTGACCCAAAAACATGGCAGGGAGAGATGTTTTGTATTGAAACCCGAGGAACATATCTTGGCAGCCCCCTGAACAGCAAGCTTCAAAGTTTGAGAATTTAGGCAAAACGTGGAAGCCCCAGCCAGCAACAAGCCGAGGGTTCGCTTAGTGTGTGAGACACGCTGAAATTTGCTCACGGTTCCCCCACCTTGGATGTTTTATACACATTTTGTTTATAGGCTTTTATACACCATTTCCTGACTGACTTGGAAGCCATTTTCTCATTTAATGAACAGTCAGCACCCATAGTGAAACGCAACCAGGAAAGAAAAATGAATTTGGTGGCCTGAAAAACATTAGAAAGGAATCTGAAACGTTTTGAAAAATCGACATCAGTCCCATGACAGCATGACTGGGACTTGGATATTTATTTCCACTCAAAACATTTCTGTATGTCTGATATATACACGCTATTGTTTTTGACAAAATCAAAACAAAACAAAACATGCATGAAAACTATTAGATAGCAGAAAAAATGCAATTCATCTAAACATCAACTGAGGTCAGTTGTGATGAGGCTTAGGGCTCCCCGTGAGGTGCCCGCTCCAGATCTCGGGCCTGGTCCTCCACTAAAAATAAATCATCATCATACTTTGGTAAGGAATCTTCAACTCTTTGGCTGTTGTGCATCTTGCTAGAAGTTGGGGCGGGGTGCTACTTCTCTGAAGGAGACAGAAAAGGGGCAGAGATGGTAGAAGGAGCCTGGGGGGCCCTTGGGTTCCCTGAAAGCTAAGGCAGGACACTCCAGCATACCCAGGACATCTCTATCTGGCATTCAGCAACTGCAGCCTCCACAAAGGAAGCCAGGCAGGATCCGGAGTCTCTCAGGCTCTGCTGGAGCCGGTCAGACATGGCCTCAGAAGAAGCACAGTGGCAGGGCCCCTGGTGGAACTGGTGGGCGGTGGAGAGAGTGAGGAGAGGGGAACTTCTGCTTCTCTCTACTTGGTCTAGAGCAGAGAAGGGGCTGAGGATCTGAAGGGCCTCCTTCCTAGCCCTCCTGACTGTTGACTGGTGGGGGAGACTTCACCTCTCCCTATGGTGGTCCATTACCATAATTCAAGAAAGACAGACAAGTCGACACCTTTGCCTACCTCGACAGGAAAGCCATATTTACAGTCAGAAGGTAGGACACCCTCCCTTCCTGGCTCACTCCCTTATCCTCCCCCCAGATATTTCCCCCTCCTCCTAGTGCAGCCCAGCCTGAAAGCCAACTATCAGCTTTCCTCACCAAAGTTCAGCTCCGGGGGTCCAGTTGCAGAGTGAAGGGCTCTGCAGTGGGCATGTGTGAGGAGGTGGAAGAAGGAGGGGGATTTTACCAGTCTGGTCTGGAAGCTGCAGTTTGCTGTGGAGCCCCAGCCTCCCTCGTCCCATCCATGGGAAGGATGCATCCAATCCATTCAGCCCAGCTGGAGGGGTCAGTTCAGCCAGACTCTGAGGTGTCTCTGGAGTCTGGCCACCATGCCCCTTACTCCCTTTTCCTCCTGAAGTCTGAAGGTCTAGGGCGGCTATTGTCCTCCCAAAACAGCCAGGGCATACAGGAGGGGGACGGCGCCTTTTCCTTCCTGCAAAGTCGAGATTATGGCTTTGCCACAAGGGGCTTTGGCTGCAAAGAGACAAAATTGTGCCCTCAGCCCTTTCTAATCTGCCCGGGAGTTCTTCCTAAATTCAGTTCCACTCTGAGCTCTAGTTAGGTACCTGCTAGATGCAGAAAGGGCTGGGGAGGAGGGGAAAAGAAGACTAATCAGGTGGAAGCAGAAATCCAAGTACAAGGACACTAGAGTGAGCCCTGGGTATAATAATGCCCCAGTTAAGAGTTAGGACAGATGACTCCAGACCCCCACTCTGGAAGCCTCAAGGCCAAGGTTGTGCTGCAACTTCTGCAGGCTTCTCTGAGAAAGGGGAAAGAGTGGATGCTCAACCGGCCAGGCCTCCAAACAAACCTCCTGCAGGCTTCTGGGGCTGCCGTCTGAGCGGGAGGGTACCTGGAACCAGCAGAGAAGGAGCAGAAGGAAAAGCCCTATCCCCTCTCTTCCTTCACGCCAGGCCTCGGTGAAAAAAGGCAGGCCCAGCCTGGCCCGGCCGGGGCCACACCGGGAGCTAGTATAGCGCCAGCGCCTGCTCACGCAGCACCACGCGCTTCTTCTTCATACGCCGGTTCTGGAACCAGATTTTGACTTGCTGGTCGCTGAGGTTCAGCCTGTTGGACAATTCCTTGCGCTTCTGCCGGTTGATGAATTCGTTGAGAAGGAATTCGTTCTCCAGCTCCGCAATCTGCTGCTTAGTGTAGGGTTTCCGCTTCTTGCGGGCCCTCCCCGGGGCCGCCCCCCACGGCAGGCCTGCAACACAGCCCCAACCCCAGTCAGCCCGGCCCGCTCCCGGTTGCCTGCCCGCCCCTGGCGGCTCCCTCCCTCTACACACTCTCCCCTGCACCCCACCTCCCACCCCGGCCCGGGGTGTGCCGCTCGCGGAGCGTGGCCACCCTTTACCGTCGGGCAGCGAAGGTTGCAGGCAGGAGGTGACGCCCGCCGCCTGCACTGTCATGTTCAAGTTGAGCGGGCCCTTGGTCTCGTCCTTGAAGCCGGAGGAGCAGGGTGTCCCCTCGAGAAGGGCCGAAGAGCCCGGCGCGACGCGGCCCACAACCGCGTAGTCGTACTTGGCCGCTTTGAGAGCAGCGGCCGCGGGGGCCAGGCTAGACTCCGGGATGAAGGGAGGCCGCGCACGGCCACGCTCCTCCGGCCCGGCGGCCGCGTCGGGAGTATAAAACTTGGCCTGTTCTTCGGATCCGTCCTTGGCGCCCAGGGGCTGCAGGCCAAGAGGCCCAGAGCCAGCCAGGTAGGGCTGGGAAAAGCTGCCGAAGTTGGTGGCACTGGCAGGCTGCGCTGGGGCGCAGGAGGCGGGCGTGGTGGCCCAGGGCAGCGCGCCGCGCGGGTATGAGATGGAGGGAAGCGCGGCCAACTGGCCGCCATTCGGCCGCAGGTTGGAAAAGTAGAAGGAGTCGGGCGACTGTAGATTCAGAAGCGAGCCCACATAGCCGGCTCTGTAGAGACTGTGCTCACACATCTCCAACAAAGGGCTTGGGCTGCGCTTGCAGCAGTATTTAGTTACAACCGGGAATAAGAGGACAGGCTCAAACGATTGGACGAAACTTTGCCTGCAGGTTCTTCAAAGCCGGTCATTTCAGCACCGCCTACATCCCCCGACCCGTTTCTCCCCTCCCCCCCCCATTCAGGGTATTATGATAACACCCGCAGTATTCGATGGAGAATGACGAGGCTGCCAAGCAGAGCTAAGGCATGTTGAGCAAAGGTGAAGCCTCTTCGAGTTTCCAGGTTGATTTCAGCAGCTGGGGGCATTGGGCATCGGGTGCGTTTGCTTCAATGTCTCTTGGGGCCCTTCTTGGTCTTGACCGGCTTTGCACTCCCATTTTCCGCTGGCTACATGGGCCAGGCTTGCTTCTACCAGCTTTAACTCGCAGCTGAGGCCTTTTCCAGTACGGTGCACTTCTTGGCTTGTCCAGAGAGCCCTTGGTCTGGTGGAGCCATTAACTCTGTCGCTAGGCCTGAGCAAAGCTACTCCTACCCCGTCCCTCCCACCTCATCCCTCTGGACTGGACTCTGCACGCATGATCTGGCAGTGAAGACCCAGCGCTGCCTGAGCCCTAGATCCCCGGCCGCAGGCATAGTTTGCTGATAGAAGAGGAATGCATCACAAATTCTGCCTAAGTTTGGCGCCCAGGAAGGAGGATTCACATCACTCCTGGTGTGCTTCTCCATGGTCCAGCCCTCTGCTCCTAAGAAAGTCACCATCCAGGTCCATGGAGAATGCTGGCCTGGGGACCCGGACAGCTTGATTGGCCAATCGTGGCCAAAGGCTACATTCTTTTAATCGCCAGCAGTCACCTTGGAGACTGCAGCCCTTCAAACCAGAACTCCAAGGTGTTAATCCACTCCATGGCGTGCAGGACGAGCTCCCCTGATCTGATGTGGAAGAACAGAAGAGCCAGAGCCACCGGCCGGGAACAGCAGGGCACACCGAGGCAGCGGACTAGCAGCGTTCCTCTGCTCAGAGCCTCCAGGGGCGCGCGGGCCGCTGGCGGGTTCGGAGGTCTGGCGAACAGGGTGGCAGGCGGCAGCGCTCCCTCGCTGGGAGCAATGTGGCAGTCCCCGCCGCTGTTCCTCCAGTCTAGTGTGGCCGGAGGGTTAAGGATCCTCCTTTCCTGCCTCCGGTCCCAAGACCCCCAGCTACCCCGTGACTGGCGCCCGCCCCAGCCTGCAGCCCGCCTCGCGGTCCCCGAGCCAAGCTGGAATTGGTTAGACCGCCAGCTCCGGCACGGAGACCACACAGGCGCCGCCGGAGGGCAAGGCTGACCAGCGCGCTGCGACTTTATTGTGTGAGTTATGGCGACCAATTGGGCGGCTCTGGGGAACGCAATCGGCCTCTTCTTCTTGCTCTAGGGCGGGGGTAGGGGGTGCGGGTGGGGGTAGGGGTAGGGGTAGGGGTTGGGCAAGTCTGGGCTCCTCAGGGCTCTGTCGGAGTTTCCTTAGGAGCTCAGAAACAGAGACGTATTCCATTCCCTGTCCTTTCATGGGGGGGGGGGGGCGCGGGGTGTAGGCGCAAGCTGCAACCTCAGTTCCTAGGGACTTAGGGAACCTAGGCTCTCATTTTGAGAAACTTGCCCTGTTTTCCAGGAGCTACAGCCTCCCTAGGTCTGAAAGCTCCAGCTCCAACGGGTCCCTGCAGTCTTCTCTCTTCCTACCTCAGTACTATACAACGATTCTCCGGTATTTCCAGGTCCAGGTGTGTCTTCTTCGGACGCTTTGGCAGCCGCATAGCTGCGGTTTGCCCTATGGGACTAGAGGTGTAAAGGAATTAAAAGAGAAATAGAAAAGACTAGAACAACTAGACTCCATTTCTCTTTGGCTCAGATGATGCCCAGCCGCCCCACCTCATCTCCTGGGTTTATAATTTCCTAGGTGCAGCAGACAAAGTTGTACCGTGGAGCTGGCAGCTGGGGACGGGACAGGGAGGGAGGGAGGGGGGGAGGGAGGCTTTGCTGGTGAGCTGGAGAATGGGAAAAGAGGATTTGGTTGCGGAGCTAAACGGCGAGCTCTGCCAATGCCGCGGACTGCCCAGGAGATGGCGAGCGAGCTCCACGCCTGGTGAGGCGCCGCCGCACGGTCAAGATCAACAGTGAAGGGCGGCGCAGCCGGCCTGGGGTCGCCAGCTCGTGCGGTCAAGGCCCGCTGTCAGGCGCGGCCGAGCGTCTCGGAAAGCCGGAGATCGTAGCAGCAAAGCTGGCCGGGACAGTGGAGTCAGAGGGACACAGCGGGCTGCCAGAGACTGGAAAGCGTCGCGGCCGCCCCTTTGTGTGGCAGTACGTCCCAGATCCGAAGCCTCCTTCGCCTCTTGAATCACGCGTAGACGCACCAGCCTTGATTCTCCACAGGCGGCGCTCGTAACCTTCCAGGTTTTGGAGGCGCTCTCCCTGCGGCCTTTCAGTCTCCACCCGAAGCAAAGGCCTCTCCCTGAAGCTCCCTTCGCCTCGCGGGCCTCCCTATAAGCCCTCCGACCACCGACCGGCTCCGCTCCTCCCTCCTCAATTCAGAATATAAAAGGAATGCATATAAATAACAAAGTCTTCATCTGTTATTGATTTAGTCGTCAATTCAAATTCCACTGGAGAGCGTTTGAGCGCAGTTTTAATCTTCAGCAAACCTCCCATTTCTCTTAGGCGGGGAAAACTGACCGGCAGACTACAGATGAAAGGAAAACCTCGAGGCAATCCTCCCTATCCACGTCAGGGAACCTGAGAAATGGACCTGGGAAATAGGATGCGGCCCTGGAGTCTGGAATTTACAAAAAAGAAGGCGGGGGGTGGGGGGGACGATGGAGAAGAAGGGGAAACAGGCCCGTTTCAAATGAAAACACGTCTTGTGAGAAAAAGAAAATGTTAGTAACTCTTCCCGAAGTGGAAGGTCGGGACGGTGTGGCCCCATTTTCAGGGGTTATTTCTACTTGAAAGATTGAATCGTGGTCACTTTTCCTTTTCTGTCTCTCTGTCTCTCTCTCTCTCTCTCTGCCTGTCTCAATTAAAACGAAGTTGCCTGCTCGAAGTCGGTTGCAAGATACGAAAGAAATCAAGCCGAGGAGGAGAAAACGAAAGTAGCTCCGAACCTTGGGTCTCTGCGCCTTCTCTGGCAGATCCATAGGGGAATCCTCCCGCCAGAAGAGTTTACATATCGTGTGAGGTTTTACACAACTGTATTTAACTCACATACCAAAAGTAAGCAGCCATTGAATTCATCGCGCCCGGGTGCTAACAACGACGAGGCATCCAGCTCCTCAGCGGCCATTTCTCTGAGTAGCAAAAAGCCCTCAGAAAGAAAGTTCGTAGTGCCTAAAAATTGCGTCTAGAGGTTTAGGGTGTATAATTACGGTTTCAGTCTTCAACTGCTGTGTGCAGCCTGCCGGGAGAAGGCGATAAGGGATAAGCCTGAAATGTTTCTTTTTCAGAAGTAGAATTTAATTGGGAATTTTTTTTGAGCTGGTCTGGTAAAAACTATAATTTTAGACACCACAAATTATATCCTAATTTAAAGTTATCACTATTTATCTTAAAGGCACAGGAAAAGGAGAGGGAAGGGGTGATGGAAGTGGTGAGCCTGGAGGTTTTACAGACCAGAACTGGTGTTGAGTTTCCTTCATCTATAGGGAATCCCATAGCATTCAGGATAACAAGATTTTATAATAAATAAGACCAGTTTCTAGAGGCAACACAAGCTTGGAAAAAGAAAACAAATGTATAGACTCAGAAGAAACAAGAGAGTTCTGTTTATTTGCATCTCCCTAGGAGTAAAAAATGATTTTTAAATGCCTGAAGCACTGCCCATGTATCTCAGCTCACAGACATTGCATCTACAAAAATAATCTCTCAGTTGTATAAATATGCAGCACTTTAAAAGTAGTTATTTATCATCACTTTCAGAAACATCTTTTTTTTTCTTCCTGGACTTCAGAGCTCCACATTTGTTAGATGTTTTAAAGCTCCACGAGAGCCCAATACATTTGTTCAGACAGTCAAGTTCTTCGCTGGGTTCTGGATAAAAGTTCCCACCCATGGCCACACTGATTCAAGCCTCTTTCAGGGAACTGAGGAGATGGTCTCAAATCTAGCCCCACAGACTGGAGGCCAAGGAGAGGGGATGCGTTTATACCATCCGTGGGTCACTCTGCCAATTGCAGCCATTTAAATATCTGCATCTAGAGAAATGAAGGCGTCCATGTGGACACATTATTTCCAAATTAAAGATTATAAAAGCACAAATCTACAAGGTGTATTAAACACAATTACAACAGCAAGTGAAAGACCCAAAGTCAGAAAGATTGTCTTCACTCCAATATTGATACAAACCCTATTTAATAAGGTAGCTGCTTTTAAAGCCATCACAGTCTCTCCAGCCTCCTATTTTTAGACTTTCCCAGTGACCCTAGAACACTGCTTGCCCAGAGTTGTTTCCATTTGCCTCAGGGAGACTCCTGAGAGCTAATGATTCAATTACCCAATCACAGGATATGAATGACTGCAAATCATTCTGCCCTAATGGATTATGAAGATAAGAAGTGCTGGAAACAGGCATAAAAAGTGATTTAAAAAAATAAAACCCTAAAATCAAAATGGCACTTCTGAAATTCATTTGGGGGGATTATTTTAAAATACTTCAAGTCCTTTATACTGGCCTGGAGGGAGAAACAGAACATTAAAAAGTCATAAAAAATAAACCTAGACAAGAGCAAAATCAAAAATAAACAAGTAAGAAACAGAACTACGAAGTCAGGTTGGGCAGCAAGAGGTTTTAGAGCCAGATTAGGGGAAGAGAGAAAAACAATTCACAAAATTTGCCATTACTGGCAGGGGAATGGGGGAATTAAATACATATTCAAGTCTTTCCAAAGGTCTTTTGGAGGCAAGTGGAAGCATTTAAACTCTCTGTGGCCAATCTGGCCCACATCAGGAGACAGTATCTTTGAGCTTGGAGACGATTTTCTTGTCTTTCACTCTTCGGTTCTGAAACCAAATGGTCACTTGTCTCTCGGATAGGTTCGTGGCAGCTGAGATCCGCCGCCGCTTGTCCTTGTTAATGAACTTGTTAATGGCATACTCGTTCTCCAGTTCTTTGAGCTGCAGTTTGGTGTAGGGCACCCTCTTCTTCCTCCCCCGACGGTAGACACACATGTCTGGCTGATTTAGAGCCACATCCCCTGGTATAAAAAAACAGCACAGGAGAAATTAGACCGGGATGTCTGGAGCACCCAGCTGGGGACTGTGTGTGTAGACTTGGAGGGGGTACAGAGAATGAAGAAAGACAGGCTGTTTACACTTTATTATTATTTACACAGACATATTATTTACATGTTATTAAAGAAAGATTATTTACACTTCAAAGTGAAGGCCAGTATGATGGATCATCATGGTTTCTCAAACCGGCATCTTAACAAGCCTGAGATTTTATGGTGTAGTTGCTGGGGACTCTCATAAGGACAGTTTCTGCAAATGCTGGTTGCAAACACACAAACATACACAGACTTAAAAAGAAATACCTAGGCTGCTTGTTCAAACTTTGACTTTTCGTGTTCCTGTGTTTGGAGCTTGTGAGCTCTTGGAAGCTTTAGTGGTCACTCTGGGGTATTCATATCCTTCAAAAGTGGGGCTCAACTCCGTGACACCTCTTTGGGGAGGAGGGGCCAAGGCCTGAGCAAAGGGCAGCAAAGACCTTCAACTTTAGGAGAAAAATAGGCCTGTGCCCGCACACAGGAAGAAAAGGGTTGTGAGAGAGGCAATTTAAATCAAAAGGATGAATTTACAGATTTCACACAAACTGGACCGACTGTTCCACTGGGTTAACCATGGTTGGGGAGAGGAGGATAGGTGCCCAACTCCCAAGCAGGGGCGTAGACTCCCAGTCCATTCTTTTCCTTCTTTCTCTCTTCCTCTTCCTCCCTCCCTGCATCTCTCCCTCTTGTCCTTCCCCTTTTCCCAACGTCCCTACCTGGGAAGGATGATTTCCAAAAGTGGGAGCCCTGTGGCTGGTCCTTGGCGCAGTACACCTGGCTGTTCCACCCGTTGGCCAGCGTCCAGGACTGGTAGCCCTCCATGGAGATGTACGCCTCGTGCCGAGGCTCCCCGGAGCCGAAGGTAGACACCATGTCGATGTAGCCGGGCACATGCTGGTAGGGGCTCGTGTAGCCCTGGTAGAAGGACACCTCCTTGGCTCGCGCGGGCACCTCGTTGGCCGGTACGCTGCTGCTTGCCAGGCCCGACACGTCCATGTACTTCTCTACCGGGAAGCCTCCCAGCGAGGCGTGCGGCGACGACTTGAGAGCATTCTGCTGTAAGCCCACGCCGTGCGACATGCGGCAGCTATAGTAACCGTTACCGAAGTGGTAGCCGTAGCCCAGGGCCGGGGCGCCCGGGGGCGCTGCAGCGGCCGCGCCGGGCGCCGGGCACTCTTTGGAGGAGGAAGCCTCCGGGCGCGCCGCGACCACAGCCGAAGATGACGACGACGAGGCGGAACCCGCGCGCTCAGAGGTCCCCGGGTACGCGAAGCCCGAGGCCGCCGCCGCCGCCGCCGCTGCTGCCGCCGCCGCCGCCGCCGCTGCCGCTCGTCCGGAGTGTGTCCCGGCGAACACTGGCGCCGAGAGGAAGCCGCGACACTGGCCCGGCGCCGCTGCCGCCACGGAGGAGGAGGAGGAGGAGGAGGAGGAGGCCGGGGCCGCCCCGGCGGCCCCGCCGTCTGCCCGCAGCCCGTCCATGTCCCAGCTCCCGGCGCGGCTCATGGCCCGGCCTGGCCCGGCCCCGGCCCCGGCCCCGGCCCCGGCCCCGTGCACGACCCCATGGCGCGGCGCGCCTCCTCCCTCCTCTCCTTTCTCTCTCGTTCTCTCGCTCCCGCCCTCTTCCTCTCGCCCTCTCTCCCTCTGCGAGCCTCCCGCCCGCCCGCCAGCCCGCCCTCCAACAGGTTAGCTCATCGCGGGACGTTTATAAAAACGAAGTTCAGGTTGGGAGGGGGCCTGAGCCGGTCGGGGGGCCACCTCCCTCCCCGAGGGCTCCCGCTCGGGGCCGTGCCATTGGCTGCGCAGGGCCACGTGGGGGTGGGGGCGCGGGACAGCCTGGCTCCGGGCCCCGGCCCCTTGGACCCACCCACCCCGGCCCCTACCCCTCCCCAGCCCTCGCGCAGCCCACCGCCCCTTCCCGCCCTCCCCCGGACCCAGGCGTTTGCTCCGCAGCCACCCCCACGAGCTGATTGCGCGACCGCCCATCCTAGGCCCCGTCTGCGACTGAGGCGGGCGCCGAGGCCTGCGCCTTGTCTCGGCCACGGCAGTTTTTGCCACCTCTCCTTGGCTCCCTGAGCTGCACAGCTAAATGAAGGAGAAGGACAGGGATGATCAGAATGATGTGAAAACAGACCGATTTTTGATCCTGTTGTTTAATTCCTCGGATTAGACCCCAAACCCGAGGAAGCTAATTTTCTCTACCTTGCGTATTGCTACGGGGCAAAGGCATTTAACGCGTGCTCTCCCGGGCGATCCTCCGAATTAAGACCAATTGGAGCAGACCCCCCCCTCCCCCAATACGCACACACCGTCCACCCGGAAAATGCCCACGAAGCCGCCCTTGGGGCCGGGGACAGAGACTTACAAATAAATCAAGCGGACGAAAAGACCCGTCCTCGGCGCGGCGAACCAGAGGATCTGCCCCAGCGAAAAAAGTCCGAACGCCTGGTCCACGCTATTCGCCTCTACACTCAGGCCAGCCGGGAGTTGCCTCCCGAGCTGGGCTCCCCAGCCCTGGCGCAGCCTCCCCGGGTCCGCAGAAAGACCCTCTGAAGGGCGCCGGGAGAAAGCCACTCTGCCGCCCTCCAGGAAATTTCTGCGCCTCGCCCAGCAGCCGAACTGCCTCTTGCATTTTGCAGACACCACCCACCCCCGCCCGTTACTCACACCAATTAATTGAAAACTTCACTTTCCCAGGAACCTTTGTTTTCGTTTTCTTTTCCAAGCTGCCAACTGCAGAGAAGTGAGAGGGGCAAGTTAAGAGGGTGTTTTTCCCAAGCAAATTTGGGGCTCGTGATGGGAGCAGCCCGGAGCAACAGGGTCTGACTTCGAGGGGGTAGGGTGGGCTCCGGGCAGCCCCGCCAGGGTGTGGGGATCACAACCCTGAGCCCTCTCTTCATCCCTTCCTTCCATTCCTCAGCCACAGAACCCCAGTCCATCATCCTCCATCTTAGACATTAGCGGGGAGCCTATGTGAGTCCTGCGGCAACTCTAAGGCTCCACTTTAGGAGCGACATTAGATCTGATGGGCCGACAGTACTGGGGTGGGTGGGAGAGCCCTCAGAGTGAGCCCATTTCGTTCTGTAGCAGCAACACCCCAGTCCAGCCCACCTCCAAGAAAATCACTCCCCTGAGCCTGTGATTGGTGAAGCCAGCTTGTCACCTAGCCCCACTGTTCTGGACCAAGACAGGACCTGGATGGGGCAACTAAAAGAGCCAGGGAGGCCCTCTTGGACCTGGCCCGTCATCGCAGGGTGGGCTGCTGGTGTTGGGAGTGTTGACACGCAAAACGCAGTAACCATAAAAGGCTCAAATAAAGGGGAAAGTTATGAGAGGGGTGCTGGAAAGGAAAAGCAGGCGAATTTGTTTGACCTTTTTGAAGTCCTAGACATGTTCATGATCAATTCAAGACGGGAGGGGCCTAAGCCTCTGCAGAAAATTGTAGAGAATGGAAGTTTGCTAGTAAGAACAATTTCGGTTTCTTGAGAGAAGGCAGAAGTTAGCAAGAGAAGCTGGATTTGTTTTTGTTTGTTTTTTTTAAATGCCAGCCAGAGCCAGGTGACAGGGTTGCTGACTTTTTGGAAGAGTTTGGCTGGGTTCTCTTTACCCAACAATTTCAGTACCAAACCAGTCATGGGATGCTGCCCCCTGAAATGCTCTTATTTTTCCTTTGTATCCCCTTCTTTTTCTCAGAGAGGGAAAGCACGGAGATACTTAAAAAAAATTTTTTCTGTTACCTCAAATAAATTTGTTGAAATATTTCTAAGACATAACTGGAACCAACAAACTTTCACTCTCTCAAAACTAAATATCTCTGTGATTTTTGTGCCCTGGAATTTCTGCTCCATTTTCCATCTGATAAATACATTTTAATGACTGATTATATGCTAAAAAAGTGAAGAAAGTGAAATTAAGATAGGAAGGAAGAACTTGTCAAGGTTTGCTGATTTCGGACAGCCCTTCACTTTTGGCTTACTTTTCCATGCAGCAAATTAAGTTGTGCAGGACTGGAAGCAAAGTCTGAATTAATGCTCTGGTTGAAAGACACTTCTCAATGGTGGCCTTGCCTCCAGTTTCCTTGTGGAACTCTGGCAAGACTTGGAGCTTCTCTACCCATCCTAGCAGGTATTCAGAGACCAGGGAAGTTTTGAACAGTAAGGAGCATAGCCTCTTGCTATTCTGCAGCTGAACCTTCTTCCAGTACAGCCTTCTAGGTCCTGGCCCTGGGGGAGGGGATTCCCCTTAGGAAAGAGGCTCTGACTGGACCCTATGAAGGTCCCCTAAACCTAGCATCCCAGGGCAGCTGCTCCTATTGGATCATAGGGCAGTGGTTGAGTACCAGGCAAAGTCAGGGCTGCTCTGTTTATGAACTAAGACGACACATAGTTTACAAGCTGGGGTGGTAGGTAGTGGAGGAATTTTGAGGCTGAATTTGCAGGAACATTTCATTTAGCTTGTATACCCTGTATCCAAGGTGATTTTAGGTTTAAACTTAATGGGAATAATTTTCTTTAGCTGGCCAGGAGCACAGACTGAACGCTGTGTGTGGGTGGATAGGTGTATTATGTTGGGGCTTTAACAACAGAAATAGTCTCTGTTAAACGAAAGTCTTTGCAAACAAAAATGTCTCCAAAAACTGATGTGTTGTTATTCAGTGATTTTTGCCATCTTTCCTGATTTTGGTGAGAAACTCAAGGTGGCCCTTCATTGCCCAAAGTCCTACTCTACCAGAGAAAATCAGGTCACCTCTGCTCTCCCCTCCCATCACTTGCTCCTTTCCCTCCTTTGCCTGCCCAAGCACCCTTTTTTGGGAACTGATGATATTCTGGAAGTCACATCCTCTCTTTTCCTCCTTGTAGCTGATCTTTCAAATCATGTCCCTGTCCTGGGTTGGGGAAGGGGTAGATGCAGACTGCGATTTAGATTTATTGAAGAACACAAGTTCCTCTGCTTGCCAAGACAGAAATGAGCTCAATTAACGACCTAATCGGTGGCCATTAGGGCCAGGACAACAATAGCCGGGTCCTAACAGAATGGGGTCCTGGGGACTCCTTTGAAAGTGTGTTCCTTGATGGCCACAGCAGAAAATGCAGGACACCACTCTAATTAACTTGTAAGAAGCCAAAACTTCAGTGTAGAAATAAAGTCTTAATTCCAAAGTAAAGTCCAGCAGAACTGGCTGGACAGTGCTCTTAACCAAGTCTGTGCTCTGCCAGCTTTGGCGCTAATTTTCCCTCTGCAGGCAATACCCAATTTCGCTCAGGCTGGAGATATCAAAAGGATTTAAAAAACAGCAAACCCGGGGTGAAGAAAGGGGTCTCTAGCAAAAGCCAGACAGTGGCATCCTGAGTTTAGGCACTTTCTGTGTCTGAGATGTATTCCATTTGGATTTAATAACACAATTAGGCTTTATTAAATGTAAATTGTTTGCAACAACAAAAAAACCTCTTCAAACCGAAGCGTTATTTGGTGAAACCAGGTTTACCTCCCGCAGGGCGGTGGGCCCTTGTTTGGGATGGAGAGAACTCCTACAGTCCTGGCGGGAATTAAACACAGCGAGAGTCTTCCCTCTCAAAGAAGCACTAATCTCACTGCGAAGGGGGAGCCGGAGGGTGGGTGCAGAGCCCGAGGACCCGGGTAGCTTGCTGCTTTTTTCGCAAAACAAAAGATGGGACCGAAAACCATCTTCCGCTGTTTTGTCCGACAACTCAAGGTGTGGGGTTATCCTCGGAATACTTCTCTAGCAGTATCATTGTTAACTGAAGTCCAGTAAGTGCTCACTCTGTCGGCCCTTTGAGATGAAAGAAAATAAATGTCCCTCTCTCTCTCTATCTGTCTCACCCCCACCCACATTCCGCAGAGCCCCACCGTCTCGGTGGGAAATCCAGTTGTGGTCACCGGCAGCAGGAAGGGATGAAGGTTAGGGAAATGCCTAACCACGAAGGGGCGGGGCGGGGCGGGGCGGGGCGGGGCGCGGTGGGCGGAGGAGGCCAAGAGGAGGAAGCGGAGGAGTAAGTGGTCCGGGTAAGCTTCCCGGCTGGGCGGCGCGCAGTTCCCCAGGCTCGGCGCTAGATGTCCCTGCAAGTTTTCCTGTCGCGTCGAGGGTGCACGAGCATCAGGCAGGCTTCAGTCGGGGTAGCCCCGGAGTCCAGGGACAAAGTACTCTCCCAGCCCCCACCCAAGGCGGTCCTGGTGGGCGCGGGATTGTAGGGGAAAGGAGGAGGAGAAATAGAAGGAGCCAGAGAGGCCGGGAGGAGACGGCGCGAGGCCGGCCTGCCGAGGGATGGCAGCAAAAAGTTGCCAGTACAGAGTCCGCCCTGTAGTCGCCAGACCCGCATCTTCCCTTATAAACCGAAACCTCCGAGCCGTGGGGACCGCACTCAGCCTAAGGAAAACGTACCCGGTGTTCTCAGCCCGGGTTCTAGCCGTCCTGCTGTCCCGCCGCACTCGGCGGCCCCAGTCCTCGAGCGAGCTTGCGTCCGGCTGCGGGCCTGCGGGTTTCGGGCCCCGTTGGCCCGGAGCCTTCCTCGCCGAAGGCAGGAGCCAGGCCCCGGAGCTTGCGGGGCTCAGCGACAGCTCCGGCTCTACCGGCGCTCCTCCCCTCGGGCAGCCTGGACAAATTTTTACAACCTTCAGTCGAAGGCCAAAAGTGTTTACCACTTCACCTCGGAGGACCCGCCGCTGCTCAAGAAACAAATATTTAGTCTGGAGGCCTAACAACAAAAACAAATTTAGGCCTCTTTCATGTAATTCCTCCTTTGGAGTAAAAAGTGCTTTTCAGCCCTTCTGGAGAAAGCCCTTTCCGAACCCTCAACCCCAACGCATCTTAAAAATTCCTGCCAAACCACGCGGGCATGGGTTGATTTTTTTTTTTTTTGAGTGAGTCTTGTGCCTTGGTAGTGAGTAGGAGGTTTTGATGGCCTGGAGGCTGCGTCTGATAACCAGGGACTTTTGACAGGTGGTTTCCAGTCTCAGCCTAGACATTTCGGGAGAGCTGCAAGGTTTGGGCATTTCAATAATGAACCCCAACAGAACTGTGTCAGTCTTCTCACTACCTCTATGCAGATTCAATGTTTTTGAGTATTTAAAGAAGACATATGCAAAATAAAAGAACCAACAATAAATGCTGCCCAAAGCTTTAAAATACCGTATAGTTTGGATACTATCAGAGATAACTTAAATCACAAGCAAGTTCTCTAATCTCTGTGTGGAAGCTTTCTTACCTCTGAAAAAGGGATAATAATAGAATGATTTCTAGAGTTGCTCTGAGCATTAGAGAAGCTAATATATGTAAAAAGCACTTGTAATTTCAGAGTTAAAGCTCTATATAGGTGGGCCAATATTACTACTACTGGTAAATGTGGAATCTACATAAATTAAGGGACATTAAATATTGTAATGGAATGTTCACCGTCTCCCATGAAACATTGTCTGCTAAGCGCAGTTCAGTGAAAAATTATGGGTGTCTTTTAGTGTGAGTAGTTTTCCTGACATGGTCTCGAACATACTTTTCATGATAAATGTGCTAGAATACGCAATGTTAGTGTTATTTAAAAGGTGCAAAATAGTTTTGGAAACCACTAATGAATGAAGGTGTCGCCGAGAAATGGTGTTTTCCCTTTTCAACAGACTGAGGTCCGGTTTGCCACAGGTTTTGGCACGAGGGCCGAGGGGTCCCCGAGGAAGGGAGGAAGCTGGAGACCCACCCGCGGGGTGAAGGAGGAAGGGGCTGCCGTCAGTACCCCGCCCCCAGCGGCGGCTCCTGCGATTGAAAGCAGCTCACAGCCGCCGAAACCGCGAGGAAAACAGACGGGGGCGCCAAACGACAGCAATAAAGGCATCTGCGACTTCCGCTTAAGTCGCGCCTCCGCCCGATCCCACCCCCTGCCAGGGCCTTGCCCCCCCCCCACCCCCGCCACGGACCGGAGCCTGGACCGAAGTGTCCCATTCAGTCCCTAAAGCTAAGTGGGACTAGGGGGTACCCTTCCCAAGTTCCTGGG
Organism: Eschrichtius robustus; assembly: GCF_028021215.1. Classification (NCBI taxonomy): domain Eukaryota; kingdom Metazoa; phylum Chordata; class Mammalia; order Artiodactyla; family Eschrichtiidae; genus Eschrichtius; species Eschrichtius robustus. The sequence goes on from NC_090828.1 coordinate 57,580,231, forward strand.
ACAGCAACCCCCCTCCGCTGGGCGCGGCCTGCCAGGGATGGTGGAACTGGGCATTCGGACTGTGGAAGGAGAGGGAAGGAGAGGTGGGATAATCCGCAAGGCTGAGCTCTGACCACGTTAATGGCCGGAAAGCCGGCGCGAGAAGGGCTCATAGTGCTCGGAGTCGGGTGGCCTCTGGGGCAGGGGCGGAGGTGGACCCGAGTGATGTCCTCCTCTGAGCTCCCGACGCCCATTATGCGTCCCACCTCTCACCTCTCCAGTCACCAGGTGCCTATCCAGCTTTCCATTTCTCACCTTGGGGGAGAATTCCGTTTTATTACCTTAAAGAGGCAGAATTGATTTTCGAAGCAGAACTCGCGTTGTTGAAATAAGTGGGTGCCAAGGGGAGCAGGAGATAAACTTTTGGCATTGACTCTGTGTATAAATGTATATAAATATACTTCACACCTCGCCTCCCTTTACATTCCTGACGCGCCCCCAACGGGTCCAAAGTTAAAAGGAAAGCGCCAACAGAGAGATGGGCAAATAGATCTCGGGTTTGCCCCTAACACACCCCCGATGTGCTGGGTGTGGCGGCAGGGAGGAAAGGGGGGGCCCTGGGTTGGGGTCTGGGTTGGCGATGCAGGACCCGAGACCAGCGCCCAGATTGCCAGGGTCTCTCGGCAGCTTCGGAAGCTCGCAGGCCGACCTCCGGGTCCCGTCTCTATCCGCCCTTGTTCCTGCCGGTGGCCGTGGATCTCTCCCCTTGGGCAGCTGGTGGGTGGACCCGCACAGCTCGTTGGGGGTCCGAGCATCGTGGGGCGCAAGCGAGGGAGGAGACGTGCAACGGCCTTGAGTGAAGATTGATCTTCGTTAAAATGGTTGCCACCAGCGTCATTATGACCATCAAAGTTATCGCCAAGAGGCTCAGCCGCCAAGCTCAGGTCGGGAGGAGCAGCAGCAAGGCTAGTCCGCGATTTTTCGCGCCCACACTCAGCGCAGGGAATATCGGGGGCCACAGGTAAGAGGCTGGGGTGGGGGAGAGGAGGAAGGAGAGAAGGAAGAAGAGCAGAGTGGGGAAGAGAGGGCAGGGGGATGGTAGGGGAAGGAAACTAAGTCTCTTCTTTCCCATCCTTGACCTCGAAACCCGGCAACTTTGCCACAAATAATTCGATTTGAGGAGGGAGGGGGAAAGCTGGCAAAGTAAAAGTGGATTTGGGGCGGCCCATATGGCGCTGTAAATTGCGACTGTGTTTAAAGTTAGCTGTTGAATTCTGCAATGAAATCGTCCAGCCGAGTTCATTTCCCCTAGGGAAAATGCGTAGGCGAGAAGCCTATCCATCAGCAGGATTATAAAAGTAAAAAACCTGGGACTTCAAGTTCAGGACTCACTCTGCAAACGGTATTAAAAAATCAGAGAGGACCTAATGATTTCCGTTTGGAGGCGCGGGCCCAACGCACCTCCCCAGCCACGTAGCACTAAAGTGCTTTCAAAACTCTATGAGATTCTCTCTCTCCCTGTCTCTCCTCTCGCTCTCTCTCTCTCTGTCTCTCCCTCCTGGGTGGGAGGAGAGTAGCCAGCCTGAGGCGAAGAAGTTGGGAGAGAGAGAACGCGGCGTCTTATTTGTTAAATAAAATACATATTTGGTTCTGAAATTCGAAAGATAAGTAATCCAGACAGGAGCGCAAGGTCTTCTCCTTACGCAACTCTTCCTACATCCTCCCCCGTCCCCCCCTTACCCTCCTCCCGCTTGTAAATGTTAAAAACAAACAAACAAACAAAACTTCCCGACGATCTACTCTGGAAAATCAAAGCATTATCTATTATTTAACACGTATCTGTGTCCGAGGAAAAATGAGGAAGGCGCTGCATGATTAGGACCTAAGGGGCAACCCAGCAAACTGAGAGCGTAATGATGCCCCTAAATGAAGGGGGAAATGTGCCGCTGCGCGCTCTATTAATCAGACTGTCAATTTCACCCCCCGAGGCCAAACCCCCGGGCGAGCAGAACCTGCTCTGAGCGGGCAAAGGACCGGGAGCCTTCCTCCTCACTTCTTGTCTCTTCTCGCCTCCTACCTGGATCTATTTGTCTGCTCTGAAGCCGCCTTCATTACCCACTGACAGGAGCGTGTATTTATTTGCTTATAAACCTGTTACAATAAATGATTATTCGAACGGCGTCATTCGTACCTTAATGACGAGCGAGCGCTACTTTTTGATGAATGACATCTCGGGCTCGGAAGGATGTATGGGTCATTTTGACCAGTCATTCCCTCGCTGTGGCATCCCACAATTTTTCCGCCTCCCTCCAAAAGAGATAATAATATTTAGAGGCGCTCGCTGGGGCTGAATGAGAATTAGCCCTAGGCGCAGCCCATCATTAGGACGGGACAGCCGGGCCACTGTGACATTTTTTAGAAAGCTGAGATGATGGAAAGAATAAGAAAAGAGATGATTCTGATGGAGAGAGGGCTGCACAGCCCCACGGCCGGCAAGAGGTTCTCCAATTTGTCCGACTCGGCTGGCAATGCTGTGCTCGAGGCCCTGGAAAATTCGCAGCACCCGGCTCGCCTCAGCCCGCGCCTGCCGTCCGCCCCCCTGCACAGCGCTCTGGGAGACCTCCCTGCCAAGGGCAAATTCGAAATAGATACTTTGTTCAACCTGCAGCACCCGGGCAGCGAAAGCACCGTCTCCTCCGAAATCGCGTCCGCCGCGGAGGGCCGAAAAAAGCCGGGTCATTATTCAGAGGCGGCAGCCGAGGCGGACATGAGCAGCGACGTGGAGGTGGGCTGCTCGGCGCTGCGCTCGCCCGGCGGCCTCGGCGCCGCGCCGCTCAAGGAAAACAATGGCAAAGGTAATCGCGCCGCCCGCGACGCGCTCTCCAGTCCCATCCTCTCTGTTCCTCCGCTGCCCTGCCGGCTGTTCTTGGTGCCTTTGCCCCTCTCCGACCCTCTGCAGCGAGCTGCACAGAGCTGGTTCAGGCGGGGGCGGGACGCAGGCGTGGAACCGTGCCCTCCGGCTCTGCTCCTTGAACCTCCCAGAGAGACGCAGGCCTGGGGCCTGCCCTCGCTCCTGAGTCCGAGAAAATGTTTCTGCGAGCGGGTCTAAACACCCGTGCGAGCCGACCTACCCCTAGGCATCCACTGAGTCGCGTTGGGGGAAGGCTGCCCAGGGCAGCTGCTCCGAACTCCGCGGCCTCTGAGCCCCAAGGCCGAGTGAAGGGGGCATTCTAAGTCGAAGGGAGCCTCGCTGGGCGCCTCTGGGAGACCCTCTTGGGTCAGCGGGAGACAGTTGAAAAGTAGAGTCCACCCCCGAATGGTTCCTGTTTGAGCTACTTACTGCTGTCTTTCCAATCTTAAAATATTTTAAACCAAATCCCAAAGACTGTCAAAGAAAGGTTAGAGGCCGTACAGAAAGCTGACCTGCGGTCTCCAGATCATGGCAAATCCAGAGCTTCTCAAACTGAGTCTAGATGTAGGCATTTTCCCTTGGCCAATTTTCCTCCTGAGTTGAAAATTTCCTTTTATTAAAACAAAACAACCCCCCCCCCTCCCAATTGAGTTCCTATTATTTGGTTATGAAGAGCTCCCCAAACTTTATTGATTCCATTAACGGCAGCAATTTGTAAGCATGACAGATCCCATCAATTCAGGCAGCGCCTCGCCTTCCTCTCGCGGCTTCCCCCATCCTCGTGCAGCCCCAGCGCGGAGATCTTGGTCTTACGGTGACTCATGCGCTGTCGGCCGTTTGTTTGCCAGGGTTCGCGGAGAGTGGCTCAGCCGCGGGCACCACGACGTCTGCGTCGGGCTCTGGCCTCGGCAGCCTGCATGGAGGCGGCGGCGGCGGCGGCGCGGGCGCAGCGCTGGTCGGCTCCGGCTCTGGCGCGGATCAGGTGCGGCGCTACCGCACGGCGTTCACCCGCGAACAGATCGCGCGCCTGGAGAAGGAGTTCTACCGGGAGAACTATGTGTCGCGGCCCCGCCGGTGCGAGCTGGCCGCTGCGCTCAACCTTCCCGAAACCACTATCAAGGTATTGATTCCAGCATGCGCCTGTCCTAGCCTCCCCCAGGGTGTCTGGGTTGATTTTTGTTTCTCCTTTCTGGGTGGCTAGATTTAGCTGAGGGCCTGAAAACCCGCGGGGAGAGTCACCAAAGGAACTGGCATATTTATTTCTCAGCTGCCGTATCCGAAGGGTTGGCCGGCCTGGCTGACCTGGGAAGCCCCCGAACGGCGCAGCCCATGCCGCAAACGCTCGCCTCAGCTCAGCGCCTGCCCAGGTGCCCCTAGCCCATGTCCTTGGCCTCACTTTCCCCTCGGCGGCAAAGCCGTCTGGTCTTTGTTCCTCTGGCACGAACCAAAGGTGAAACTTTCCATTTGCTCTTGATCTTGGAGATTTATTTTTCACATAAATCGTTACAACAAGGAGAAAGGATACTGTATTTTAAAAATCGATTAGGTTGAGAAAGTTTTCTAAACATTTTTTTCTCCTGGGCAAAGGGAAAAAAGCAACCTCCCGGGGGGAGCAACGAAATTGTCCTTATTTACATATCTTTAGGCGATTAATTTTATTATAAGTCCAGGAGAGATAGCCGGGAGGCTGGGCTATCCTCACGGAGGATCTGGCACTCTAGAAAAAGAAAAGAGGAAACTCCACAGGATAGGGGAGGAGTGTGAAAGTCTCCCTTCGGTTTGGTCGGGCTTTCTTTAATTTAGAGTTGTGACGAATGATGTCTTCATTAGATACCGTGTGGGGAGGGGTAGAAAAGTCCCTTTCCCAGTTTAAGAGGATGTTGCTCCCGCCACTCATTTGAAGCAAGAGATTCCAACAAAACCATCCCTTCAATATCAGAACCGGACCCGTGCCCCTCGGGACAATTCCTTGCAGCTCAGAGGACTCAAGACCTCGCGCGGCGACTTTTTAGAAAAGCTGCAGCGGCAGCTTCTCGTCAAAGGAGGCCTAGAATCCCCGTGCAAATCCTGGTATTGAGAGACGGGTGCTTGGCGAGGCCGGGCACCGGTGGGTGGCGGGAAGGGGAGGAAAGGTTGGGTTGGGACGAGAAAACGCAGCCCAAAGCAAGGGAGCAGAAGCCCGAGGAGCCGCAGCAATTGGACACAGGGAAGAAGACTCTGTTCGCTTAGGAGGGTGTGCCTACGGCGCTCCACACTGCCGCCCACACTGTCCCAGCTGGAAGAGGAGAGGGGACTCGGGGCTGGGCCCGGTCGGAGGGGCGTAGGCCAGGCTATTCGGAGGTCCGGGAGGCGCGGGGAGGCGCAGGGCGGGGGCTGGGGCCTCGGGACGCTCCCTAACTCGGGCTGCGGCGCGGCTCTCCCCGCAGGTGTGGTTCCAGAACCGGCGCATGAAGGACAAGCGGCAGCGCCTGGCCATGTCGTGGCCGCACCCGGCCGACCCCAGCTTCTACACCTACATGATGACGCACGCGGCCGCTACCGGAAGCCTGCCCTACCCCTTCCACTCGCACGTGCCGCTGCACTACTACCCGCACGTGGGTGTCACGGCTGCGGCCGCGGCCGCTGCGGCCTCCGGCGCAGCGGCTGCGGCCTCATCGCCCTTCGCCACTTCCATCCGCCCGCTGGACACCTTCCGCGCGCTCTCGCATCCCTACTCGCGGCCGGAGCTGCTGTGCAGCTTCCGTCACCCGGGCCTCTACCAGACACCCGCGGCCGCCGCGGGGCTCAACAGCGCGGCCTCGGCCGCAGCGGCAGCAGCTGCTGCGGCGGCCGCGGCGGCCGGGGCGCCCCCCAGCGGCGGCTCCGCACCCTGCTCGTGCCTCAGTTGCCACAGCAGTCAGTCGGCCGCGGCGGCCGCAGCCGCTGCCGCCGCCGCCCTGGGCTCCCGGGGTGGCGGCGGCGGAGGCGGCGGGGGTGGCAGCGGCGGTGGCGGCGGCGCTGGGGCCGCCGGGGGCTCGGACTTCGGCTGCAGCGCCGCAGCGCCACGCCCCGAGAGCGGCTTCCTGCCCTACTCAGCCGCTGTGCTTAGCAAGACCGCCGTGAGCCCGCCGGACCAGAGGGACGAGGCGCCGCTCACCAGATAACTACGTCGCCGCCGCCCGGGGGCCGCGCCCGCCGCTCCGAGTGTGCCCGGGAGTCCCCTGAGCGCCCCCTGTGCCCCCTGTGCGCCCACGTGCCCTCTGCGCTCTGCCCGCTGCTGAGGCTGTCGCCAGGGGGCGCCCCAGCGCGGGAGGCCTAAGGGAACCTGTCCCGAATTGGGGGGAAGAGCCGGCACGAAAGCTCGGCGTGCTTACCCTCAAAATTATTTCTATTTTTGTATTTGCTACCCAGCCACCTCCCCTCCTCTAAGTATGTTTCCCGCCGCCCAGACCCCGCTCTTTTGCCTCTGTCCCGAGTTCTTGGTCTCCCCAAGACAATCTCCTCGCCCCCAAACTAGTCCTCTGGGGTCTCGGGTCCTGGCTTAAGCCGTCAGGCCCGGTTACTCGGCTGAGCCACGTGGCCAGAAGCAAGGAGAACCACAACAAAGAGAAGGGAATGGTGTGCGCTAGTGCTTTGTGCGGGAGGGAAATCCACCCCCGATGTTCCTGCTGCTTCTCTGTTTCTTCCATCCATTCTTTTCTTTAAACGAGGGTGAGAAGAGGTAGCAGTTTTTCTCTCATCCTGAGCTTGTTAGGGGCCCTATCCGAGGAGAGCGGAAGAATGGAGGTCTGAGAAGAAGGCCTGGAGGGCGGATGGAGAGCGCGGGCGGCTGCGGGTGTGTGTGTGAGATTGTTTACTGCGTGCGGGGGACAAGGATGGTGGGGCGGTGGCCGCCGTCCCCGGAAAGGACAAAGCCCCAAAGCCGAGATGGGAAGGGGCGGCGGTCTTGCCGCCTGTCTCTCGGCCCACAACCCCCTTCTCTCTTCTGATCTGCGGTTTGGGATGGAGGCGTCTTGCATATTTTATGCAAAAAGTGATGGCTAATGAGATTGCCACAGCCAGGCCAGGAAAGGAAAGGGAAACGAAAGGATGGGGAGGGCAAGACTGACAGATCGCTGTAGTATTTGAAGAAGCGTTTTCAGCTCAGTTTTCCAACGATTGGGTTCCACTCCATCTGGGAAATACTTGAATTTCTAAATATATATTATCCTGAAGCATTTCCTTAGACACTTTTCTAAGTTCGAACTCTTCCCCTCACCCCCTTCCCTCCTCGCTTTCCTTTTCCTCGGATAGAATGGTTCTTGGCTTATTTCTCACGCATGTCTATTGCGCCTTCGCCTCTGCAAAGCCACCGCTGGGTTGTTGAGACCCGCTCTGCCAACCCCAGCTACTGGAGGGGTTTCCTTGAACTTGAAGAAAGGCACATCAAAACCCACCAGTGTTAACTGCCACGTCAATTTTGATGCTAATAATGTGCAGATTATGACGAAAATTGCCAATCATGCTCTCTGATGGACCTCCTTTGAATGTGGAATTGGAGAAAAGTTCCCCGCACGGAGACCTGCTGTCAAGTACTAACAACCCGCTAAGGGAAGTCATTAGGAGAGACGGATAAGAGACTCGGTACATAAAACATTGTTCTTGGTGCATAGAATGTATGTTATTTAATGTTATCTCTGTTACCTGAAGT